>NC_067474.1:133439370-133756870 GCF_947179515.1 Apodemus sylvaticus | reverse complement strand
ACTATGTTCATAGCAGCCCTATTTATAATTGCCAGAATCTGGAAAGAACCCAGATATCCCTCAACAGAAGAGTGGATGCAAAAAAATGTGGTATATCTACACAATGGAGTACTATTCAGACATTAGAAACAATGAATTCATGAAATTCTTAGGCAAATGCATGGAGCTGGAGAACATCATACTAAGTGAGGTAACCCAGACTCCAAAGATGAATCATGGTATGCACTCACTAATAAGTGGGTGTTAACCTAGAAAACTGGAATACCCAAAACATAATCCACACATCAAATGAGGTACAAGAAGAATGGAGGAGTGGCCCCTTGTTCTGGAAAGACTCAGTGAAGCAGTATAGGGCAAAATCAGAACAGGGAAGTGGGAAGAGTTGGGTGGGAAAACAGGGGAAGGGAAAGGGACTGATGGGACTTTCGGGGAGTGGGGGTTCAGAAAAGGGGAAATCATTTGAAATGTAAATAAAAAATATATCGAATAAAAAATAAAAAACAAACAAACAAACAAACAACAAAAAAAAAGAATGGCCCACAGGCTCACATCTTTGAATGCCTCGTCACCAATGAGTGGAACACTTTGGAAGAATTAGAAGAATTAGAGGGTATGGCCTAGTTGGAAGAAGTATGTCACTGGAAGTGGACATTGAAGCGTCAAAAGGCCATGCCAAGTCTAGTATCTCTCTGCCTATGGATCAGGATGTAGCTCGAAGCTACTGCTCCAGAGCCATAGAGCCTCCACACCCTTGTCATGATGATAAATAATGGACTAAACCTGTAAGACTGTAAGCAAGGCCACAATTGCATTCTTTCCAAGAGTTGCCATGGCAGCAATGTCTTCATAGCAATAAACAAGGAACTAAAACAAGGCCAAACAATCTGTACAAAGAAGAACAAAGGGCAAGAACTCACTCATGTTTAATACTTTTGAACCCATCCACAAAGCCATAGCAAATGAGAAGGATCATAGAATCTAGTAGACGAGGATTGTCACTTTAGACACCAGCACTAAAACTTACTGACTGACATTCTTGTAAAGGACATAAAAATCTTTCAATGTGGAAAGCATAATATTTTCCAAAAATGTGGATTAGTAGCATGGAAATCTACATGAAAAAACAGAATCCAGCCCTTACCATATACTGTCCACAAAAATAATTCAGAATGGATCAAAACCTAAAGGAGAGATCGGATTCAGGATGGCAGTAGATGCTGGAACCTACAGGACCACACAGCAGCTCTGATGAACCTGAGATCACCCAGAGGCTCCAAGTAGGGACATAATGGTGGTGGAGGAGTTTGTAGAGACTGCAGTATCTTTAGAGCAACTCTTTTAAAAGGCAGATCTAACGGGAAGATGCTTTTAGACAAGAAGTCTCATGAAATTGGAAGGAGAATGGTGAAACTAGGAATGAGATGGCAAAGTCTATAGGAGTGACTTGTGAGTGTGGCCACAGAAAACAGAGAACATATCGTTGCTGAATAAGGCTGGCTCTTGGCCTAGCATGGGCCAGGGCCAGCTGGACAGCCTGTAGCATGGAGCCTCTACACTGCAGCTCATATTGCTTGTCCTGCTGGGAGAAGGACAGTGTTGGGCATAATAGAGAATAGTTTATGGTCTGAGTTGTGTAGCCCCGAAAAACCTCCACAGTCTGTACTGCCACAGAAGCCATGTTGGTGTCCATGGTTTGTGCTACAGCCAGGGGACATGCTAATGTCAGTAGTTCAAGTTGCTGCCCCATTCCCTGTTGATGTCTGTGGCCCATGTAGATGCCAGTGGCCTGTGCTGCAGCTGAGTGCCATGTTGGTGTCCATGCTGTTACCAGAACCATGAGGAAGTCAATGATCCATGCTGCTGTTGGTTGTAATGGGTAAGGAACTTCCTTTGCAGTGGTGTCAGTGATAACTGCAGACTCACAGTTGAGTATGAGAGACACTGAAGGCTTCTCTGACAATTTCCCCACACCTCTTACCCCTTGCACACCAGGAAAAAGAAATAATGGAGACAGAAATCCATTGAAGAGAGCTCACAAAAAGAGTGGTGGGGGACTGACCAGGTAGGTCTACACAGTGGATGGCTTCTGGCATGGGTTGGGGCTAAAGAAGGACTCTGGTTTTTTAAGGACTGGACACTGAGAGTTTAACAGTGCTCTAGTAGATTGGTATGTTTTCCCTTCTTTCCATTTTCTTTTTCTTGGTGGGGGAAGGCACATGGGTCAGGGAGTACACTTGGAAGATTGGGAAGAGAGTGTAACTGGGGAACACTGTGTAAAAATTTCAAATAAGTAATCAATAAAAATAGTAAGTAGGAAAAATTAAAATAAAATCTAAAAGAAACTTTAAAAACAAAACACAGGAAAAATTCCATAATATGGGATCAAAAGCCCAACTTCTTAGACCTACTAAAAAGTAACAAGATATTCAAGTGCTTGGCCAGGAGTGGTGGAGGATGACTTTAATGTCTTTATGTAGGTTGGAGGCTGAAGGATCTCTCGGAGTGTCAGGCTAGCAGGGTTCTAGGCAAGACAGGGTTACGTAGAGTGAATCTGACTTAAAAGGAATAAAAATAGTGCATGAATTGGATTTTACTAATTTGAAAATTTTTATATTCAAATGACATCAGCAAAGAATCAAAAATTCTCTCAGGTTTGGTGCCACATGCTCTAATCCCAGCACTGGAGAGGTGGAGGAAGAAAGATTAAAAATTTAAGGGTATCTGTAGGAATGTGGGCAGTTCCAGGAGAGCATAGGATATATGAGACTTCTCAAAACATAAATATATAAGTACACAATAGTACTGAGCATTAACTATGAATGAAGGGTACCCAGATTCCAAAGTATGTGGCCACAGAATAAAATCAGGGGTTGGTGTGACATTCCGCAAAGAGTGGTTCAGGCACTGAACCACAGTGGACTTTGCTGACTGGTGAGACAAGAGCTACTATGCAGATGATAGACAGGTCATAGCCATCATACGGTTGAGAGGGAATCAGCAGTGGGCAGCCAAAGGTGAGATGCTCCCTTGGATGCTGCATGCAACTTAGAGCAGATGTTGGGAGGATCTGATGAGAACCTAGCTTCTTCTCTTTCAGAAGTGCACATTTCACAGGAGAGATCACCATGGTTACCATAGACCACACTGAACTTATAGGTGAAATTTGCTCTCTGAGCTGCATTGATTTTGTGCCACAAACTCTCAGCCTAATCTGGTCATGACAGCACAAGCTGTGGTAAAGTATATGCTGCCTCAGCCTTCTGCTGCCTCTAGTATCACACTCTCCACAGCTGTTGTGTTTTGTGTTGGTTTATAGATATGCTGTTGTTTCCTGTGAACAACACCAGGTAACAAAATGCATATTGCTTGCTGCCTTGTAGGTAGGGGAACCAATGTATCAAACTAGGGCCAAATGTACTACTTCTCAACCGACAAAGGACTTCTCACCCCCTGCTGTCAGGTTGGACAATACTACTTGCTTTGACCAAAAGATGATGTGGAAATAGAAGCACTGTAGAACATCTGGGCCATTATGAGTATTTCCACTATTTCTTATCTTCTATTCTAGGTTGATGTGGTGGTTTGAATATGCTTGGCCCAGGGAGTGACACTATTTGGAGGTTTGGCCTTGTTGGAGTAGATGTATCACTGAGGGTGTGGGCTTTAGGACCCTCATGCTAACTGCCTGAAAGCCAGTGTTCTCCTAGTAGCCTTCACATGAAGATGTAGAATTCTCAGATCCTCCTGCCCCATGCTTGCCAGAAAAATGCCATGCTCACCCCCTGTTGATGATAACAAACTGACCCTCTGAACCTCAGAATCAGCCTCAATTAATTGCTGTTCTTATAAGACTTGCCTTGATCCTGGTGTCTCTTAACAGTAGTAAAATGCTAAGACAGATAACATGTTGGATATAAGGTTCCTCCCAATTAATTGGGAATCAGCCCCAATTAATTGCTGTTCTTATAAGACTTGCTTTGATCCTGGTGTCTCTTAACAGTAGTAAAATGCTAAGACAGATAACATGTTGGATATAAGGTTCCTATAAGTATGCAATAAAGAGGAAAAGAAACCACAGATCCAAGTCCCTGATGCCAACCATATGCACAGGCCCCAGTTGAGGATGACAGTGTAACGCAGTGGATAGCAAATGGCCACATACCTGTCATAAGCTATGACAACAAAGAAGGTGCACTCAGTTACACCCAGGGCACCGAACACATACATCTGCATCCAGCAGCCAGCGAAGGATATGGCCTGAGAGTGAGCAAGAAGATGCACCAACATCTAGGGCATGGTGGTAGTGACATAGCTCATATCCATATGAGCATCATATGGATGTGAGAGCAGAGAAGGTCACGCCCAAGAGCTACAAACATGAGCAACAAGTGAACCATTGCCATTACAATCCAGTACATTACTGAGGTGTTTGGAATTATACCTTAGTGCTACCTTCAATCAAATTGTGAATATTGGTTTCATGATGTTTTGTCCCAATTACAAAGTACTTCATTGGCTCAAATGCACAGATTAATTTCACAAAACAAAGACATTTTACTGTTCTTAAATAGTAAATACTCTAACTCTGGCTCCCCAGGATCCTGGTTCACCAATCCACTCTACCATGTCCCATCACCTTGAGAAATGCCCTCTTGATATCTTTGTTTCTCAGACTGTAGACCACAGGGTTGAGCAAGGCTGTGAAGACATTGTAAAAGAGTGAGATCTGCTTGTCTCGCTCAGGGGAGTAGCTGGAGTTGGGCCTCATGTAGATGTAAGTGGCTGGAGCAAAGAAGAATGTGACCACAGTCAGGTGGGAGGCACAGGTAGAGAAAGCCTTGCAGCGGCCCTGGGTGGACTTGATCTTGAGAATCGCCTTGGCAATATGAATGTAGGAGGCCACAATGAGGGAGATTGGAATAATAACCACAAAAACACTCAAGACCAAGTCCACCATCTCAATGAGGTGAGTATCCATGCAAGCCAGGCTACGAACTGAAGGACCTTCACAGAAGTAGTGGTCGACCCTGTTGGGCCCACAATATGGCAGACTCATGGTGAAGAAAGTATGCAATAAAGAGGAAAAGAAACCACAGATCCAAGTCCCTGATGCCAACCGTATGCACAGGCCCCAGTTGAGGATGACAGTGTAACGCAGTGGATAGCAAATGGCCACATACCTGTCATAAGCCATGACAACAAAGAAGGTGCACTCAGTTATACCCAGGGCACCGAACACATACATCTGCAGCCAGCAGCCAGCGAAGGATATGGCCTGAGAGTGAGCAAGAAGATGCACCAACATCTGGGGCATGGTGGTGGTGACATAGCTCATATCCAACAGTGAGAGGATACAGAGGAAGAAGTACATGGGAGTGTGCAGCTGTGTGTCCAGGCAGACCAGCATGATGATGAGCCCGTTGCCCAGGACTGAGCTCAGGTAGATGAGAAGGAAGACAACGAAGAGGATGCTGTTGGTCATGGGGTCACTGGAGAAGCCGATCAGGATGAACTCAGACACCCAACTTTGGTTCTGCACTGGAATCAACCACATGGTGGCGGCTGTAAGAGAATCCATTATTCTATGTTTCACCTGACACATGGCAGCGATAGAGACAGAAAGGGGAGATAGAGGCTGAGGAGAGGCTCACAACTGAAGCAATCATGCTGTTCCAGGGAACCAGACAGGTCAAAGGTTTGTCTAACTCCAATTCCAGGGGATCTGACTCTCTGCTTTCATCTCCACAGGCCACACACACACACACACACACACATGTTAAACAAGCATGCATATAGTCAGAAACCCATATACATAAAATAAAAACAACTAGTTTTTTATTTAAAGGAAGAATGGCTGGGTTCTGAACTCAGTGGCCAGATCTTGTGTGCTCTTCTCAAGTTATGAAACTCCCAAAGCTTCAGTCTCTTCAGCAATCAAATGAGTCTGATGACACTCATGTCTTAAGATTATGATGAATATATAAAACATCTTACATAACTCCTGGAAATACCACACAACACAGGACAGGTCATAGGCTATCATGAACTCTCAATCAATTTCTGGGAAGGCATAGAGAGGAAATTCCTACAACAAGAGCTACACTCAAATGAAGAGCACTAAAGTCAACTGAGAGATCCTGCCTCAGTGAATAAGATGGAGAGCAACTGAGCGGAGGAAGGTTTGCATATCAGTCTCTGCTCTCTCTCTCTCTCTCTCTCTCTCTCTCTCTCTCACACACACACACACACACACACACACACACACTCAAAGAGAAAGGCAGACAGACAGACAGACAGACAGACAGAGGCATGGGCACCACTGACATGCAATTAACTAGTTAACAAATAGATAAATCAAACAACCCAATCAAAAAGTGGGGTATAGAACTACATTGAAATTTCACAATTGAGGAACCTCGAATGGCTGAGAGCAGCTAAAGAAATGTTCAAAGTCCTTAGTGATCAGTGTAATGCAAATCAAAACGACCCTGAGATTCCACCTTACACCCATCAGAATGACTAAGATAAAAAATCTCAGGTGATAACACATGTTGGGGAGGATATGGAAAAAGACAAACAATCCTCCATTGCTGGTGGGATTGCAAGATGGTACAACCACTCTAGAAATCAGTCTGGAGGTTTCTCAGGAAATTGGAAATAGATCTCTCTGAATGCCCAGCAATAACACTCTTGGGAATATACCCAAAAGATGCCCCACCATGCCACAGGGGCACATGTTCCACCATGTTCATAGTAGCCTTCAGCTATTAAGAATGAGGACATCCTGACTTTTGCAGGCAAATGGATGGAACTAGAAAATATCATCCCGAGTGAGGTAGCTCAGACCCAAAATGACATACATGGTATGTAACTCACTAATAAGTGGATGTTAGCCACTATTACAACATTATTACATGTTTAGCCACTAAAACAAAACAAAAGTACAGAGTACTCAAGATATACAGTCTACAGAACTCAAAAAAGGTCAACAAGCTGAAGTGTGCATGTGAGGATGCCTCAGTCTCACTTGGGAGGGAGAACAAAGCAATCACAAGTGGGGAGGGAGGGAGGGACCTGGGAGGGAAGTGGATGGGGGTGTGTGTTGGGGGATGAAGGAGGGGAGGGGAGGGGAGGGGAGAAGTGAACCTGATCTGGTATTGGGGGAGGGGAAAGGACTAAAGCCCATGAGGGTCAGCAGAAAGAATAGAAACAGCAACCGTGGGAGATAGGAGGTTGGGGAGACCCTCCAGAATGCACCACAGATAGAAGGTAAGAGACTCTCAGACTCAAAGGGAGGGACCTTAGATGAAATGCTGGACAGTAGGGAGAGGGAATTTATAGAGCACACCTCCAGCAGGAAGACAGGGCATCAAATGAAGGAGAGAGGGGCCATCCCACAGTCACGACTCTGACCCATAATTGTTCCTGTCTGAAAGAATTACAGGGATGTAAATGGAGAGAAGCCTGAGGTAACTAAGGTCCAGTGAGAGGCCCAAAGTGGGATCCAGTTCAAGGGGAGGTCCCAAGGCCTAACACTATTACTGAGGCTTTGGAGCGTTCATAAAAAGGGACCTAGCATGACTGTGCTCTGGAAGTCCCATCAAGCAGCTGAAAGAGTCAGATCCAGATATTTGTACCCAACCAATGGACAGAAGCAGCTGACCCCTGTAGTTGAAGTATAGAAGGCTGAAAGAAGCTGAGAAGGGCAATCCTGTAGCAGTCTCAGTTAATCTGGATCCCCAACATCTCTCAAACACTGAGCAACCAACTAAACAGGCAGCACACACCAGCTGATATGAGGCCCCCAACACACATACAGCAGAGGACTGCCGGTTCTGTGTTCGCTCAGAGATGATGCACCTAACCCTCAAGAGACTGGAGGCCCCAGGGAGTTTAGAGGGCAGGTTGGGTGAGGGGTGGGGACATCCATGTGGAGACAGGGGTATGGGGAGGAGGTACAGGATATGGAACAGTTGTAAGACAGAGGTGGGGGAGGATAAAATATGGAATGCAAAAAAAAAAAAAAACCACAAAACACAAAAAAACCCAAATACAAGAAAAGGGCAGAACAAAGGAAACCCAGGCCCATGCACATATGGTCAAATGAAGAATGACAGAAGCACATGTGTGCACTGCACTGGGGACACTGTCTCTTTGTCAGGAAAATCCCTACCTTCCTCTGCACACAAAACATCCATTGCAGGTACACTGTGGATTTAAGGGGTAAATATAAAGCAACCAAAATTTTTAGAATCAAACTGATAAGTATCATTGTGATTTTTGGTTAAGCAAAGATTTTCTTAAAGCAGCACAAAAAAAGTACTTTTCATGGAGGAAAAAAATAATGTTAAGATAGAAAAAGGAGTACTCAAAGTATATATATATATATTTAGAAACCACAAACATGGCATCAGATGCTCCAGTTGAACAGAGAACACTACTGAAGGCATTTCACAGAGGCAGCTGTCTGTTAGGCACTGATGAGGGTAAGAGGTTCTCAGCACCATTACTCATCTGGACATTGAAGAAGAACACCACAGAGCCACACCCACCTCTGCTTCTCAGTCTCACACCCCCACACCCCTACCAGCATGGCTGCAGTAACACATGTCTAGTATTAACAAGTGTGAGTAGATCCAGTGGGGAAAAATTAAAATGATCCTTCAGCGTGTGCTTCAATGTGCTCCCTAAGGTTGAACACATTTAATGCTTTGCCCAGCAATACAAATATTAAGTATAATTCTCACACAATATGTAAGCACATAGACACACACAAACAAGTGCTCAAGGAAAGACATATTAAGGAAATTTCCAAACACTTCTCTAAAGAATCTGAGCTAGGGCTCCACTCCTATGCTAATGAGCAAGACAATGCTTAAGGCTGGAGTTGCTGTGGATGGGAGTAGAAACATGAAAGAGACTTGAAGCCATCCCAGTCTTCACTTTCCATGGTTCCCATCCCCCCTCCTGACCTGTCCCTGCCCATCACCCTCACAGCCATCCTTTCTTTCAAACCATTATCAGGAGCCCATGATCTCTCCTGACATTTATTTATCAGAGTCTCTGTGCACCTCTTGCCTCTAAATATTCCACCTTTAATAGTCTTTTCTTTCTTTGTTTTGAGACAGGGCGTTTCTGTGAAGCTCTGGATGTGCTGGAACTTACTCTATTGACTAGGCTGGCCTGAATGTCAGAGATCTGCCTGCCTTCAGAATGCCAGGATTAAAAGTGTGCACCGCCACCTCCTGGCTTTTTTTTTTTGTTGTTGTTGTTTTTTTGTTGTTTTGTTTTTTGGATTTTGGTTTTTTCTAGACAGGGTTTCTCTGTGTAGCCCTGCCTGTCCTGGAACTCTGTATGTAGACCAGGCTGGCCTCGAAATCAGAAATCCACCTGCCTCTGCCTCCCAGAGTGCTGGGATTACAGGCGTGCGCCACCATGCCTGGCAGCTTTTGCTTTTTAATTAGTTTTGTAAATATACTTTGATCACTTTCCCCCCCTCCCCAGGCTTCAAGGTTATTCTCCTCCCATTCTCACTTTTAATTTTCATTTTCACAAAATGAAAGAAAGAAAAAAATGGAAAAGTGAAACTAAAAGAAATAAAATCTAAATGAAATAATTACAACACCAAAACCAACATAGAGTCAGTTTTGTTTTGGGCAAGTACTCCTGAACACAAGACCTTACCTGCCCTGGAGTGTGACCACATATGCTCAGTGACACCCCACTGGACAAACCTGATCTCCCCTTTCCAAGTACATTAGAGTTACAAATGGGGTCCTGTTCCGGGCAGGACTCTGGGTCCACTCTCCCTTCTCAGTGCTGGGCATTCTTCATGTGACTGCTCCAGGGGTTATTCAAAACTTTCACACTGTTTGTTCCCATTTGGCACCTGTTAAAAGGCTGTTAAGCGTGCTGGAGCCCCATCCTTTGAGGCTGATGCACAGGTCACTCCTAACCTGCCTGCTCTGGGAAGACTAAGCCTCAGGATGCAGCTGTCTCCCCCACCTCCCCTGTCTCCAGGCACAAACCTCCACACAAGCAAATTGTGTCCTCTCTCAGCCTCTCTCCCACCTTAGGGCACTTGCCTAGCTTCTCAGCCTGAGGAGGGGACCCCCATCTGCACTGCTGCCCACACTGTGGCCACAGCAGGACACAGCTAATCCAGGAAGCATTCCCTGCTGTGCTTCCACTCCCAGACCTAACCCAGGGGGGAAATGTCCTGCATTTCTTGGCCATTAGCTGCTTACAATCTGAAAGGTTCTAGACAGGTCTGATAACAATCTAGACAGTCTGATAACAATTTTGACATCAAATCCTTTGTACAAACCCCTTCTCTTGTTCTGGTAACTGAATCCCCATAGAACTAAGAAAAAAATTATCTACAATAGAATATGTCTCTTTGGGTGATTTCCTAACCTTTGCAATAATAATGACTAATATTTCTTGAGTAATTTTTATATGCCAGTCATTGTTCCTACAACTTTAGCTTAACATCACAACAATTCACCAGAGGAAATGTTATTACCTGTGTGTCATAGGTAAAAACATTAGGACTGGAGAGGGAGGTTTGCTCCAGATTACAAGCTAGAAGTGGGAGGTGGTCCAGCCTCAGAGCCTGGCTCTCAGTCCCTGCCTTCTCTGCTCTGGCTCTCAGGCTCTCAAGTGTTTGTGCATTGTCTTCACACTGTCTATATACTTGAGCTCACTGAGATTCTGTTCAGACCAGAGCTCCTAGGATAGAGCTGGATGGCTACCCACAGACCAGCTCTCCTGGAGAGATTTTCCTCATGTCTGAGTGTAAAAGGACCCAGGGAGTGGTGAGAGTAGAAAGAACCAATGAAAGAGGTATTGAAGATGCCCCAGCATGGGGAGATCAGGGGGAGGGGAGTAGGTGGGAGTGGGTTGGGTAGAGGGGCATATTTTTGAAGGCAGGGGGTGTAAGGATAAGTTGGGTGTTTTTGGGGAGGGGGGAAACCTGGGAAGGGTATAACAACTGAAATGTAAATGAAGAATACATTCTATATAAAAAAAAAGAAATGTGATCAACATAAGAAAAAAAGAAAGGGGTATTGAAGTGTGTTTTCCATGGCACAAGCAATGATGAAGAGGTCTGAGATGCTTGAGATATATGTACTATAGACCTTAAGATGGGTGGCCTCAATACTTCTCATCTCCAGTCCCACAGACGCCTGGAACCCACCCATGAACCAAACACCAGTGACCATCTCACCACACGTAGATCCAAGGAATGTGTTGCTGAGTGGCTGTTTATTCCTCTTATAGAAAAAAAATGTCAAGGAGAAGCCCCCTAAAGCAACTGAAAAAAAAAAGGGTCAAGATTCTAGGATGTCTAGTATCCAGGAAAACACCACTATCATGGAGTTTGAGGGCTAAGTCTTTTGATTCCTCTACAAGGAGCAGGCATCCTTGGCTTCTGAAGATGGTGCCTACAAAATTCATGATTAACAAAGGGAAGCTCAGACATCTTCACCTCTTCCCAGTGGGACTAACAGCTGAGGTTTTATGGCCCTGCCTCCTCTCTTAGCTTCCCTAGGAGAGCTGAGAAAGGCTCATTTCTGTTCCCAGTAGGGATGCTAAAATGATTTCCAGGATGATGTCAACAAGAGCACTACAGGTGAATCCCTTGGGGGCTGAGCATGAGCAAACAGCCCATGGAGGAGTAATGACCTATTCCCTTTTCTAGACTAGCCGGGGAATAAGAGCAGCTCAGAGAACAGGAGATGGAACCTGGTCACCTGATACATAGGTCAAGAATATGAGTTCTCATCATGAGTCCTTTTCCTGTCTAAACCCTGAGCCCAGAAAAGCAATGATGAGACAATGTTTGAGTCACACTCCTCTTCCCTCCTCAATTACCTTGGGGCAAACTAAAGTCCTCACCCCCTGCTCTGTAATATCTGAGCAAGTTATCCAGCTACCCTGGTGCTAATAAAGAGAGAACAACAATGGGAACTGGAAAGTTGGCTGTGGGTGAAATAAATGATTTGCTGTTCTTGCAGAAGTCTTAGTTTGGATCCTAGCACACACCAGGCAGCTTACAATGATCTATCTTCAATTCTATAGGATCCTCTCTTCTCAGTCCCCAGGGATGAGGAATGCATGCAAACATGCAGGCAAAATGTTCATACACATAACCAAACCAAACCAAACAAAACAAAGAGACAATCGCATCTTATCAGCATAGATGTCAGCAGAGACATCCTGATGCCAGCAGACTGAGAAACTCTTCCCGGGGTTCATTCTCTTGGATACAAGTAGGAATTCGGGACCAAAGACATCAAGATGCAGTGCTACTATTCTGCCCTAGTTTCCCCTTCTGTAGGATTCCAGTAGTAACCTCTTCCCTTCCAGGCTTGCTAGACTAACATGTGATGATGTGCTGCACCTGCCGTAAGTCCTGGCCTATGTTCCATGACCTTAAGTCTCCAAACCTGCCTTCTGTCTGAGCCTCCAGTTCCTAAGTATCCAGGAAAAAAAGAATGGACTCTATGTTCTTCATGGTTAGAGTGATCAATTGATAAAGTTTAGAATTCCTGTGAGCTGATTCTTAAACTAGATGATGTTAAGAGTTAATTACAATCTGACAAGTAAATTGTATTGTAAACAGAGACAGGGTGTCTGATAATGTACTTCAGCTATATTGCATCTGAGGGAATAGAATGCTTGAGTCTGGAGTTTGATTCATAGCACTAAAAAAAAAAAAGCAACAAAAACTCTAAAAAAGAAAAAGTAAACTTCACATCCTGATGACCAACTACATTTTCCTCTGGTCTGTGTTCTAGCAGCTGTTTAGTGTGGTGCTTTTGCTGGTTGAAATACTGTGTAATGATATATAATCTCAGCTGCTGTTCAGTGGTATGTTGGAGACCCCAACATTGACCATGATAGATGTATTTACATCTCAGTAATTGGCAATCATCACTAATGAGAATCATCTTTGCCTCAGCCATGGCCCCTGCAGTGCTATTAATAAGCATTGTCCCACAGCTCTGACCCCAACTCCTTTCACTAATGGTGATGATCCCATTAGTTCTGGAGAGGCAGTCAAGTCCAGGCAGCCTCTTCTTCCCCTGGATCAATAAGGAGACAGAGGCTCAGAGAGAATCTGACAGAACCGATTGAGTGTCACATGTAGAAGGAAACAGCCACTCTGGCTCTGTTGGTTTTAGGTATGCAGATTTTATTACAGGTTCATAGGTAGAGGCTCCAGTGAAAAGAGGGGGGAGACAGAGAGAGAGAGAGAGAGAGAGAGAGAGAGAGAGAGAGAGAGAGAGAGAGAGAGAGAGAGAGAGATGGACATCAGCTACATGGCAGAAAAACAGTCACAGGATACGGCTGGAACTTAGAAAAAAGTGATCTGGCAAAAGAGAAAAACAACTGGGAAGTGGAAGATGCTACCTTTCTCAGTGAAGACTCAGAAAGGTAGGCAACGTGGCACAGTCTCATGGCTGCTCCAGGGACTGCACACCCTGGTCTTCTTAAACGACTGCACCACCAAGAGAGTATCAGCATGACCCTACCTGTCCATTTCTTAGATAATGAACAAGGACCCAGAAGACATGAGCAATCTGGCAATGGTCACAAAGCTAGTGAGTGGTAGAACCAACTCCAGGGCCTGGCCACTAGCATCTCCGGCAGGACCGACTCTGCCATTCTATCACATGCTTAATCGTGTGAGTTCAAGCTAATGCCTGGACCTTGGCTCTAACCCAACTCCCTCCTGCAGCTCAGAGCTGGGTCCAATCCACAGGGGTCATGGGACCATTCCAGAGGTCAGCATGGAGGTAAGATCCAACTCTAGAGGTTTCATTCTGCACCCGGGGGGGGGGGGTCCCATAGGCCCAAGGAGAAAATGGCGAGCTTTGAGAAAGAAGGAGCCAGCAGATCCACAGGTCTTACAATCAGGGATTCCCTAATTGGCCCCCAGCTGGCAATGCCTCATTAATGGACCTTGTGAGAATTCCCTCATTTGGTAAAATGAGTACTTCAAAAACTTTTGCGGGTTACTGTCTGGAGAAAAAAGCAAGAGGGAATAGCAGGAGTCTGTGCTGTTACTAAACACTGAGAGCATTAGCATAGGCCCTTGGGACAGCACACTGACCATCATACCTACATTCACATGTGTTTCTGTGGGGCGGTGAGCTGTGCACAGGTAGCCTGGTCCATAGTTGAGCTCAGGCTTAGAACTGGGAGACCCAGCAGCTGATTATCTCCTGCAAGGGATGGCAGGTGTTTGGCTACGCCCCTTGGGCCCCTGACTCCTGTTGCCCCCCAGTCCCAGAGAGGTGTGTGGCCATCAGTCATGTAGGAGCAGCACCAAGCCCTCCTACATGCAAACAAGGTTTCCCCAAGCTCTCAGACCAAGCCAATGAGAAGTACCTGCTGTCAGACCCTGACCCACTCCAAAACTGTGTATAAGAATCCTATCCAGAAGGATTAGAGGTGTGCAAGAACTTCTCCATTATCTCAGAGCTTCTGTCATAAGAGTTTTAACACTTGGGAAGAGGTCTGCTCCCCCAAATCGCAATCTGAAGCTCTGCTGCACGCCTCACTGGCTAGTTGGCCTCTTATTGGCCCAGTCTGCCCTGACTCAGTGCAGGGCAAGGGGCTGAGCCAATTGCAGCAGGGGAAGCAGAGGAAGTGACTCCCCCTCCCTGCTCTCACTTGCTAACCTCTTCTGGTTCTCTCACACCCAGCTGGGCCAGAGATCTTCATGGAAAGCCTCTGATACACAGGCCCACATGTTTCTTCACCAGGTCCTCACAGCAGGCTTAAGAGGTCAGCCTTAGAGTTCCCGTCTCACAGATGTGGTGATAATGATGACAGATACTGAGCCATTGCTATGGCCAAGCCTAAAACAGTTCCTGATGCTGGTTTAGGGCATTTTGCTGTTCTCTGAGTCAGAAAGGACCTATGAGAGCAACATATCCAGCTCTTTATTCTTTTAGAACCATAAAAACTAAAACCAGATATAAATCCTCCAGATAAAAATGATTATCAAGAAAGTGGACTTGTGTGGGAGCCCGGAATCTTCATGTGTGGCCTCCAAGCTGTGGGACCTGTCCATCACTGCAGGATTCTTCTGCTCTGTTCTCTGGGGCTTTGGAAGACGATCTGTCTTGCTGTCTAACTTAAAAAGTCCACCACAGGATCTTCCCGCATAGGTTCTCAACATCCAGAGTCCTGTGTTTGTATTTTTTTTTTTTTGCATTTATACATTTATTTGCATATGTACGTAAGAATTTTAATGGAAGGAAAATAGGCTGTGAATTCAAGAGGGGTGAGTGAGTGGGGCACACAGGACAGTTTTTTGGGGGGGAGGGGGTAATATAGTTAAAATTTTGTAAAAGGAAGAGTTGATGGTGATTCCACATGGCCACATTGGGAAGAGAAACAAAGAGATCCAGTGTGAGCCTGTGGGACTCTCCTCAGGATCCTGATGTGAGTGTTAAGTCTAGATAGAAGGCAAGAAGTATGCAGAGCTAAGCAGTAATCTGGTTAAGGCGTGGTTCCGGTCATGTCTAGGTTTCCGTCTCCTCTGCAGGGTTGCCTGACAGACGGTCAGAACTGTGTGAACCCTTTCACCAGCGGGCAAGTTCCTTCTTTGGCTGGTACGAGGCTTCAGCCTTTCTTCTGGTATGCAGTGCCTGGAGGGAGATTTCAGTTTCTTCAGCACCCTTGTTTCCCAAGTCCTGGAACCGAAAAGAAGAGGGAAGTATCTTCTAAGAACATCGCCATTCTGAAAGACAGGGTGGTTGTTTTACCCTGACATATGCACAGTCTGGTGTGACTTGGATAATAATAAAGAATAAAATACTACTACTACTACTACTACTACTGCTGCTGACAGATTGTATTTTAAGTTGAATCTAAACATACAAATTTTAGATATCCAGAAATATTGCATTGTAGGTTTTTTTTTATTATTTATTGAGTATCTTCTTCATTTACATTGCCAATGATAAAACCCTTCTCAATTTCCCCCCCAAAAGTCCCCCCCTCCAATGATTCCCTACCCCTCCTCCCAACCCCTGCCTCCATGTATATGCCCCTCTACCCGACACAGTCCCACCTCCCTCTGACTCCCCTCCCCCCCACGTTCTTTTATGAACGTGGGTGCCCTTGCGTTTGGAGCATAGATGTTCAGAATTGAGAGTTCATCTTGGTAGATTTTTCCTTTGACCAGTTTAAAGTGTCCCTCCTTATCTTTTTTGACAACTTTTAGTTGAAAGTCAATTTTATCCAATATAAGAATGGCCACTCCAGCTTGTTTCTTGGGACCATTTACTTGGAAAAGTGCTTTCCATCCTTTGACTCTTAAATAGTGCCTGTCTTTGTTACTGAGGTGGGTTTCTTGTATACAGCAAAACATTGGGTCCTGTTTACGTATCCAGTCCATTAGTCTGTCTTTTTATAGGGGAATTGAGACCATTGATATTAAGAGATATTAAGGAAAAGTGATTGTTGCTTACTGTTATCTTCTTAGTTAAAGGTGACATTCTGGTTGTGTAGCATCTTCTATTGGGTTTGATGAAAGATTATCTTATTGATTTTTATATAGTGCGGTTTGCTGTCTTGTGTTGGTATTTTCCACCCATTATCCTTTGCAGAGCTGGATTTGTGGAAAGATACTGTGTAAATTTG
Source organism: Apodemus sylvaticus (assembly GCF_947179515.1). Classification (NCBI taxonomy): domain Eukaryota; kingdom Metazoa; phylum Chordata; class Mammalia; order Rodentia; family Muridae; genus Apodemus; species Apodemus sylvaticus. Next base: position 133,740,205 of record NC_067474.1, on the reverse strand, counting down.
CTTTTGTCATGGAATGTCTTGTTTTCACCATCTATGGTAATTGAAAGTTTTGCTGGGTATAGTAGTCTGGGCTGACATTTATGTTCTCTTAGGGTCTGTATGACATCTGCCCAGGCTCTTCTGGCTTTCATAGTCTCTGGTGAGAAGTCTGGTGTAATTCTGATAGGTCTGCCTTTATATGTTACTTTACCTTTTTCTCTCACTGCTTTTAATATTCTTTGTTTAGTGAATTTGGTGTTTTGAATATTATGTGATGGGAGGAATTTCTGCTCTGGTCCAATCTGTTTGGAGTTCTGTAGGCTTCCTGTATGTTCATGGGCATCTCTTTTGGGTAGGGAAGTTTTCTTCTATAATTTTGTTGAAGATATTTATTGGGCCTTTAAGATGTAAATCCTTCTATTCTTATAATCCTTAGGTTTGGTCTTCTCATTGTGTCCTGGAGTTCTTGGATGTTTTGGGTTGCAAGATTTTTGCATTTTGCATTTTCTTTGACTGTTGAGTCAATGATTTCTCTGAAATCTTCAGCATCTGAGATTCTTTCTTCTATCTCTTGTATTCTGTTGTTGATGCTTGTATCTATGACTCCTGAATTTTTTCCAAGGTTTTCTATTTTCAGAGATATCTCACTTTGTGATTTCTTTGTTGATTCTATTTCCAGGTTTAGATCCTGGATAGGTTTGTTCAGTTCCTCCACTTGTTTGTTTGTTTTTTCCTGAAATTCTTTAAGGAATTTTTGTGTTACCTCTTTAAGGTCTTCTGCCTGTTGATCCATATTCTCTTGTCTTTCTTTAAGGGATTTTTGTGCTTCTACCTGTTGACCCATGTTCTCTTGTATTTTTTTAAGGGAATTAATGTCCTTTTTGAAGTCTTCCATCAGCGATATGAGATGTGATTTCAAATTTAGTCTTGCTTTTCTGATGTGATGGAGTATGCAGGATTTGCTGTTGTGGGAGAACTGGGTTCTGATGGTGCCATGTTGCCTTTAGAGAGCATCAGGAAGCGGTGTCTTCTCCATGCCAGATGTGCTGCAGGTCTCCCCCTGTGTTTGTATTTTCAAGGCTGTGTAAGAGAACAGAGGGATACACAGACCTGGCAAACAAGAGGATGTTGAGTAGCATGCCAATGACGACAGCAGCATGCCAATGACGACAGCAGCATGCCAATGACGTCAGCAGCATGCCAATGACATCAGCAAAAACAACAACTATTATGTAAGGATGATGGTGATGGTCATATTAGCAACAACATCTAAGAATGTTACTTTTTTGTCAGGTTTTACTTAAAATAATTCATTTCACAGCCAGAACATCCCTATGAAATGTAGTGTTACGCTTGATTTCCAGGTCAGAAAACCAGACTGTAGAGTTAGTAACACACCAGTTTCTACAATAGGACTTTGCATATTAAGATATTACAACAGAACAGGAATGGGGGCAATCCCAAAAGCTGTTGCCTGTACATAGCATAAGTTTTTCTAGCTGACCTTAGTGGAGAGAATGCCTCTAGCCCTACAGAGACTTGATGTACCAGGGTGAGGTAATACCCAGAGGGAAGGGGAAGAGGAGATGGGGGAAAGGATTGTGGGAGGGAGTGATTGGGAGGTAGCTAGGAGGCAGGCAGTGAAAGGGACATAAAGTGAATAACAAAAAATCATTAAAAAAGAAAAAAAGAAAAAGTTTGAACTTTTATGCCTTGCCTTTGACTTTTTTAAATCTTTTTTTAAAATCTTCTATATTCTTTGTTTACATTCCAAATGATTTCCCCTTTCGAGTTTCCCCCCTCCCCATAAGTCCCATAAGCCCTCTTAACTTGCCCGTTCCCCAATCAACCCCCTCCTGTCCCTTCCCCCCACAGCATTTAGCTGTGACCCTCCTGGCTGGCAGCCTCCACCCTTCCCCTGGTGTTATCTCCGGCCCTTGTTAGGTTGGGAACAATACAGCCACTTTCACCTTAACTACCAAGGCCGCCTCAGGGCAGTTTCACCTGGAGACCAGCAGAAAACTGCATGACTGGAAGCAGGCAACCCGCTGAGAAGAAGATCCAAGGAATTCTCGGCCATTTGGGGGGCAGGGTGGTTTTCCAAAGACTATATATATTGGCTAAATAATAGTAAAGTCAGTCTCTATGGGCAACTGTCCTCTTGACTCATTTCTCTTTCGCCCCCTTCCCGTTACCCCCAGAATTCTCTTCCAGGTATTCCCGTTCGCATGTGGCCGCGGGCGGCTACACCCTCCCACTTCTCTGTCCTGGTAATAGCCTACAATGCTTCATCAAGCCTTTCCAGGACCAGGACCCTCTCCTTCCTTCTTCTTGGGAATCATTTGATATGTGAGTTGTGTCTTGGGTATTCAGAGCTTCTGGGATAATATCCACTTATCAGTGACTGCATTCTTCTATGTGTGTTTTTTTGTGACTGGGTTACCTCACTTAGGATGATATTTTCCAGTTCCAACCATTTGCCTAAGAATTTCATGAATTCATTGTTTTTAATTGCTGAGTAGTATTCCATTGTGTAAATATACCACATTTTCTGTATCCATCCCTCCATTGAGGAACATTTGGGTTCTTTCCAGCTTCTGGTTATTATAAATAAGGCTGCTATGAACATAGTGGAGCATATGCCCTTATTACATGCTGGGGAATCCTCTGGGTATATGCCCAGGAGTGGTATAGCAGGGTCCTTCGGTAGTATCATGCCCAGTTTTCTGAGGAACCACCAGACTGATTTCCAGAGTTGTTGTGATTTGCATTTCCCTAATGACTAAGGATGTTGAACATTTTTTAAGGTGCTTCTTAGCTATTCAAAATTCTTGAGGTGAAAATTCTTTATTTAGCTCTGTACCCCATTTTTTAATAGGGTTATTTGGCTCTCTGGAGTCTAACTTCTTGAATTCTTATGCAGAGATCGTGCGCGGGTAGGCAAAAAACACATTCCTAGCTATAAACTCGCATCTTGTGCTATCTTCTCATATCTGTGGCACTGGTGTATGAAAAAAATTATGTTGGGTAAGGGGGACAATATTTGAAATGCAAATAAACAAAATAATTACTAGAAATATTTTAAAATATTAGGGAGACTGGAAGGAAGACTCCAGATCTGGCCTGGCACTCACCCTCACTCACCATGGAGAAGACAGAACTGATCCAGGATGCCGAGCTGGCTGAGCTGGCCAAGCAGGCCGAAAGCAGGAAAGGAGCAGGGCGCTGAGCCGTCCAACGAGGATCGCAACCTGCTGTTGGTGGCCTATAAGAACATGGTCTGGGGCCACAGGGCCTCATGGAGGGTCATCTTGAGCATTAAGCAGATCGACACCTCTGACAAGAAATTGGAGCAGAGGCCCATCTGCACCATGGTCCTGGCATTGTTGGATAAGTATTTAATAGCCAATTCAACTAATCCAGAGAGTAAGGTCTTCTATCTGAAAATGAAGGGAGATTATTTTTGGTGTCTTGTTGAAGTGGCTTGTGGCAATGATCGAAAACAAATGATAGAAACTTCCCAAGGAGCTACCAAGAGGCATTTGATATAAACAAGAAAGAGATGCAACCTACACATCCAATCTGTCTGGAGCTGGCTCTTAACTTTTCTCTATTTTGCTATGAGATCCTTAATAATCCAGAGCTTGCCCACACACTGGCTAGGACAGCTTTTGATGAGGCCATCGCAGAGCTTGATACACTGAATGAAGACTCCTACAAAGACAGCACCCTCCTCATGCAGTTGCTTAGAGACAACATTATGGACATCAGGCAGTGTAGGAGAAGAATGTGATGCAGCGAAGGCCTTGGAGAACTAAAGGCATCTAGTGCAACAACCTCCTTCCCCTCAAGAAAACCTTTTACATCTCCGCTCCTTATTCCACTTGGATTTCCTCTAGCAAGGAAGCCCATTCACGTGTATGGGATCAACTGTTTTTAGTCTTTTCACACTGCAGCTTTGGGAAAACCCCATCCCTTGGTTTGTGTTGTCTTCCTGACTGCAGTTACTGCTGTAGAAAAAGTATCAATAGCCAGGCAGTGGTGGCACATGCCTTTAATCCCAACACTTGGGAGGCAGAGGCAGGTAGATTTCTGAGTTCGAGGACAGCTTGGTCTACAGAGTGAATTCCAGGATAGCCAGGGTTACACAGAGAAACCCTGTCTGGAAAAACAAACAAACAAACAAAAACAAAAAACAACAACAAAAAAAAACCAAACAAAAGAAAAAAGTATCAATAGCTTCATTTCATATAAACACGAGTAACTTCCAGACACATGTGTAGAGGACTGACAGCACACTTGGTATTAAAGTAATTTGAACCAGCTCTGCAAGAGACCGTGTTTTGTATTACTGTGAAGTTATGGAAATGTAGTGCATTACAATTTAAAGTGATTGTAACAATAGCTTCTTGATTTATGCATTCCTTTTCTGAACCTTCTTGGGGGTTTCCTATCAGAAGCAACTTCTCCATGCTCTTATTACAAATTCCTTTTTAGAAGGAATCCTGAGGTTTTAGAATGAATGGAAAAGCACTTAATGCATCCAGGCCTGGGGTCACAGACTGAAATGTCTCCTGTGTCACATATTCTGCAGGTTACATCTGTCTGTGACAACAGGGAGTTTCCTTACTCATTCTTCATTTGCTGATGTTTAAGTTGACAACTTCCTTCCCAATAAAAAATTCACATACAGCTCCTGCCTTCGTAGCTCTGGTGTTCACTTTACCTTGTGATAGAAGTAGCCTGTTGCTGCCAGAATATAAGCATTGCTTTGGGCAAGCTAAAATGCATGTCCTTTCTTAATACACTAGAAAGGAGGAATAAAGTACACAAGTCCAGGTCTAAACTTCCATACTTTCCATGCAGATTTGTGCACATGTGAGAGGGCGTGTCCAGTGATTGTTCTTTAGAGAGTTGGGCCACTAGATTGTGTATTTGCTAATCATTGACTGTAGTCCCCAAAAGCCTTGTGAAAATTTTATGTCCTATGTAACAGCAGAGTAACATAAAAATAAAACTACATTTTATATAATTTTTTTTAAAAAGAAGCTATAAAAAATGGCAAAGGAACAATTTAAGTATGCCAAGAGAAGCTCTCAGTAAGACCATTTAGTAAGCTCTTTAAGGCCACGTAGGAGGATTGATGGATTATACTCATATGTATTTCTGTATTATAAAAACAAAAACATCATGAGACTACTTCGAGGTTCAGAAGTTGGCTTAATTTGCTAGAATCCTTGGATTTCACGTGACTCTTTTCTATCCCTAAAATGGAATAAATGTGACATGAGCACATGCTTTAAAACATTGAATTATCCTGTCTTGATTCTTCTACGGTGGTTCATTGTCATGATACACTATGACCTCCAACTGGGAACTGAAATAAACCTATCTTTTTCTCAAAAAAAAAAAAAAGGTGTTACAGCAGTTCTCTCGGGTTCTTTAGGAAAATATTGCCTGCCGAACCATAGGCCAGAAGATTAGTTGGGCCTGCTGCCCCTGGACAGGGGGACACACACTCTGCTCCCTGGCCAACAACCCCATGGCCAACAAAAATCCACACCTGTCAGAAGACCAAGTAGGCTACCCACCTTATCCCCAGTGTCTCCTCTCCTCCTTGTCGCTGTACCCAAGTCTTGAACTTGGACAGAGACACTCTCTGCTGGACCAGAGGCCACACCAGGAACCAGAATTCCAGAGACTCTCATCTGGATCAGATCGGGCCAAGCAGTCTACCAACATTCCTGCCCCCAACTCAGATGAAGATGTCTGCTTGACAAGAAACCACAGCTGCCATCAGAAGTCCAACCAGTAGCTTGGGTCCATTAATGAGGCATTGTCAGCTGGCGGTGTGTGGGGGGGATTAGGGAATCCCTGGTTGTAAGAGCTGTGGATCCGCTGGCTTCTCTGTTCTCAAAGATCGCCATTTTCTCCTTGGGCCTATGGGTCCTCCCCTGGTGCAGAATGAAACCTCTAGAGTTTGACCTTTCCTTCATGCCAACCTCTGGGATGGTTCCATGACCCCTGTCCCAGGGCCCAGCTCTGAGCTGCAGGAGGGAGTGGGGTTAGAGCCAAGGCCCAGGCATTAGCTTGAACTCACACGATTAAGCATGTGATAGAATGGCAGAGTCTGTCTCACTGGAGATGCTAGTGGCCAGGCCCTGGAATTGGTTCATTATCTAAGAAAAGAGGCTGCCTGGACTTGACTGCTCCAGAGCTAATGGGATCATCAACACTAGTGAGAAGAGTTGGGGTCAGAGCTGTGGGACAATGCTTATTAATAGCACTGCAGGGGCAAAGGCTGAGGAAAGACAATTCTCATTAGTGATGATTGCCAATTACTGAGATGTAAATACATCCATCTCAGTCAATGTGGGGTCTCCAACATACCACTGAACAGCAGCTGAGATTACATATCATTACACAGTATTTCAACCAGCAAAAGCACCACACTAAACAACTGCTAGAACACAGACCATAGGAAAATTTAGTTGATCATCAGGATATGAAGAGTTTTGGAGTTTTTGTTGCATTTTTTTTTTTTAGTGCCATGAATTAAACTCCAGACTCAAGCATTCTATTCCCTCAGGTGCAATATGGCTGAAGTATATTATGAGACACCCTGTTTCTGTTTCCAATACAATTTATTTGTCAGTTTATAATTAATTCTTAATATCATCTGGTTTAAGAATCAGCTCACAAGAATTCTAAATTTAATCAATCGATAATTCTAACCATGAAGAACATAGAGTCCATTCTTCTTTTCCTGGATACTTAGGCACTGGAGACTCAGACAGAATGCAGGGATGGAGACTTGAGGTTGTGCAACATAGTCCAGGACTTACGGCAGGTGCAGCACATCATCACATGTTAGTCTAGCAAGCCTGGAAGGGAAGAGGTTACTACTGGAATCCTACAGAAGGGGAAACCGGGGAAGAATAGCAGCGCTGGATCTTGATGTCTTTGGTCCCGAATTCCTACTTGTATCCAAGAGAATGAACCCCGGGAAGAGTTTCTCAGTCTGCTGTCATCAGGATGTCTCTGCTGACTTCTATGCTGATAAGATGCGATTGACTCTTTGTTTTGTTTTGTTTGGTTTGGTTTGGTTATGTGTATGAACATTTTGCCTGCATGTTTGCATGCATTCCTCATCCCTGGGGACTGAGAAGAGAGGATCCTATAGAATTGAAGATAGATCATTGTAAGCTGCCTGGTGTGTGCTAGGATCCAAACTAAGACTTCTGCAAGAACAGCAAATCATTTATTTCACCCACAGCCAACTTTCCAGTTCCCATTGTTGTTCTCTCTTTATTAGCACCAGGGTAGCTGGATAACTTGCTCAGATATTACAGAGCAGGGGGTGAGGACTTTAGTTTGCCCCAAGGTAATTGAGGAGGGAAGAGGAGTGTGACTCAAACATTGTCTCATCATTGCTTTTCTGGGCTCAGGGTTTGGACAGGAAAAGGACTCATGATGAGAACTCATGTTCTTGACCTGTGTATTAGGTGACCAGGTTCCATCTCCTGTTCTCTGAGCTGCTCTTATTCCCTGGCTAGTCTAGAAAAGGGAATAGGTCATTACTCCTCCATGGGCTGTTTGCTCATGCTCAGCCCCCAAGGGATTCACCTGTAGTGCTCTTGTTGACATCATCCTGGAAATCATCTTAGCATCCCTACTGGGAACAGAAATGAGCTTTTCTCAGTTCTCTTGGGGAAGCTAAGAGAGGAGGCAGGCCATAAAACCTCAGCTGCTGGTCCCACTGGGAAGAGGTGAAGATGTCTGAACTTGCCTTTGTTAATCATGAATTTTGTAGGCACCACCTTCAGAAGCCAAGGATGCCTGCTCCTTGTAGAGGAATCAAAAGACTTAGCCCTCAAACTCCATGATATTGGCATTTTCCTGGATACTAGACATCCTAGAATCCTGACCCTTTTTTTCTCAGTTGCTTTAGGGGGCTTCTCCTTGACTTTTTTATTTTCTGTAAGAGGAATAAACAGCTGCTCAGCAACACATTCCTTGGATCTACGTGTGGTGAGATGGTCACTGGTGTTTGGTTCATGGGTGGGTTCCAAGCATCTGTGGGACTGGAGATGAGAACTAGTGAGGCCACCCATCTTAAGGTCCATGGTACATATATCTCAAGCATCTCAGACCCCTTCATCATTGCTTGTGCCATGGAAAACACACCTTAATACCCCTTTCCTTTTTTCTTATGTTGATCACATTTCTTTTTTTTTTTTAATAGAATGTATCCTTCATTTACATTTCAGTTGTTATACCCTTCCCAGGTTTCCCCCCTCCCCGAAAACACCCAACCTATCCCTACACTCCCTGCCTCCAAAAATATGCCCCTCTACCCAACTCACTCCCACCTACTCCCCTCCCCCTGATCTCCCCATGCTGGGGCATCTTCAATACCTCTTTCATTGGTTCTTTCTACTCTCACCACTCCCTGGGTCCTTTCACACTCAGACATGAGGAAAATCTCATCAGGAGAGCTGGTCTGTGGGTAGCCATCCAGCTCTGTCCTAGGGGCTCTGGTCTGAACAGAATCTCAGTGAGCTCAAGTATATAGACAGTGTGAAGACAATGCACAAAGGCTTGAGAGCCTGTGTGCCAGAGCAGAGAAGGCAGGGACTGAGAGCCAGGCTCTGAGGCTGGACCACCTCCCACGTCTAGCTTGTAATCTGGAGCAAATCTCTCTCTCCAGTCCTAATGTTTTTACCTATGACACAAAGTTAATAACATTTCCTTCAGCGAATTGCTGTGATGTTAAGCTAAAGTTGTAGGAACAATGACTGGCATATAAAAATTACTCAAGAAATATTAGTCATTATTATTGCAAAGGTTAGGAAATCACCCAAAGAGACATATTCTATTATAGATAATTTTTTTCTTAGTTCTATGGGGATTCAGTTACCAGAATAAGAGATGGGGTTTGTACAAAGGATTTGATGTCAAAATTGTTATCAGACTGTCTAGATTGTTATCAGACCTGTCTAGAACCTTTCAGATGGTAAGCAGCTAATGGCCAAGAAATGCAGGACATTTCCCCCTGGGTTAGGTCTGGGAGTGGAAGCACAGCAGGGAATGCTTCCTGGATTAGCTGTGTCCTGCTGTGGCCACAGTGTGGGCAGCAGTGCAGATGGGGGTCTTCTCCTCAGGCTGAGAAGCTAGGCAAGTGCCCTGAGGTGGGAGAGAGGCTGAGAGAGAGGACACAGTGTGCTTGTGTGGAGGTTTGTGCCTGGAGACAGGGGAGATGGGGCTAACAGCTGCATCCTGAGGTTTAGTCTTCCCAGAGCAGGCAGGTTAGGAGTGACCTGTGCATCAGCCTCAAAGGATGGGGCTCCAGCACGCTTAACAGCCTTTTAACAGGGGTCAGATGGGAACAAATAGTGTGAAAGTTTTGAATAACCCCTGGAGCAGTCACATGAAGAATGCCCAGCACTGAGAAGGGAGAGTGGACACAGAGTCCTGCCCCGAACAGGACCCCATTTGTGACTGATATGTACTTGGAAAGGGGAGATCAGGTTTGTCCAGTGGGGTGTCACTTAGCATATGTGGTCACACTCCAGGGCAGAGCAGGTCAAGTGCTCAGGAATACTTTCCTAAAAGAAAACTGACTTTAGTTTTTGGTGTTGTAATTATTTCATTTTGATTTTCTTTCTTTTAGTTTCTTTCTCATTTTTTCCCCTATGTTTCATTTTGTACTAAAAATGAGAGTGGAAGGACAAAAACCTTGAAGCCAGGGGAGGGGCAAGAAAAAGAGCAAAGTATATTTACAAAACTAATGTTAAAAATTAAAAAACAAAAGCCAGGAGGTGGTGGTGCACACTTTTAATCCTAGCATTCTGGAGGCAGAGGCAGGTAGATCTGTGACATTCAGGCCAGCCTAGTCAATAGAGTAAGTTCCAGGACATGCAGGACTACACAGTCTCAAAATAAACAAACAACAAACAAACATACAAACACACACACAAACAAAGAAACGACTATTGAAGGAGGAATATTTACAGGAAGAGGTGTATGGAGACTCTGATACATCAATGTTAGGAGAGATCATGGGCTCCTGATAATGGTTTGAAGGAAACGATGGCTGTGAGGATGATGAGCTGTAGACTGGTCAGGAGAGGGGGTGGGGGCAGGGAAGGTGAAGACTGGGCATGAAGTCTCTTTCATGTTTCTACTCCCATCCAAAGCAACTCCAGCCTTAACCATTGTCTTGCTCATTAGCATATGAGTGGAGCCCAGGCTCAGACTGTTTAGATGGCATTGGAAATTTCCTTAACATGTCTTTCCTTGAGCATATGTTTGTGTGTGTCCATGTGCTTACATATTTCTTAAGAATAATACTTAATGTTTGTATAGCTGGGCAATGCATTGAATGTGTTCAACCTTAGGGAGCACAGCCAAGCCCACACTGAAGGAATCATTTTAATTTTCTCCCCCACTGGATCTACTCACACTAGTTAATACTAGACATGTGTTACTGCAACCATGCTGGTAGGTGTGTGGGGATGTGAGACCGAGAAGCAGAGGTGGGTGTGGCTCTGTGGTGTTCTTCTTCAATGTCCACATGAGTAATGGTGCTGAGAACCTCTTACCCTCATCAGTGCCTAATAGACAGCCACCTCTGTGAAATGCCTTCAGTAGTGTGCTCTGTTTAACTGTGGTGTCTGATGTCATTCATGTTTGTGGTTTTCTAGGTCATGGTATAAATGATTTGAGTACTTCTATTTGGCTTTCTATCTTAGCATTATTTTTTCCTCCATGAAAAGTACTTTTTTTTGTGCTCCTTTAAGAAAATGTTTGCTTACCCAAAAATCACAAAGATACTTAATGGGTTTGATTCTTAAATTTTGGTTGCTTTGTATTTACCCCTTAAATCCATAGTGTACCAGCAATGGATGTTTTGTGTGTGGAGGGAGGTGAGGATTTTCCTGACAAAGAGACAGTGTCCCCAGTGCAGTGCACACATGTGCTTCTGCCATTCTTCATTTGACCATATGTGCATGGGCCTGGGTTTCTTTTGTTCTGCCCTTTTCATCTATTTCTTTACTAGATTTTTTCATGTCAGTGATGACTATCCATCTATCTGTCTGTCTGCCTGCCTGCCATGTGCGCGCATGTGTGTGTGTGTGTGTGTGTGTGTGTCTGTCTGTCTGTCTGTCTGTCTGTCTGTCTCTGTGTGTGTGTGTCTGTCTGTCTGTCTGTTTCTCTCTCTCTCTCTCTCTCTCTCTCTCTCTCTCTCTCTCTCTCTCTGTGTGTGTGTGTGTGTGTGTGTGTGTGTGTGTGTGGTGAGTGACTGATATGCAAACCTTCCTTAGTTGCTCTCCATCTTATTCATTGAGCAGGGTCTCTCAGTTGACTCTAATGCTCTTCATTTCAGCAAGTGCAGCTTATCTTTCTTGCTGTGGGAATTTCATGTCTCTGCCTTCCCAGAGATGTATTGAGAGTTTGTGATAGCCTAAGACCTGTCCTGTGTTATGTGGTGTTTCTAGGGGTTATATGAGATGATTTATATATTCATCAAAATCTCGAGACATGAGTGTCATCAGCCACATTTGATAGCTGAAGAGACTGAAACTTTGGGAGTTTCATAACTTGAGAAGTGTGCACAAGATTTGGCCACCGAGCTCAGAACCTAGGCTTTCTTTCTTTCTTTTTTCTTTCTTTTAAATAAAAACTATAATTTTTTATTTTATGTATATGGGTTTCTGCCTATATGCATGCTTGTCTACATGTGTGTTTCTTGCCTGTGGAGAGATCGGGGAGTCAGATACCCTAGAATTGGAGTTAGACAAAGTTTTGAGGTATCTGGTCTCCTGGAACAGCATCAGTGCTTCACCTTTGAGCCATCTCCTCAGCCTCTATCTCTCCTTTCTGTCTCTATCACTGGCATGTGTCAGGTGAAACATAGAATAATGGATTCTCTTACAGCCTCCACCATGAGGATGATCCCAGTGCAGAACCAAAGTTGGGTGTCTGAGTTCATCCTGCTTGGCTTCTCCAGTGACCCCACGACCAACAGCATCCTCTTCATTGTCTTCCTTCTCATCTACCTGAGCTCAGTCCTGGGCAACGGGCTCATCATCATGCTGGTCTGCCTGGACACACAGCTGCACACTCCCATGTACTTCTTCCTCTGTGTCCTCTCCCTGTTGGATATGAGCTATGTCACCACCACCATGCCCCAGATGTTGGTGCATCTTCTTGCTCACTCTCAGACCATCTCCTTCGCTGGCTGCTGGCTGCAGATGTATATGTTTGGTGCCCTGGCTTTAACTGAGTGCACCTTCTTTGTTGTCATGGCTTATGACAGATATGTGGCCATTTGCTATCCATTGCATTACACTGTCATCCTAAACTGGGGCCTGTGCATACGGTTGGCATCAGGGACTTGGATCTGTGGTTTCTTTTCCTCTTTATTGCACACTTTCTTCACCATGAGTCTGCCATATTGTGGGCCCAACAGGGTCAACCACTACTTCTGTGAAGGTCCTTCAGTACGTACCCTGGCTTGCATGGATACTCACCTCATTGAGGTGGTGGACTTGGTCTTGAGTGTTTTTGTAGTTGTTACGCCAATCTCCCTCATTGTGGCCTCCTACATTCGTATTGCCAAGGCGATTCTCAAGATCAAGTCCACCCAGGGCCGCTGCAAGGCTTTCTCTACCTGTGCCTCCCACCTGACTGTGGTCACATTCTTCTATGCTCCAGCGTCTTACATCTACATGAGGCCCAACTCCAGCTCCTCCCCTGAGCGAGACAAGATGATCTCACTCTTTTACAATGTCTTCACAGCCTTGCTCAACCCTGTGGTCTACAGTCTGAGGAACAAGGACATCAAGAGGGCATTTCTCAAGGTGATGTCACTTGGTAGGGTGGGCTTGTGAACCAGGATCCTGAAAAGCTGAAGTTAGAGTATTCAATATTTAAGAACACCAGTGTTTTATTTTGTGAAATTAATTTGTGCATTTGAACCATTGTAGTACTTCATACAAAGTACATCAATGTACATTGGGACAAAATATCATGAAACCTATGTTCCCGACTTGATTGTAGGTGGCACTAATATGCAATTCTGAACACCTCAGTAATGTCACTGGATTGTAATAGCAATGGTTCACTTGTAGCTCTTGGGCATGACCTTCTCTGTTCTCATATCCATCCTGAAGGAGGAATATTATATCCAACATGTCATCTGTCTTAGGGTTTTATTGCTGTGAACAAACACCATGACCAAGGAAACTCTTATAAGGACAACATTTAATTGGGGCTGGCTCTGAGGTTCATCAGGGTGGAGAGCATGGCAGTTTCCTGGCAGGCATGGTGCAGGAGGATCTGAGAGTTCTACATCTTCATGTAAAGGCTGCTAGGAGAAGACTGGTTTTCAGGCAGTTAGCATGAGGGTCTTAAAGCCCACACCCTTAGTGATACACCTACTCCAACAAAGCTACATCTCCAATTAGTGCCACTCCCTGGGCCAAGCATATTCAAACCACCACATCATCCTAGAACAGAAGGTAAGAAATAGTGAAAATACTCATAATTGCTCAGATTTTCAACAGTGGTCTGCTTCTGTTTCCAGACATTCTTTTGGTTTTAATGTAAGTAGTATTGTCCAGCCTGACAGCAGGACGTGAGAAGTCCTTTGTCTGTTGAGAAGTAGTACATGTGGCCACAGTCTGATATGTTGGTTCCCTTACCTACAAGGCAGCAAGCAATATGCATCATGTTACCTGGTGTTGTTCACAGGAAACAACAGCTTATCTATAAACCAACACAAGACATGGCAGCTGTGGAGAGTGTGATACTAGAGGCAGCAGAAGGCTGAGGCAGCATGTGCTTTACCACAGCTTGTGCTGTCATGACAAGATTAGGCTGAGAGTTTGTGGCACAAAATGAATGCAGCTCAGAGAGCAAACTTTACATATAAGTTCAGTGTGGTCTATGGTAACCATGGTGATCGCTCCTGTGAAATGGTGCCCTGCAGAAAGAGAAGGAGCTGGGTTTTCATCAGATCCGCCTGACATCTGCTCTAAGTTGCGTGCAGCATCCAAGGGAGCAGCTCACCTTTGGTTGCCCACTGCTGATTCCCTCTCAACCCTATGATGGTGGTGGCTATGTCCTGTCTATCATCTGCACAGTAGCTCTTGTCTCACCAGTCAGCAAAGTCCACTGTGGTTCAGTGCCTGAACCACTCTTTACCTGATGTCACCCTAACCCCTGATTTTATTCTGTGACCACATATTTTAGAAACTGGGTACCCTTCATTTGTAGTTAATGTTCAGTACTATTGTTTACTTATATATTTATGTTTTGAGAAGTCTTGTATAGCCTATGCTCTCTTGGAACTGCTCACATTCCTACAGACACCCTCAAATTTTTCATCTTTCTGCCTACACCTCTCCAGTGCTGGGATTACAGCATGGGGCACCACACCTGAGAGAATTTTTGATTCTTTGATGTCATTTGACTATAAAAATTTTCAAATTGGTAAAATCCAATTTATGAACTATTTTTTTCCTTTTGAGTCAGATTCACTCTATGTAACCCTGTCTTGCCTAGAACTCACTGTGTAGCCCCTGCTAGCCTGAAACTCAGAGAGATCCTCCAGCCTCCAGCCTATCTAAAGACAATAAAGTCATACTCTACCACCCCTGGCCAAGCACTTGAATATCTTGTTACTTTTCAGTAGATCTAAGAAGTTGGGCTTTTGATCTCATGTTATGGAAATTTATTCCTGTGCTTTGTTTTTAAAGTTTCTTTTAGGTTTTAATTTTAATTTCTTTCTACTTACTATTTTTATCCATAACTTATTTGATAAAATTTGACACAATGTTCCCAGTTACACTCACTTCCTAATATTTCAAGGGTACTCCCTGACCCATGTGCCTCCCTCCCCCCAATAAAAAGAAAAAGAAAAGAAGGGAAAATACACCAATCTAATTAGTGTTGTCCATGTACTGATAGAGCACTGTTGAATTCTCAGTGTCAAGTTCCTAAAAGATCACTGAGTCCTTCCTCAGCCCCACCCCATGCCAGCAGTCAAGCACTGCGATGACCTACATGGGCAGCACCCCAGCACTCTTTCCGTGAGCTCTCTTCAATGGATTCCTGTCTCTACTATTTCTTTTTCCTGGTGTGCAGGGGTGGGAGGGGGTGGGGGTAGGGGTGGGAAAGACATATGGGGAAATTGTCAGAGAAACCTTCAGTGTCTCTCATACTCAACTGTGAGTGTGCAGTTGCCACTGATACCACTGCAAAGGAAGCTCCTTACACATCACAGCCACCAGCAGCCTGGATCACTGACTTCCTCATGGTCCTGGTGACAGCATGAACAGGGACACCAACATGGCACTCAGCTGCATGCAGCACAGGCCACTGACATCTACTTGGGCCACGGACATCAACAGGAAATGGGGCAGCAACATGCACTACTGTCATCAGCATGTCCCCTGGCTGTAGCATTGACCATGGACACCAGCATGACCTCTGGTGGCAGGTTGAATGTTTTCAGGGTACACAATTCAGACTATGAACCATTCTTTGTCTTGCCCAACACTGTCGTTCTCCCAGCAGGACAAGCAATGTAGAGGCTCCATGCTGCAGGCTGTCCAGCTGGCCTGACCCAAGGTAGGACGAGGATCAGACCTATTCAGCAATGATATGTTTTCTGTTTGCTATGGCTTGGAACCAAATCAAGAAAGAGAAATGTGTTGTAGTCAACTAAGCACAAAAGAGATGGAGATCTGAAGAGCATTTTGACATCAGACATGGAGATGTAGAGTTTAGTGCTTTCCTAGCTGGTTTTTTGGTCCATTTTTCCCCTCACTATCTTATTTTTCTTCCATTTGGAACAGTAATGTATATCCTGTACCACTGCATTCTGGGAGTATGAAGTCTGTTTTTTATTAATTTTGATTTTATATGGGATTACAGTTAAGTGATTGCATGAATCTCAGAAGAGACTTTGAACTTTAGACTTTGAAACAAATTTGAGACTTATACAGACTCTGAGGACTTTTAAAGTTGGACTGAAAACCTTTCTGGATTATGTTTTGGCTACAATCCTATGAGACCCAGGAGTAGGATGTGGAAATGTGCATAGATCTCCATAACGTATTCATCTGTTTGAATGATTGGATACAGGGAGTAATGCTATTAGGAAGCACAACCTTTTTGTAAGTGGTATGGCCTTGTTAGAGGAAGAATGTCACTGTGGAGACATGGCTGTGAGGTCATGTATGCTCACAGTCCTCCAGTGTAGTATATCATCTCTTTCTGCTGCCTGTTCATCAAGAGGCAGAACTCTTCTCCTTCAGCACCTTGTCTGCCTACATGCTGCCATACCATCTTCCAGGATGATAATAGACTCTGAAACTCTAAGCTACCCCATTAACGTTTTCCCTTATAAGAGTTGCCATGGTCATATTGTCCCTTCACAGCAATAAAATGCTGAGACAGTACCATATATGTGTATATGTACACATAAATGTACATGTACATGCAAACACACACATATTCATATGTATTTATATGGTTTTTCCTTTTATTATTTTTTCATTGGTACCAATATTTAATTGGGCACCTATGGGCTGAGTCACAAAACTGGCATTGTCAAATGTCAGTGTGCACCCACAGATTCCCTAACAGACCATGAAGGCATAAGTAAGTGACCCAAGCAATTTACTCCTGCTGCATCGTCAACACATCCTGAGCCTGTGGTCCCTAAGTGCAGTTCTCTATGGTGTAATGAGGAGGAGGACCAAAATCATGCTGGTTACACATAGTTCTGTGTGACATGCTTGCCCCAACTCAAAATGGACAAAGGAGCACTGTGTCCTGTTTCTGGGATGTGTCTTAAGACAGTGGTGAGGAGAAACCCTTGTAAGAGACAGAACACTGTGTAGGACATTGGTTGTTTCTTTGGTTTAGAAGGAGAAATGTCTTCCAAGTGAGAGTCTATATTGATGAGGTCATTGTGACTCATGGGTTGGTTGCATGGTCATGAACATCCATGGAGTATAATTGTAAAATTGACAGAGTGTGGAGAGATGTGTGTGTAGCCTTCTTAGAAATGGGAATGCATGTGAAGATGTCTCTGTCTCACATGTATCCACATCAAAGGCGTCCTCAACAGGAAAGGATATAAAGAACTGAGGAGATGGGATGGCATTGTCTACAGACACCTGTCAGCCTTTCCCTGGCTGTTCCTCACTGCTTGTCATGGTTGTTGTCATTTCCTTCTGTAGACTCTGTAAAATATATTAATTTCATAAAAACATAAATAATAGAATTAATCTGGCAGCTGTATTTCTTTGTCTTTGCTAATCCCCTACAACACACAGAGATTATTTTCAAGCTGTGCCTTAATAGCTGAAAAGTTCAAGGATCTACCTTAACCTCTCAACCTCCTATTTCATGATACCTGCATATTATTACTGATTTGGCTCTTTGGGTTTAGCTCTTTATTTTCATGATGTCTTCCCAGACGCTTACTTCCTCTTCTTGTCCTGAAATCCTTTTCTGTCTTTCTCCTCCCCTGGATGACATAACCTTCTTCCCTATTCTGTCTTCTGATCAGCTACTGTGTGACATTGACAAGACAGAGAATAAGTGGTAAGAATTGTTTATTCAGACATGAGACAGGAGATTCTCTGGATTTCAACAAAGTAGGAGAGTAGAGAAACCAGAATTTGATTTTTTTTCCTTTTTTCTTTTTTTGAGACAGGGTTTCTCTGTGTAGCCCTGGTTGTCCTGGAACTCACTTTGTAGACTAGGCTGGCCTCGAACTCAGAAATCCACCTGTCTCTGCCTTCCAAGTGCTGGGATTAAAGACGTGTGCCACCATCACCCGGCTGAAACCAGCATTTGAATAATAGAAAGGTAAACTTTCACTATGTATAAAAACATTATTCATACAAGACCCAAATCGAGAAAACTATTTGAAGTATTCATATTCTGAAATGAGCCAATTCTCACATGGTCCATTAATGAGGCATTGTCTTCTGGGGGTTAATTAGGGAGTCCCTGCTTGTAAGAGCTGTGGATCTGCTGGCTTTTCTTTTCTCAAAGCCCTCGTTTTTCTCCTTCAAGCCTGTGGGTTCCCCTGATGAAGAATGAAACCTCTCAAGTTTGACTTTTCCTTCATGTTTATCTCAGGATAATCTCATGACTCCTGTGAGTTGAGTTCAGCTATAAGCTGCAAGAGAGATTTTTTGTTAGAGCCCAGGTCCAGGCATTAGTTTGAACTCACACAATTAAGGATGTGGTAGGCATGGTGGAGTCTGTATCACAGAAGATGCTAGTGGCCAGACCCTGGAGTTGGTTCTACCACCGACTAGCTGGGTGACCTTTGTTAAATTGCTCATGTCTTCTGGGTCACTGCCCATTATCTTGGCATGGGCAGGTAACACAATGCTTGGCACTCTCCTGTTGGTGCTCTCATTAAAAACAAAAAAGAGTGTGCAGTTTTTGAAAGCAGCCATGGGCTGTGCCATGTCTGTCTACCTTTTTGAGTCCTCACTCTGGAGTAGAATTTTAATTTTAAGATCCAAAGTTCATCAAGTTTGGTGTGACCCAGCTGGAATGATACATGTTTAATTCCTCTGCCTTAAATACGTACAAGCCCTTAGAGTACACCTTCAATCCCTAGCTGAAGGTAAAGTTCGTTTATAGAAGGATGCAACTATGTTAAAAATTATGTCTAATTGAATAGTGGACAAATGATGAAGAATCAGAGAAATATTTTACAGAATGAGTCAGGGATAGTATATGGCCAACTCACAGTACAGGAAAGAGAGGTGACTTAATAGACTTAATAGGGGGAAGAGAGAGAGAGAGAGAGAGAGAGAGAGAGAGAGAGAGGCAGGCTGATATATATATGTATATATATATATACATAAAGAGAGAGAGAGGCAGGCATATATATATATATATATATACGTATATATATATATATATATATATATATATAGAGAGAGAGAGAGAGAGAGACAGACAGACAGACAGACAGACAGACAGAAAAAGAAAGCTACACAGAGAGAGAGGAGGCAATTTTCCTGGGACTATTTTGCAGAGACTGGTTGCAGGTGAAGACAGAATGAGCCAGAGAATGAGAAGGAGCCAGCCGATTGGAACAGATTGCCAGACTCAGTTTGAGACCAAGCAGAGCAATTCAGCATGAAGCTGAGATAATCAAGTTTGAATCAGTCACTTTGGAGAGGCATTTGGGCCAGAACATCTGAGCAGACTTAGTCAGCCAGAGTTCAGAAAGTGCTAGAAATGTGACTGTATTTAGCAGCAAGCCCCTGATATGACAATTTCATCTGAGGAAATAAACCTGATGTACAGTTTTACCACTCAGAAAGGTGTAACATCTCCCCTCTTCCCATTTTTTCTCCTTTGTCTTTTTTGCAGAATCCTAAATACACTTTCTGTGAGAATTGGGCCTTTTTCACTTTATCAAGTACCATTCCTATCCAATGACTGCTTTTCTGCCATGATGTAGACATCTGTGTCTAAATCAAATGTTCTCTCTCTCTGCCTCTCTTGTATGTCTCTGTGTGTCTCTGTGTCTCTATCTCCTCTCCTCATGAATCTATAATAAAATCTTCATGAATAAAACCAACAGAGCCTGTATCATCCTACCTATGACACTCAATCAGTTCTGTCTGCTTCTCTCTGAACCTCTGTCTTCTTATTGATTCTGTGTGAGAAGCATCTGCCTGGACTCTACTCCCTGTGCAGAGCTCATGTGGATCATCAACACCAGTGAGAAGAGTTGGGGTCAGAGCTGTGGGACAATGCTTAGCAACAGCCCTGTGGGGGCCAGGGTTGAGGCCAAGACAACTCCCCTTAATGCTAATTGTCAATTACTGAGATGTAAATACACCCATCATGGTTATTATCATGGATGCCAACATGCCACTGAACAGCAGTTGAGAACACATTTCATTACACAGTATTTCAACCAGCAAATGCACCACACTGAAGAACTGCTAGAACACAGACCACAGGCAAATGCAGCTGATCATCAGGATGTGAAGAGTTTTGGAGATTTTATTGCCCTTTTAAATTCTCTAAATCAAACTGTAGCCTCAAGCTTTCTATTACTTTGGTATTTTAGAGCTGAACACCATTCTTTGATATCTGACTTTATTCCTATACAATCTACTTAATTGTCATTCATATAATTAACTTTTAATATTTGCTGTGTTTATGGAACAGCTCACAGAAATTCTTTTTTTTTTTATTTGTTCATTTGTTTATTTGTTTGGTTTGGTTGTTTTTTTTTCTCTGTGTATTCTTGACTGTCCTGAAACTTGCTTGGTAGACCAGGCTGACTTTGAACTTATAGGAACCCAAATGCCTCTGCCTCCCACGACTTGGGATTAAATTAGTACCACCGTCCTATGCTCACATGAATTTTAAAGCCTTAGCAATGTAACCAGGAATGACTATGTAATCCATAGTTCTCCTTCTGGATACTTAGGAATCTGAGACTCAGACAGAAGGCAGGGATGGAGACTCGAGGTCATGGACCACAGGCCAGGACTGTGGCAGGTGCTGCACATCATCACATTTTAGTCTAGCAAGCCTGGTAGGGAAGAGGTCACTACTGAAATTCTACAGAAGAGGAAACCAAGGCGAAATAACAGCAAGTTAAAGAGAACATGCTCTAGAGGTCGATATATTTGGTCCTTCTTCGGAGAGCAGCAGATTGTCTTTTCTTAATAGCTAACATGCAGCCCCCATTGTTTTTGTCTCTATTAGCACCACAGTGGCTGGCTACTTCCTCAGATATTACAGAGCAGGGAAGGAAGGACTTTGATTTGCCCCTAGGTAGTTGAGGAGGGAAGAAGAGTGTGACTCAAACATGGTCTCATCATTCCTTGCCTGGGCTCAGGGTTTGGATAACAAAAGGAATCACAATGAAAATCTAGTTCCTTAACCTGTGTATCAGCTGACCAGTTTCTGTCTCCTGTTGTCTGAGCTCTTCTTATTCCCCAGTGAGTATAGAAGAGGGAACCCCTCACCCATGGGCTGTTTCCTCTTGGTCATCACCCAAGGCTCTCACTTGTAGGGCTCTTGCTGACAGCACCCCAGGCATCATCTTAACATCCCTGCTGGGAACAGAAATGAGCCTTTCTGAGCTCTCAGGGAGAGGCTCAGAGAGGAGGCAGGGTCATTAAACCTCAGCTGCAGGTCCCACTGGGAAGAGGTGAAGATGTCTGAGCTTGCCTTTGTTAAGCAGGATTTTACAGGCACCATCTTCAGGAGGCATGACTGCCTGCCTGGTTCTTGCAGAGGAATTGGGAGACTCAGCCCCTCAAACTCAGTAGCACCTTGGCATTTTTCTGAAGACTGTGCTGCTTAACATCCTGTCCCCCTGAACTCTGTTCCTTCAGGGGGGATTCCCATTTAGCTTGTTCTTGCAAGATTAAGAAACAGCCACTGAGTGACACATCCCTGGATTTACAAGTGGTAAGGTGGTCACTGGTGTTTGGCTTGTGGGTGGGGTCAGACATCGGATGGACTGCAGGTGAGTAGCAGGTCATCCATCTCCTCGTCCTCTGTGCATACAACTCAAACTCCCAGCCTGGGTTGCCTGCTCTTCTTTCTTCTCTGTCTCACCTTGTTTCCTCCATCTTCCCTTTATTAACTTAATGGATATTTACAGAGAGTTTGTTTCAAATAATGTTGATAATTAAAGACTGTGGAGGCCTGAGCTCAAAGATCTCAAGTGAAGCAGAAAGCCCTACACATGAGAGAGTAGTGGTGGTCATGTCTTCCCATACCACAAAACTTGATGCTATTTGTGGCCATGGCCATCATAATTTTCTTTTTTGAATGTGAAGCATGTAAGTCTGCTGTAGCCCAGCCTGACCTCTAACTCATGATATACCACTGAACTTATTTAGACTACTGATCCTAAGCCTTCCAGATGCTGGCTTTGTACATTAGGGCTACCATGTGTAGCATCATCTAGCCTGTATCTCAATCCTGACGTCTTCTTTTGCAGTACCGGGCTCACAGATTTGGCCCATCAGGCCTGGTGGAACACCGCAAGCTAAACCAGAGAGGCCACTGAGCTGGAAAAATAGAATAGAGTGTGGATGACAAATGGATCTTCCCATGTTGCAGAAACCATACCTCAGATACTCTCTTCTTGGATTTTTCTATTTTCAGTGCACTCAGGGCCTCCCACACTCAGACCAGAGGGAAATCTCTCCAGGAGAGCTGGTCTGTGCGTAGCCATCCAGCTCTGTCCTAGGAGCTCTGGTCTGTGCAGAATCTCAATGAACTCAACTAGAGGACACTGAAGGCTGCATTCTTCACCTCCTGCTTGAGATCCTTTGTGCCAGAGCAGAGAAGGCAGGGACTGAGAGACAGGTTCTGAGGCCGTACCACCTAAATTCCCACTTACTTCTCTCATGCCAGTGTTGTAATCTGGACCACACTGTCCTCTCCAGGTTTTAAGTTTCCACCTATAACACATGGGCAAAAATACTTCCTTCAGTGAGTTGTGATGTTTGGAATTTATCCAATAAATGGTTGGAATTTATAAACTATCCAGAATAAATATTAGTTATTTTTATTATTGCAAAGGCTAGGAAATTGTTCATTGAGTCATACCCTATTATAGACAGTTTTTTCTCAGTGGTCTTGGAATTCAGTTAATAGTAAGAGACAATAATAATCTTTTGGCCCCTAAGGCCACATTCCTAGAACAACCTGACCATCCAGGAAGACTCACCCTGGGTAAACAATTCTCGGAATGTACTGACCCTCTGGAAAGTCCCAGATAAAGGGAGATCACAGACCAATGGAAAAGAATTGAAGATCCAGAAATGAATCCACACACCTATGGTCACTTGATCTTCAACAAAGGAGCCAAAAACATCCAGTGGAAAAAAGATAGCCTTTTCAACAAATGGTGCTGGTTCAATTGGAGGTCAGCATGCAGAAGAATGTGAATTGATCCATTCTTATCTCCATGTACTAAATTTCACTCTAAGTGGATCAAGGACCTCCATGTAAAACCAGACACACTGAAACTAATAGAAAAGAAACTGGGAAAGACCCTTGAGGATATGGGCACTGGGGAAAAGTTCCTGAACAGATCACCAATAGCTTATGCTCTAAGATCAAGAATTGACAAATGGGACCTCATAAAATTACAAAGTTTCTGTAAGGCAAAGGACACTGTTAAAAGGACAAAATGGCAACCATCAAATTGGGAAAGGATATTCACCAACCCTACATCTGATAGAGGGCTAATATCCAATATATACAAAGAACTCAAGAAGTTACACCCCAGGGAACCAAATAACCCTATTAAAAATGGGGTACAGATCTAAACAAAGAATTTTTACCTGAAGAAATTCAGATGGCCGAGAGACACCTTAAGAAGTGCTCAACATCATTAGTCATTAGGGAAATGCAAATCAAAACAACCCTGAGATTTCACCTTACACCAGTCAGAATGGCTAAGGTCAAAAATTCAGGAGGCAGCAGGTGTTGGTGAGGATGTGGATTAAGAGGAACACTCCTCCACTGCTGGTGGGGCTGTAAGATGGTACAACTACTTTGGAAATCAGTCTGGCCGTTCCTCAGAAAACTGGACATGACACTTCCGGAGGACCCTGCTATACCTCTCCTGGGCATATACCCAAAGGATTCCCCAGCATGCAATAAAGACACATGCTCCATTATGTTCATAGCAGCCTTATTTATAATATCCAGAAGCTGGAAAGAACCCAGATGCCCCTCAAAGGAGGAATGGATACAGAAAATGTGGTATATTTACACAATGGAATACTACTCAGCAATTAGAAACAATGAATTCACAAAATTTTTAGGCAAATGGTTTGATCTGGAAAATATCATCCTAAGTGAGGTAACCCAATCACGAAAGAATACACATGGAATGCAATCTCTGATAAGTGGATATTAATTATCCCAGAAGCCCTGAATACCCAAGGCACAAATCGCATAACAAATGACTCCCATGAAGAAGTATGGAGAGGGTCCTGATCCTGGAAAGGATTGATCTAGCATTGGAGGGGAATATAAGGACAGAGAAAAAGGAGGGAGGTGATTGGAGAATGGATGGAGAGAAGAAGGTTTATGGGACATATGGGGAGGTGGGATCCGGGAAAGGGGAAATCATTTGGAATGTAAACAAAGAATATAGAAAATAATTTTTTAAAAAAAAAAAAAGGTAGAGCACATGTTAATGGGTTTAAAGCATAGCTTCTGCTGCATCAGCTCAATAAACCTCTTGCCTTTTGCACCGATTGCTGCCTCTGTGTTTTCTTAGGAAGGGTCTTCCTGAGCAAGACTCTTTGAGTCTGGTGCATTAGCTGGGAAACCTCCCCCCTCTCAATACCGGACCCCAGCAATTGGAGGGATCCCTCGAGCAGGTAGAGTGTCTGTTGTCTGTGCATTTTTACTCTTTGTGTCCATCTGTATTTTTCTTACTTTCATTTCGTATGTGAACCCCAGAGTGATCTGTGACCAGTCTAGAATTGGCCAAGAGCAGTGGGCAGATGTGCCTTAACTCCACTGCCAGGGAGGATCTGCAGGACGCCTCAGATTCTCCAAGAACCTGTACCTCCTCCAGGAGGCCTGAGATTGTGGATCGTGGATTGTGAGCTTCTGATCAAGAAGCCTGTTTCTCTTGCTTGTCTCTGTTTCTTTGCCATCGGTTTTTTTTTTTTTTTTGTTGTTGTTGTTGTTTTTGTGTGTGTTTAATTTCTGACAAACTGACAGATGGACATGGGATAGACTGTTTCAACTCCTTTGGGTTTGACATTGAGCCATTGGGGTGACATTCGAAGACTGGTCCATGACCTTTCAATGGAGGTCAAAAAGTCCAAGTGGACCACTCTTTTTTCTTCTGAGTGGCCCATGTTCAGAGTTGGGTGGCCAGCGGAAGGATCTTTTGTCTTGACCCTCATCTGAGTAGTCCGAAAACAGGCCCCATGGCCACGGGGACGAAATTCCATATATTTTGGTTTGGGAAAGTCTGGTTACAGATCCCCCAGGTTGGGTCCAGCCCTTCTTAATTCCCCCTACTACCTCAGTCCTTGCTTTACAGGACCCTCCTGTGTCTAAAAGGAATGTTCTTCAAGAGTCATCCCCTCCTGATTTACTTCTTCTGGATTCCCCTCCCCCTTATCCTTCCTCTTTAAGTCTGCAGGGACCGCAGCCAGCACCTTTGGCTCCTCCTTCTTCTGAGTCTTGTAATCCTGGACCGGCCATGGGAACCCAGAGTAGGAAGACTACACCTCCAGATACTGCTGTGGCACTCCCCCTTCAAGCTTATGGGCCACCCCATGCAGATGGCAATCAAGTGTTACAATACTTGCCATTCATGACTGCCGATCAACATTCTTCTTTCTCCAAGAATCCTCAGGGACTCATTGACTTTCTAGACTCTGTCTTGTTTACCCATCAACACAGCTGGGATGATTGCCAGCAGCTTTTGCAGATCCTCTTTACCTTTAAGAGAGAGAGAGAGAGAATCATTCTAGAGTCCAGAAAAAATGTTCCCAGGGAAAATGGGAACCCCACTCAGAACCCTGTTACCATTGATGATGGATTTCCCCTCCACTGCTCTGCCTGAAACTACAACTTCCCCGAAAGTAGGGAGCACCTAAATGTCTATTGCCAGGCTCTGTTGGCAGGTCTCAAGGGGGTGGCAATGCACCCCACTAATTTGGCCAAGGTAAGAGGGGTCATGCAAGGGCCCCACTGCCTTTCCAGAAAGACTGATGGAGGCCTTTAGACAATATACCCTCTATGACCCAGTAAGCAAGAAACATAGAGCCACTGTGACAGTAGCTTTCATAGACCAGGCTAGCCAAGACATTAAGAGGACAGAAATTAGAGGGCCTGGGAGATAAGGCTTTAAAGGATCTCATACAGGTGGCAGAAAAGCTATTCCTAAACAGGGAAACAGAGGAAGAAAAAGGCTAAGAAGCAAAAAGAATTAGAAGAAAGAAAAAGAGAGACGAAAGAGACAGGAAAGGAATCTTGAGAGGATTTTGACCACAGTAGTTAGGGATAAAGAAGTCCAGATGGGACCAGGTCCCCGGAAGGACCAACTAGAGAGAGACCAGTGTGCCTATTGCAAGGAGAAGGGACACTGGGTTAGAGATTGTCCCAATAAGAAGAAAAAGAAACTCTCATCTCAGCCCAAGATATTGGCCCTTCAGGGAGACAAGGACTAGGGAGGACAGGACTCGGAACCCCTCCCTGAGCCCAGGGTAACTCTCAAGGTGGAGGGGAAGCCTATTCAGTTCCTGGTGGACACAGGAGTCCAAATCTCTGTGCTATTGGGTACGGAAGGACCAATGTCAAACAAAAAATTGCGGGTCCAAGGGGCAACTGGTGTCAAACAATATTCATGGACTATCCAAAGATCTGTAGATCTCAGAGTGGGCTGGGTGTCCCACTCATTTCTTGTGGTACCCGAGTGCCCAAGACCATTACTAGAGAGAGATTTTAAATTTTCTTTTGTTGAATACCATCCTCATTTACATTGCCAATGGTAAAACCTTTCCCAATTTCCACCCCCTCCCCCAAAGACCCCCCACCCCTCCTTCTACCCCCTGCCTCCATGTATATGACCCTCCACCCGACACACTCCCATCTACCCTTCCTTGGTTTCCCTTTGTTAGGGCCTCTATTGAGACTTTACCTGACCAAGGACCACTCCTCCCACTGATGCCCCAGCAAGGCATTCCTTTGCCACATTTTTGGCTGGAACCATGTATACCCCTTGGTTGATGGTTAGTCCCTGGGAGTCTTGGGGCATCTGGGTAGCCGAAATCATTGTTCTTCCCATGGGGTTGCAAACCCCTTCAGCTCCTCTGTACCACCCTCCAGATCCTCCATTGGGAATCCCACACCCAGTCCAATAATTGGTTGCTAGCTTCTGTGTCTGTATTTGTAAGGCTCTGGTAGGACCCTGGAGAGAGATTAACTAAAATTGGAGCCCAAATTCATTTCCAACCTTGGGGACCATGAGTCGTAGGACTAACTGGAGACCTTATACAGGTCTTAACTATGTGGCTAGAAGGTGAGTTTGAGCCCAAATGGAGGCCCCATTCAAGATGGACTACTGGCTACCAACCTACATGCAGGCTTGGGCTGAGGCTGGTGGACTTGGGCAAGCTAGAAATCAACCCCCTGTCCATGTAGAAATAAAAGCCCTCACCAGCCTGATAGCAGTATGACAGTACCCCATGTCCAGGGAAGCCAGAGACAGTATAAGGCCTCACATTGCTGAGTTGCTCCAGCTTGGTGTCCTATGCAAGTGCCAATCAGCTTGGAACACGCCTCTCCTGCCTGTTTGAAAACCAGGAACTGGTGATTACTGACCAGTACAGGATCTCAGAGAAGTAAACAAAAGAGTCACAGGCCTACATCCTGCTGTGCCTAACCCTTATAACCTGTTGAGTCCTTGCCCCCATCTAGGACTTGGTACACTGTACTAGATCTAAAAGATGCTTTCTTCTGCCTTTCCTTGGCACCCAAAAGCCAGGAATATTTCACTTTTGAATGGAAACACCATGGATTGGGGGTTACAGGCCAGCTGACATGGATCCAAGTGCCCCAGGGATTCAAAAATTCCCCCACTATCTTTGATGAAGCGCTACATCAGGACCTTGCTGTTTTGAGAATCTAACCCCCAGGTAACCTTACTTCAATATGTAGATGACCATCTTGTTGCAGCCAAAACTAAAGCACAGTGCCTAGATGGAACCAAAAAACTGCTCCTTGAGCTAAGCACCCTCAGCTACTCTCAGCCTCTGCTAAGAAGGCTCAGATCTGTCAATGAAAGGTAGGTTACCTGGGGTACCCATTGAAGGATGGCAAACAGTGGCTCTCCAATGCCAGAAAAGAGACTGTGTTCCACATTCCCCCTCCCACAACTCCAAAACAAGTAAGGGAGTTCCTGGGTGCATCAGGGTTTTGCAGACTTTGGATACCAGGTTTTGCTGAACTGGCTGCTCCCTTATATCCCCTGAAAAAATCAGGACATTCCTTCCACTGGGGAGAAAGAGAACAGTAGGCTTTTGAGTCTATTAAACAGGCCTTAATAAGAGACCCCATATTAGGACTCCCAGATGTTACTTAACCCTTCCACCTCTTCGTAGATGAAAGCAAGGGAATAGTGAAAGCGGTGCTGACACAGAAATTGGGATCATGGAAGATACCAGTTGCCTATTTGTCAAAGAAACTGGACCCTGTGGCAATGGGGTGGCCAGCTTACCTATGTGGTGTGGCAACCACTGCTTACCAATGACTGCTGGCTTACCAATGCCTAAATGACCCATTATCAAACTCTGTTGCTTAACTTTGACCAAATAACTTTCTACCCGAGCCCTCCTCCGCGCCCCCCCCCCCACGCCCCTGTGAGGCTAAACCTAGCTACCTTGCTCCCAGATCCAGAACTTGAACCTCCCATCCATGACTGTCAACAGGTGTTAGCAGAAGCATAAGGATTTGTCAGGTCAGTCTTTGACAGATGCAGACGTGACCTGGTATATGGATGGGAGTAGTTTCCTTGAATATGGACAGAGAATGGCAGGGGCAGCTGTGGTACATGGATGGTGCACCATTTGGGCCCAATCCCTCCCAGAGGGGACCTCTGCCCAGAAGGCTGAGTTGATAGCCCTCACGAAGGCTTTGATAGTGGGAGAGGGAAAAGGGTTAACATCTTCAAGGACAGCCAGTACGCTTTTACCACCATTCATGTACATGGGGCAATCTACCAGCAGAGAGGCCTTCTCACATCAGGAGGAAAAGAGATCAAAAATAAAATCAAAATCTTGGCTCTGCTAAAAGCTCTCTTCTTGCTAATGAAGGGGAGTATAATCCATTGGCCATCAAAAAGAATCATCCATTGATTCTCCCATGGCCAGAGGGAACAACAGGGCAGATGAGGCCATCTGAGAAGCTGCCCGACAGACTCCCTTAACCCTGACCATCCAGACAGTACCCAGTAAAGAGAAGGGGCCGGAGTATACTACAAAAGACCTGGCTTTGACTCACCAGGACCCCAATAACCAGTATGACACTAAGAGAGAGGTGGGCACACCCCCTCGGGAAAGATCATTCTACCACAAAAACAAACCTGGCTCATGATCAAATAGATGCATTAATGGACTCATTTGGGGGCCGATAAGCTAGTACAAACTGTTTTGAGATCAAATAACTCAGTACCAAGACTAAACTCATTAGTTAGACAGATAGTTAATAATTGTGAGCCCTGTCAGAAAGTGAATGCATGTAGAACAAAAGTAGAAAAGGGTAAGAGGTCCAGAGGAGATCAGCTGGGGGCTTGATGGGAGATAGACTTCACAGAAATAAGACCAGGGAGATACGGATATAAATATCTGCTAGTTTTTGTAGATGCTTTTTCAGGATGGGTCAAGGCCTTTTCCACAAAAAGACGAGACTGCAATGGTGGCTAAGAAGATCCTGGAAGAAATCTTCCCCAGGTTTGGGACACCTAAGGTTATTGGGTCAGATAATGGGCCTGCTTTTGTAGCCCAGGTAAATCAGAAGTTAGCCAAATTCATGAGGACTGATTGGAAATGTCATTGTGCTTACCACCCCCAAAACTCAGGAAAAGTAGAAAGAATGAACAGAACTATAAAAGAGATCTTGACTAAATTAACCTTAGAGACTGGCGCAGACTGGGTGGTGCTCCTGCCCCTTGTCCTGTTCTGAGCCCAGAACACCCTTCTTGTTTTAAATTGACTCCTTTTGAGATACTATATGGGACTCCTGCTCCTCTTACTCTGATGGGAGGGGTCCCTGAGGTCACCTGCCATAATGACAATGATTTATATGTCAGACTCAAGGCCCTGCAGAACATCCAGCAGAAAGTCTGGGTTCCATTGGTGGCAGCATAGGCTCCTTCCACCCCTGAGGTCACACACATTCCAAGTCGGAGACATGGTGTACGTGAGACAACATCAGACACAGACCTTGGAACCTAGGTGTAAAGGCCCCTACTCAGTCGTGCTCACCATCCCGACCACCATAAAAGTTGAAGGAATTGTTGCCTGGATTTATGCGTCACACGTAAAGCCTACCATGACTGGTGACCCTTCAGATTGGAGAGTAGAGAGAACAGGGCATGCTATCAAGATCAAGATCTCCAGAACAAAAGAGGCCCAAGACTGATGATTCTGGGAATATTCCTGACTGTGATGGTAACCCAAGTGAGGAGCAGTCTTGATTGGCCCATCAACAGACCCCCAGCTTCTGATTTCACTATGTGGTAACCCCTGTGACTGCCGAGGAGGTACCCCACCTTCTTCTCCAGGATATACTCAATCCATTGATTGCAGGGAAAGGACAGCATACCTAGGTGTTCATAGCCTTTCTACTGGAGGGCTACAATAATCCTGGGTATGTGTCCTCAAATCAAAACCTTTGCCTAAGTCTCCAGATGACAAGTGCCCCACAAATTGCTCATTTGTGGATCAGATGAATGCAATCTGCTTTACGTCGTTCATTGCTTTACATCATTCAAGGACAGGGTGCCATATTTTATGGCCATCCCCCATGCCTCTTACACAGGCTCTTTCAGGAGAGATTGGTCAGTTATCCCCCAAGTGCTAGGAACAAGCCAGAAATATGCTCAAGCCAATTGTTTGGACCCAGTCGGCAAACACACTTGTTGGCCTCAGAAGCCACCAATATATGTGTTAGATGGGGGCCCTAATGAGCAAGTTAGGACCCAAAGAGTACAAGAGCAAGTCCAGGCACAGATTGATAACCTGTTGCCTCGACTTCATTATCACCCACTTTTGCTACCAAAGTCTAGAGATATTACTATAGATCCTCAGGCTTTAGATATACTGACAGCCACCATACTGCTTTTAACTTTTCTGATCCTTCATTGGCTGATGATTGTTGGCTGTGTCTCACTATGAGGGCCACCTCCCCCCCCCCCCCCAGTGGTACCCTTGCTAAATGCTGATTTACACTTCCTAGAAAGTGCAAAGTGCATCCCTGTGAGACCTTTTAAAGTACAACTCACTGGGTTCAGTAACTCAACCTGTTTCTTTAACCAATTCAGAAATAATTCTTTTGATGTAGATTTAGATTTAGCTATGTTTGTTTCTTGCAACCAAGTCATTAATGTTTCTGTGGTGGGACGCTTAGGAAAGTGGAGAGTTTTTGTGTGTGGAGACAATATGGCCTATCCCTTTCTTCCTTCTAATTGAAACGGGTTGTGTGCTCCTCCTCTGTTCTTTCTGGATGTAGAAATCCTTCCTGGGGACCAGCCTGTCCCACTTCCCAGCTTTGTTTCCCTCCTTGTGTTAGAGTTTTCCTCTTACTATTCTTTGTAGGGCTGGGTTTGTAGATTTGTTCAACAAGAACTTCAAGTCTCTGAAGAAAGAAATGGAAGAAGACCTCAGAAGATAGGAAGATCTTCCATGCTCATGGATCCGCAGGTTTAATATAGTTAAAATGGCCATTGCCAAAAGCAATATACAGATTCAATGCAATACCCATCAAAATCCCAACTCAATTCTTCATAGAGTTAGAAAAAGCAATTCTCAAATTCATCTGGAATAACAAAAAACCCAGGATAGCTAAAACTATTCTCAACAACAAAAGAAATTCTGGGGGAATCAGTATCCCTGACCTCAAACAATACTACCTAGCAATAGTGTTAAAAACTGCATGGTATTGGTACAGTGACAGGCAGGCAGATCAATGGAACAGGATTGAAGATCCAGAAATGAACCCACACACCTATGGCCATTTGATCTTCGACAAAGGGGCTGAAAACATCCAATGGAAAAAAGCCTTTTCAAGAAATGGTGCTGGTTCAACTGGAGGTCAGCATGCAGAAGAATGAGAATTGATCCATTCTTGTCTCCTTGTATTAAGCTCAACTCCAAATGGATCAAGGACCTACACATAAAGCCAGACACTCTGAAGCTAATAGAAAAGAAACTGGGGAAGACCTTTGAGGACATCGGTACAGGGGGATAGTTCCTGAACAGAACACCAATAGCGTATGCTCTAAGATCAAGAATTGACAAATGGGACCTCATAAAATGACAAAGTTTCTGTAAAGCAAAGGACACCATCAAAAGGACAAATCGGCAACCAATAAATTGGGAAAAGATCTTCACCAACCCTACATCAGATAGAGGGCTAATATCCAATATATACAAAGAACTCAAGAAGTTAGACCCAGAAAACCAAATAACCCTATTAAAAATGGGGCACAGAGTTAAACAAAGAATTCTCACCTGAAGAACTTCAGATGGCTCAGAAGCATCTTTAAAAAGCTCAACTTCATTAGTCGTCAGGGAAATGCAAATCAAAACAACCCTGAGATTTCACCTTACACCAGTCAGAATGGCTAAGATTAAAAACTCAGGAGACAGCAGGTGTTGGCGAGGATGTGGAGAAAGAGGAACACTCCTCCACTGCTGGTGGGGTTGCAAATTGGTACAACCACTCTAGAAATCAATCTGGTGGTTCCTCAGAAAACTGGGCATGTCACTTCCAGAAGATCCTGCTATACCACTTCTGGGCATATACCCAGAGGATTCCCCAGCATGTAATAAGGATATATGCTGCACTATGTTCATAGCAGCCCTATTTATAATAGCCCGAAGCTGGAAAGAACCCAGGTATCCCTCAACAGAAGAGTGGATGCAAAAAATGTGGTATATATACACAATGGAGTACTATTCAGCCATTAGAAACAATGAATTCATGAAATTCTTAGGCAAATGGATGGATTTGGAGAGCATCATACTAAGTGAGGTAACCCAGTCTCAAAAGATCAATCATGGTATGCACTCACTAATAAGTGGATATTAGCCTGGAAAACTGGAATACCCAAAACATAATCCACACATCAAATGAGGTACAAGAAGAATGGAGGAATGGCCCCTTGTTCTGGAAAGACTCAGTGTAGCAATATAAGGCAAAACCAGAACAGGGAAGTGGGAAGGGGTGGGTGGGAGAACAGGGGGAGGGAAGAGGGCTTATGTGACTTTCGGGTAGTGGGGGGCCAGAAGGGGGAAAATCATTTGAAATGTAATTAAAAATATATCGAATAAAAAATAATAAAAAAGATAGATAAAAATTTTCCCAGCAATAAAATTTCATATGGCTACACATGTGTTATCGGAGGTAGGTTTTGGTATATGGTAAAGAAAGCCTTAATTAGAAGGAATTAAGATAGTTTAAATTTATGCTTTAAAGATTTATAAAAAATCAGACATTAGATGTGGAATATGCCACTAGCCTTGGATGACTGCCCTATTGAACATTTTCTTTTAGAATTGTTATATTTTTGATGATGTTACCTTTTCTGTTTGTGATTCACTAAGCATATAGTCTCAGAGTCATAATGCTTAGATGATTTTTGTATTTTACTGTGCCAAATGATTCTTGTTGGTATTTGTAATTGTTTCTCTAGATATGGTTTCTAAGAGTTGTGTCATGTTTGGTTTAATGTATAAAATCCTATGCTTGAGAACTAAAAAATACACTCAGATTCAAACTGCCCTTGTGTTTGTTTCTGCTTGTCACCACCAAATCCTTACCCACCTTTACTTTGAGAACCCTCATCTCAGGACCCCCATACGCAGCTATGGTGGTCTGTAGCAATTTAGCCTGCTGTATTTTCCCAGAAACCAAGTGCATACATGTAAACCAACAGGAAACATGTTGCTAGTGATATTTTAATAGAAACATTAGAGGCTGAGGTGCTGTACACTAAATAATACAGTACAGGTTGTCATTATTAAAATTATAGCAATATGTGTGGAACAGAAGGGGTATAGGCCAGAGACCAAACTTCCTGCCTAAATTCAATGTAGTCAGTGGTTCAACATGATAAAGTCTGCATTGTATGGCCAAAATGGAAGGTAAGGGCTCTAGATTTCATTGTAGAAGAATCAGCTTATGCTGCAAGTGTCATGCAGCATCGGAGGACACCCCCCCCCCCCTGTGACTACTGATGCTGGTCCTTTTCTACACTGAGGTGGTGAGTATCCTTTGCCTATCAGCTACAGAGTAACTCTTGTCTGGCAAGTCAGCAAATTCCTTTGTGATCCAGGGCCTGAACTATTCTTTTCCTAATGATGTCTCCCTTCTGATATTTTTCTTTAGCCATGTTTTGAGGGGGGCACTGAATTCAATCCATTAAGTTTTATTATTTATTTGTGGTTTATGTTAAGAGATCATCTTACACATTCCATTCTGGCTTGGAATTTTCAATGTGCCTAAAAACAGTCTTGAATTTCAGATCTTCCTGTCTCCATCTCCCAGCTACTGTGCTTATGCGCTTATGACATAAGACCTGCTGATATTTTGGTTTCTGAACAATGTCTTTTGTAGCATATAGGTCTCACTTTGGTAACATCCAACTCAACTACTTTTATCTCTTTCTCTTGGAATATACCCAAGAAATAATTTTCCTGAAAAATTTTCCTATATTTTAAAAGTTTCATTTACATTTTGATTTATTTTGTTGTAATATTTTGCACAGTATGTGGCAAGGGTTCAATTTTATTATCATTGTCTGTTGATAACAGTACTTGTCTCATTGAGTGATATTTACATCCTTGACTATTATTAGCTGACAATACCTTTTGGGGCTTATGTCAACATGAATAGCATAATGCTATCCTATTGTGACTCCATTTAGTGTTTGTTTACACAGTTATCCACTCTCACTTTCTACATCATCACATCTGCCTTGCCCACACATCTGAGACTTTCATGTCCTTGTCTATAGTTCAGATGTATTGACCAGAATAATTGTCAAGATATGACTAAAAGGCCTATGATTCTCTTTAGGAGCAAGAAATTCAAGGTTACTCTGTCTAACTCTGATCTATCTCAGTGGTTTTTGCTTTTAAAAACTATATTCCTGAAATTAGTCATCAAGAGGTTCTTCAGAGACCCAAGCCCCCTATTGGTCTGACCATCAATAAAAGGATTATAATTCTTAATTTCTTAATCAACATTGTAGCCAACAACTCTCTTGTGTGCGTCATTACAAGGTCTGGAGTGTCAGATTCAGTCTATTAAATTTCATGTAAACCTTTTGCTGACGTCATTCCTTTTTGGTTACGAAAAGGAGATACAAATAAGGAGCACTCCAATCTTCTCTTTTCAAGACTCTTTTGCCTCTTGTGAGGTACTTGCATTTTCCATTGGCATTTTGAATCCATTTGGCAATTTCAAAAAAGTTGGAGCTAGGACAATGGCAGAGGTACATAGAACTGTAGGGAAATTTAGAATGTGTTGGCATCTCAATTGTAAGAATTGTAGTATTGAAGGAATCAGAAGGTATTACATATCCACATGCCATCATTTCCCATGGTGAGCTAGATGTTATTTATCATACAAGGTCCTAAGACACACACAGAGGTGTGCACCACAGAATGCTAGTGTGCACATAGTTAGCTACTGTCCATGTAAACACAGGAAGATTGCTTGAGGAAGGTGGTCAAGTGGCTAGCTGCTGCAACATCCCCTCCACAGACTGAACTGATGGTATCTACAGGCAGTTCCCTATGGTAGCTTGAGGGGGAGGCACAAACTCATGCTGGTTACATAGCAGTCTGATAGCCTACTGTACCTGAAAGTGGATAGCTTGAGCACTGTGTCATGTGTCTTGGTTTGCCTGAAGGCAGTCCTGAAGAAAAAGCCTTTCAGGGGCTAGAACACTGTGCAGGACATTTTGGTGTTCCTTTGTTTCGGAAGGATAAAGGGCTAACAGGTAAGGGTTAATATTGACTAGTGCACTCTGGTCTGTGGGTTGGTTTTATTGTCATGGATGTCTATAGAATGTAATTGGAAAAATGGAGTGAATGAGCATGGGAGTGAGATGTAGACAGTCTTCTTAGAAGTCAATGGATGAGAGCTCATAGGCTCAGGAGTTAGCTAACTATGGCTTTTGTGCTAACCTGACATATGTGAAACTGCCCTCCTGGATCTCTATGCCTATAGCTAAGTGCAGCTCCAAGACCTCCTCAGAGGAGGTTCTTTGTGCAGTGGTTGCTTGTTAACAGAGAAAATCTACTAATCAAAGTCTAGAGAACTGTCTGTGGAGTGCTCAGTCACAAGTGATAGATTTTTGTCACCTTCTGATAAAAGCCGAAGTACTATTTTAGAGGGGACAGAAGGGCTGCATTAGCCAGAGGTTGGGGAGGTCTAAGGAAAAGCAATACATTTTAGATATTATAGGGCTCTGTACTCACATCTCACAGCAGTTGTGGTTGCCTACACAATACATAGTTGGACAATTCACTGTGGTCTCTTGATTCTGCACCCTTAATTGATCTGTTCTAGACAATTGATACATTATATAGGAGAAAGAGTCAGATTTCCTTAGTCCAGTGACCCCTGGCATGTTGTCAAACTCCAATGTATGGCCCTACAACCATGCTAGATGACCAGGACATATTAAACCACATGGAGTTTTAAAAAGTACACAAGTCAGGGAGGCAGATGAGGTGTGTCTTGGTGGATGTAGGGAAGGGTTGGCATGAAAAAGATCTAGCTACTCTGTAACATGTATGAACTACTCATGGGAGATGGTAGGCAATACCAAAAGAAGTGAAAGATAATAAGAACAATTCTGTCATATACAGTGTTCTTCATCAGGTGTCCTCAACAGAACAGGCTTTGAACAGTCACTGGATGGGAGGACATTCACTGTAGATACCTGTCAGCCCCTATTCCTGTCTCCCCTCTCATGGTTTACCCTGGTTTTATCTCCTGTTGCCCTTATAGGATTTAGAATCACTAGAAAAATTTCTCTGGGGTATTTTTGAGACTTTTCATGAAATGTTTAACTTATGAGGGGTACCCCATCTGATTGTGGGTGTCACCATTTGTTCCAGAGAGATAAAAGTCTGTTATGGCAAAGTCAACACATGGCAACTGGAACAGGATGCTAAGGGCTGACTTCTTGAACCCCAATCAGGTAACAATGGGTGTACACCAAGAATGGTGGTGGACTTGGAAACTTCAATGCCTGTCCCTAATGATACAATTCTTTCATCAAGGCAAAATCTCTTAGAACTATCCAAACAGTGTTACTAACTAGGGGCAAAGTATTCCAATACTTGAGACCATGTGGACATTTTATTTAAACTACCACAGCTTCCCATGCCTAGGGTCCTAGACAGTCTGAAAAGGAGAATGTGTAGTGAAGATTGGAATTGGTCTGTCTGCTTCTTGGCTGGGGATGCAATGTGACCAGCTGACTCACCCTCCTGTTGCGTGACTTCTCTGTCCTCCTTACTACGTCCTTGTCTTAGACACCTTTTGTGTTATCAAGAGACACCATGACCAAGATAACTTTCAGAAGAACACATTTAATGGGGGCTTGCAAGTTGAGAGTGTGGGCCCATGACCATCATAACAAGAGGCTTGACAGCAGGCAGGCAAGCCTGGTGCCTAAGGGTAGCTGAGAGCTTACATCTGATCCATAAGTAGAGAGAAAGGGAGAAAACTGGTAATGATTTGGGCTTTTGAAATGTCAACCCCTGACCTCCCTTTCAAGGCACACACTCCCTTCAACAACCCCACACCTAATCCTTTCCAAAGCATTTTACCAACTGGGGATCAAGCATTCAAATATGTTTCAGGGAGACATTTCTGTTCAACCCCCACAACTCTCAACTACGACTTTCAGGAAAAGTTTTATTTTTTTCAGTGGTCTATGTCAACTATTTTATCAGAGCGATGAATAATGTATCTAACAACTTTCTCAATGAATTTATGCACAACAGGCTAAGGTGTTTGTGATGGAGGTGATACATGGACTCAGGAGCATGATTTTCTAGCTGGCTTTTAAGATAGGCTTGCCTTTACTCTCTTTTGCTTCTATTCTTATGGACAGTTGGTTGCTAAATATGCACCATCGGAATAGCATCCTGTTTGTCCCAGAATGCAAATTAGTGTCTATAGAAATGGTATATTACTAACTCTGCAAGTCAGTTTCCATATTTCCTCCTGTGAGTATTTTGTTCCCCCTTTAAGCATTGAAGCATCCACACTTTGGTCTTCCTTCTTCTTGAGTTTCATATGGTCTATGAACTGTATCTTGGATATTTTGAGCTTTTGGGCTAATATCCACTTATCAGTGAGTGCTTACCATGTATGTTCCTTTGTGCCTGGGTTACCTCACTCAGGATGATATTTTCTAGTTCCATCCATTTGCCTAAGTGTACTGGCTGGTTTTGTGTCAACTTGACACAAGCTGGAGTTATCACAGGGAAAGGAGTTTCACTTGAGAAATGCCTCCATGAGATCCAGCTGTAAGGCATTTTCTCAATTAGTGATCAAGACAGGGAGGGCCCCTTATGGGTAGTGCCATCTCTGGGCTGGGTTCTATAAGAAAGCAAACTGAGCAAGCCAGGGAAGCAAGCCAGTAAGAAACATCCTTCCATGGCCTCTTTATCAGCTCCTGCTTCCTGACCTGCTTTAGTTCCAGTCCTGACTTCCTTAGTAATGAACAGCAGTGTGGAAGTGTAAGCTGAATAAACCCTTTCCTCCCTCGATATTAGAATAGCTACTCCAGCTTGTTTCTTGTGACCATTTTCTTGGAAAATTGTTTTCCAGCCTTTTACTCTGAGGTAGTGTCTGTCTTTTTCACTGATGTGTGTTTCCTGTATGCAAAAAAATGTTGGGTCATTTTCTGTATTCAGTCTGTTAGTCTGTCTTTTTTTTTTTTAATATATTCTTCATTTACATTTCAAATGTTATACCCCTTCCCAGTTTCTCCCCTCCCCCAAAACCCCTAACCCATCCTCCCATACCCTGCCTCCAAGAATATGCACCTCCACCCAACCCACTCCCATGACCCCCACTTGATTTCCCCACACTGGGGCCTCTATTGAGCCTTCACAGGACCAAGGACCTCTCCTCCCACTGATGCCTAACAAGGCATTCCTCTGCCATTCTTTTGGCTGGAACCATGTGTAATCCTTGGTTGATGGCTTAGTCCCTGGAAGTCCTGGGGTGTCTGGGTGGCCGACATCATTGTTCTTCCCATGGAGCTGCAACCTGCACCCCCCAACTCATCCAGTCCACGCTCCAACTCCTCCATTGTGAACCTGCACTCAGTCCAATGGTTGCCTCTGTATCTGTAAGACTCTGGCAAGGCTGCTCCAAATGACAACCATACAGGCTCCTTTCGGGAAGCACTTCTTATCATCCATAGTAGTTTTGGGGTTTAGTGACTGTTTATAGGAAGAATCCCCAGGTAGGACAGTCTGTGCATGGCCTTTCCTTCAGTCTCTGCTCCACACTTTGTCTCCATATTTGCTCCTGTGAATATTTTGTTCGCTTTCTCAGAGGAACCAAAGTACCCCCATTTTGGTCTTCCTTCTTCTTGAGCTTCCTGTGGTCTGTGAATTGTAACGTGTTTATTTTGAGCTTTTGGGCTAATATCCACTTATCAGTGAGTGCATACCATGTGCGTTCTTTTGTGACTGGGTTACCTCACTCAGGATGACACTTTCTAGTTCCATCCATTTGCCAAAGAATTTCATGAATTCATTGTTTTTAATAGCTGAATAGTACCCCATTGTTTATATACACCACAGTTTCTGTATCCATTTCTCTGTTGAAGGACATCTGGGTCCTTTTTAGTTTCTGGCTATTGTAAATAAGGCTGCTATGATCATAGTGGAGCATGTGCCCTTACTACATGTTGGAGTATCTTCCGGGTATATGCCCAGGAGTGGTATAGCTGGTTCCTTAGGTAGTACTATATCCAATTTTCTGAGGACCCGCCAAACTGATTTCCAGAGAGGTTTTGCCAGCTTATAA
This sequence comes from Apodemus sylvaticus, assembly GCF_947179515.1. Taxonomy (NCBI): domain Eukaryota; kingdom Metazoa; phylum Chordata; class Mammalia; order Rodentia; family Muridae; genus Apodemus; species Apodemus sylvaticus. The sequence continues at coordinate 133,700,359 of NC_067474.1, read as the reverse complement.
TCCTACCAATAATGGAGGAGTGTTCCTCTTTCTCCACATCCTCTCCAGCATCTGCTGTCACCTGAGTTTTTCATCTTAGCCATTTTGACTGGTGTGAGGTGGAATCTAAGGGTTGTTTTAATTTGCATTTCCCTGATAACTAAGGATGCTGAACATCTCTTTAGGTGCTTCTCAAACATTTGAGTTTCCTCAATTGAAAATTCCCTATTTAGCTCTGTACCCATTTTTTAATAGGGTTATTTGACACTCTGGAGTCTAAATTCTTTTTTTTATTAGATATATTTTTTATTTACATTTCAAATGATTTCCCCTTTTCTGGCCCCCCACTCCCCGAAAGTCCCATAAGCACTCTTCCCTCCCCCTGATCTTCCACCCACCCCTTCCCACTTCTCTGTTCTGGTTTTGCCCTATACTGCTATACTTAGTCTTTCCAGAACAAGGGGCCACTCCTCCATTCTTCTTGTACCTCATTTGATGTGTGGATTATATTTTGGGTATTCCAGTTTTCCAGGCTAATATCCACTTATTAGTGAGTGCATACCATGATTGATCTTTTGAGACTGGGTTACCTCACATAGTATGATGTTCTCCAGATCCATCCATTTGCCTAAGAATTTCATGAATTCATTGTTTCTAATGGCTGAATAGTACTCCATTGTGTATATATACTACATTTTTGCATCCATTCTTCTGTTGAGGGATACCTGGGTTCTTTCCAGCTTCTGGCTATTATAAATAAGGCTGCTATGAACATAGTGGAGCATGTATCCTTACTACATGCTGGAAAATCCTCTGGGTATATGCCCAGGAGTGGTATAGCAGGATCTTCTGGAAGTGACATGCCCAGTTTTCTGAAAAACTGCCAGACTGATTTCCAGAGTGGTTGTACCAATTTGCAACCCCACCATCAGTGGAGGAGTGTTCCTCTTTCTCCACATCTTCGCCAACACCTGCTGTCTCCTGAATTTTTAATCTTAGCCATTCTGACTGGTGTAATGTGAAATCTCAGGGTTGTTTTGATTTGCATTTCCCTAATGACCAATGAAGTTGAACATTTTTTAAGATGCTTCTGAGCCATCCAAAGTTCTTCAGGTGAGAATTCTTTGTTTAACTCTGTACCCCATTTTTAAATAGGGTTATTTGGTTTTCTGGGGCCTAACTTCTTGAGTTCTTTATATATTGGATATTAGCCCTCTATCTGATGTAGGGTTGGTGAAGATCTTTTCCCAATTTATTGGTTGCCGATTTGTCCTTTTGATGGTGTCCTTTGCTTTACAGAAACTTTGTAATTTTATGAGGTCTCATTTGTCAATTCTTGATCTTAGAGCATACGCTATTGGGGATCTGTTCAGAAACTTTCCCCCTGTACCGATGTCCTCAAGGGTCTTCCCCAGCTTCTTTTCTATTAGCTTCAGAGTGTCTGGCTTTATGTGTAGGTCCTTGATCCATTTGGAGTTGAGCTTAATACAAGGAGACAAGGATGGATCAATTCTCATTTTTCTGCATGCTGACCTCCAGTTGAACCAGCACCATTTGTTGAAAAGGCTATCTTTTTTCCATTGGATGTTTTCAGCCCCTTTGTTGAGGATCAAGTGGCCATAGGAGTGTGGATTCATTTCTGGATCTTCAATCCTGTTCCATTGATCTGCCTGCCCGTCACTGTACCAATACCATGCAGTTTTTAACACTATTGCTAGGTAGTATTGCTTGAGGTCAGGGATACTGATTCCCCCAGAATTTTTTGTTATTGTGGTTGTTGAGAATAGTTTTAGCTATCCTGGGTTTTTTGTTATTCCAGATGAAATTGAGAATTGCTCTTTCTAACTCTATGAAGAATTGAGTTGGGATTTTGATGGGTATTGCATTGAATTTGTATATTGCTTTCGTCAAAATGGCCATTTTAACTATATTAATCCTGCCAATGCATGAGCATGGGAGGTTTTTCCATTTTTTGAGGTCTTCTTCCATTTCCTTCTTCAGAGTCTTGAAGTTCTTGTCATACAGATCTTTCACATATTTAGTAAGAGTCACCCCAAGGTACTTTATACTGTTTGTGGCTATTGTGAAGGGTGTCATTTCCCTAATTTCTTTCTCAGCCTGCTTATCCTTTGAGTACAGGAAGGCTACTGATTTGCTTGAGTTGATTTTATAACCTGCTACTTTGCTGAAGTTCTTTATCAGCTGTAGGAGTTCTCTAGTGAAGTTTTTTGGGTAACTTAGGTAGACTATCTTATCGTCTGCAAATAATGATAGTTTGACTTCTTCCTTTCCAATTTGTATCCCTTTGACCTCCTTATGTTGTATAATTGCCCAAGCTAGTCTCAAGTACAATATTGAAAAGATAAGGAGAAAGGAGGCAGCCCTGTCTAGTCCCTGATTTCAGTGGGATTGCTTCAAGTTTCTCTCCATTTAGTTTGATGCTGGCTACTGGTTTGCTGTATATTGCTTTTACTATGTTTAGGTATGGGCCTTGAATTCCTGTTCTTTCCAAGAATTTAAGCATGAAAAGATGCTGAATTTTGTCAAATGCTTTTTCAGCATCCAATGAAATGACCATGTGGTTTTTTTTCTTTGAGTTTGTTTATGTAGTGGATTGTATTGATGTATTTCCGTATATTGAACCAACCCTACATCCCTGGGATAAAGCCTACTTGATCATGGTGGATGATCATTTTTATGTGCTCTTGGATTTGGTTGGCAAGAATTTTATTGAGTATTTTTGCATCGATATTCATAAGGGAAATTAGTCTGAAGTTCTCTTGCTTTTTGGATCTTTGTGTGGTTTTGGTATCAGTGTAATTGTGGCTTCGTATAAGGAATTGGGTAGTGTTCCTTCTGTTTCTATTTTGTGGAATAGTTTGAAGTGTATTGGTGTTAGGTCTTCTTTGAAGGTCTGATAGAATTCTGCACTGAAACCATCTGGTCCTGTGCTTTTTTTGGTTGGAAGACTTTCTATGACATCTTCTATTTCTTTAGGGGTTATGGGACTGTTTAGATGATCTATTTGGTCCTGATTTAATTTTGGTATTTGGTATCTGTCTAGGAAATTTTCCATTTCCTCTAGATTCTCCAGTTGTGTTGAGTATAGGCTTTTGTAGTAGGATCTGATGATTTTTTGGATTTCCTCAGTTTCTGTTGTTATATCCCCCTTTTCATTTCTAATTTTGTTAATTTGGATACTTTCTCTGTGCCCTTTGGTCATTCTGGCTAAGGGTTTATCTATCTTGTTGATTTTCTCAAAGAAACAGCTTCTGGATTTGTTGATTCTTTGTATAGTTCTCTTTGTTTCCACTTGACTGATTTCAGCCCTGAGTTTGATGATTTCCTGTCTTCTACTCCTCCTGGGTGAATTGGCTTCTTTTTGTTCCAGGGCTTTCAGGTGTGTCGTTAAGCTGCTAGTATATGCTCTCTCCATTTTCTTTTTGGAGGCACATAGGGCTATGAGTTTTCCTCTTAGCACTGCTTTCATTGTGTCCCAAAGATTTGGGTATGTTGTGTCTTCATTTTCATTAAATTCTAAAAAGTCTCTGATTTCTTTCTTTATTTCTTCTTTGGCCAAGGTATCATTGAGTAGAGTATTGTTCAGCCTCCATGTGTATGTGGGCTTTCTGTTGTTTTTGTTGCTATTGAAAACCACTCTTACTCCATAGTGATCTGATAGGAGGCATGGGATTAGTTCGATCTTCTTATATTTGTTGAGGTCGGTCTTGTGACCAATTATACGGTCGATTTTGGAGAAGGTACCATGAGGTGCTGAGAAAAAGGTATATTCTTTTGCTTTAGGGTGAAATGTTCTATAAATATCAGTTAAATCCAATTGGTCCAAAGCTTCAATTAGTTTTACTGTGTCCCTGTTTAGTTTCTGTTTTCCTGATCGGTCCATTGAGGAGAGTGGAGTGTTGAAGTCCCCCACAGTTATTGTGTTAGGTGCAATGTGTGCTTTGAGCTTTAGTAGTTTCTTTTACGAATGAGGGTGACTTTTCATTTGGAGCATAGATGTTCAGAATTGAAAGTTCTTCTTGGTGGATTTTTCCTTTGACCAGCAAGAAGTGTACTTCTGTGTCTCTTTTGATGACTTTAGGTTGAAAGTCAATTTTATCTGATATTAGAATGGCTACTCCGGCTTGTTTCCCGAGAGCATTTGCTTGTAAAATTGTCTTCCAGCCTTTTACTTTAAGGTAGTTTTTGTCTTTGACACTGAGGTGTGTCTCCTGTATGCAGCAAAATGTAGGGTCCTGTTTCCTTATCCAGTCTGTTAGTCTATGTATTTTTATTGGGGAATTGAGTCCATTGATGTTAAGAGATATTAAGGAATAGTGATTATTACTTCCTGTCATTTTTGATGTTATTTTTATATTTGAGTGGTTATCTTCTTTTGGGTTTGATGAAAGAAGGTTATTATCTTGCTTTTTCCAGGGTGTAGTTTCCCTGTTTGTATTGAAGTTTTCCTCCTATTATTCTTTGCAGAGCTGGGTTTGTGGAAAGATATTGTGTAAATTTGGTTTTGTCATGGAATATCTTGTTTTCTCCATCTATGGTGATTGAGAGTTTTCCTGGGTATAGTAGTCTTGGCTGACACTTGTGTTCTCTTAGAGTCTGCATGAGATCTGCCCAGGATCTTGTAGCTTTCATGGTCTCTGGTGAGAAGTCTGGTGTGATTCTGATAGGTCTTCCTTTATATGTTACTTGGCCTTTTTCTCTTACTGCCTTTAATATTCTTTCTTTGTTTAGTGCATTTGGGGTTTTGATTATTATGTGACGGGAGGTATTTCTGCTCAGGTCCAATCTGTTTGGAGTTCTGTATGCTTCTTGTATATTCATGGGTATTTCTCTCTTTAAGTTGGGAAAGTTTTCTTCCATAATTTTGTTGAAGATATTTGCTGGCCTTTTAAGTTGTAAATCTTCACTCTCATTTATACCTATAATCCTTAGGTTTGTGTTCTGGATTTCCTGGATGTTCTGGGATACAAGCTTTTTGCATTTTGCATTTTCTTTGACTATTGAGTCAATGGTTTCTATGCCATCTTCAGCATCTGAGATTCTTTCTTCCATTTCTTGTATTCTGTTGTTGATATTTGCGTCTATGGCAAATGAGAAAACTTTCTTCTCAAGTTTTCTATCTCCAAAGTTGTCTCCCTTTGTGATTTCTTAGTTGTTTCTACTTCTGTTTTTTAGATCCAGGATGGTTTTGCTCAGTTCCATCATTTGTTTGTTTGTGTTTCCCTTAATTCTTTAAGAGATTTTTGTGTTTTCTCTCTCATGACTTCTGCCTGTTGATTCAAGTTCATTTAAGGTTTTTTTTTTTTTTTTTTGCGTTTCTTCTTTATTGGCTTCTATCTCTTGAGCCTTATTCTCCTGAATTTCTTTAAGTGATTTTTGTGTTTCTATTATACGGGTTTCTAGCTTATTCATGTTCCCCTGTATTTCTTTAAGAGATTCATTTATGTCCTTTTTTGTGTTCCTCTAGAAGCATCATGACCAGTGATTTTAAATCCAAATCTTGTTTTTCTGGTGTGTTGGCATAACCAGGACTTGCTGATGTTGGAGAGTTTGGTTCAGACGCTGCCATATTGCCTAGATTTCTGTTAGTAGCGTTCCTGCATTTACCCTTTGCCATCTTGTTCTCTGGCGTTAGTTGGTCTTGTCTCTGGCTGGTGTTTGAGCCTCCTGGGAGGTTCTAGGGCTATTTCCGCAACACTGGATGGCTGGGTTTCTCCTGTCGCAGATTGCTGATGTGCTGTCCTCCCCTTGGGTGCCCTTGCAGCCCTAGTGTGCCTTGCCCCAGATTGCGTCTGTGAACCAGATGGTGCCCATTTGCTCCTTCAGGAGTGCTGAGGGTGTATACTGGGGGACCTTTTCTGAGTGATGATCACTCTGCTGGGCAGCCGATCTCCCAACCGGGTTGGTGCACACAAGGCTAGCCTAGCTGCTCAGGCCCTGAGTCTAGGCAAAAGCCTCGCAGGCCAAGGTCCGAGGAAAGTTCCCCTTGGGCTATGAGTGTTAACTGGTTCTGTCAGGTGGCCAGGATGGTGGCTTGCGTGAGCTCCCTGAAAGTGCGGGAGAGTCTGCTGGGCTAACAACCTCCTGGCCGGGTTGGCACACAGATGGCCCACCAAGCAGTCCAGGGCCTGGGGGCAGTCCAGGGCCTGTCAGGCCTAGACCCCCACTATGTTAGCCTCGGGCTATGACTGTTAGCAGACTTTGCCTGCTAGAACTCTCTGGTGTCCCATAGCCAAAATGGCGGTGCGCACTCCGGCTGGGCAAACAACCTCCTGGCCGGGTTGGCACACTGATGCCCCCCCAACAGCCCAGGGCCTGGGTGCAGGCCAATGCCCGTTGGGCTTAGACCCCCGAGATGTTGGCCTCGGGTTATGTTTGCGTACCTCAGGCTGTCTGATCTCTCTGGTGTCCGAGAACCAAGATGGAAGCAAGTCTCTCGTAATTGACTGGCGGGAGGCAGAGTTCTGAAGTGGCTTCTGTGCGGTGAAAGGCACTGTAAATCTGCCGCTGCTTGCAGCCTGGCTGGCCAGCGATGGTCAGTGGTAGTGGGCGCAGGGCCTGCCTGGACCCTGTCACCTTGGTTCCACTGCTGATGGTCCTTTCTTTGGACCAATTGCTGCTGCTGCTGCCGCTGCCGCCCCTGGAGTCTAACTTCTTGAGTTCTTTGTGTATATTGGATATTAGCGCTCTATTGGATATAGGATTGGTAAAGATCTTTTCCTAATCTGTTGGTTGCCATTTTGTCCTATTAACAGTGTCCTTTGCCTTACAGAAGCTTTGCAGTTTTATGAGGTCCCATTTGTCAATTTTTCTTCTTAGAGCATAAACCATTGGTGTTCTCTTCAGGGAATTTCCCCCTGTGTGCATGTGTTCAAGGTTCTTTCCCATTTTCTCCTCTGTAAGCTTCAGTGTATCTGGTTTTATGTGGAGGTCCTTGATCCACTTGGACTTGAGCTTTGTACAAGGAGATAAAAATAGGTCTATTTGCATTTTTCTGCATGCTGACCTCCAGTTGATCCAGCACAGTCTATGTCTTTTTATTGGGGAATTGAGTGCATCAATATTAACAGATATTAAGGGAAAGTGATTGTTGCTTACTGTTATTTTTGTTGTTAAAGGGGGAATTATGTTTATGTGACTATCTTCTTTTTGGTTTGTTAAAAGAAGATTATTTCCTTGCTTGCTCTAGGGTGCAGTTTTTCTCCTTGTGTTGGAGTTTTTCATTTATTATCCTTTGAAGTGATGGGTTTGTGGAAAGATACTGTATAAGCTTGTTTTTGTCATGGAATATCTTGGTTTCTCCATCCACTGTAATTAAGAGTTTTGGTGGGTATATTAGCCTGGACTGGCATTTGTGTTCTCTTAGGATCTGTATGACATCTGCCCAGGATCTTCTGGTTTTTATAGTCTCTGTTGAGAAGTCTGGTGTAATTCTAATGGGTCTGCCTTTATATGTTACTTGACCTTTTTCCCTCACTGTTTTTAATATTCTTTCTTTGTTTAGTGTATTTGGTATTTTGATTACTATGTGACAAGGGGGATTTCTTTTGTGGTCCAGTCTATTTGGAGTTCTGTAGGCTTCTTGTATGTTCATGGGCATCTCTTTAGGTTAGGGAGGTTTTCCTCTATACTTTTGTTGAAGACATTTATCGGTCCTTTAAGTTGGGAATCTTAACTCTCTTCTATACCTATTATCCTTAGATTTGGTCTTCTCATTATGTCCTGGATTTCCTGGATGTTTTGGGTTAGGAACTTTTTGCATTTTGTATTTTCTTTGACTGTTGAGTCAATGTTTTCTATGGTATCTTCTGCACCTGAGATTCTCTCTTCTACCTCTTGTATTCTGTTGGTGATGCTTGAGTCTATGATTCTTATCTCTTTCCTAGTTTTTCTATCTCCAGAGTTGTCTCCCTTTGTGATTTATTGTTTCTACTTCCATTTTTAGGTCCTGGATAGTTTTGTTCAATTCATTCAGCTGTTTGGTTGTGCTTTCCTGTAATTCTTTAAGAGATTTTTTTGTTTCCTCTTTAAGGGCTTTTAACTGTTTATCTATGTTCTCTTGTATTTCTTTTCTTTTTTTAATTTTGGATTTTGGTTTTTTCGAGACAGGGTTTCTCTGTATAGCCCTGGCTGTCCTGGAACTCACTCTGTAGACCAGGCTGGCCTTGAACTCAGAAATATGCCTGCCTCTGCCTCCCAGAGTTCTGGGATTATAGGCGTGCCACCACTGCCCGGCTCTCTTGTATTTCTTTAATGGAGTTATTTATGTCCTTCTTAAAGTCCTCTAGCAGCATCATGAGATGTGATTGTAAATCCCAATCTTGCTTTTCTGGTGTGTTGGTGTATCCAGTACTCTCTGTGGTGGGAGAACTGGGTTCTGACGATGCCAGGTAGCCTTGGTTCTTGAGCTTCCCTCTTGCCATCTGGATATCTCTGCTGTTTATTCATCTTGCTGTCTCTAGCTGGAGATTGTCCCTCCTGTGGGCCTGTAAACCTGTGTCAGCACTCCTGGGAGACCAGCTCTCTTCTGGTGGGGCCTGTGTACAGAAGGCTGTGGAATAGCCCCAGCTCCCATGTGCAGAAGGCGAATGAAAGGATCCTGTTCCAGCTGCTCCACTGTTCCTGTGCCCTGTGTGCTCTTGGATGATCCTGCCTTGGATAGTTATTGGAAAGAAAGTGGAGATCTTGCCTCTGAGCTCAGGAGTGAGCTCAGTCCTGGGAGACCAACTCTCTCCTGGTGGGACCTGTGTATAGAAGGCTGTGGAACAACTTTAGCTCCCAGGTGCAGGTAGCCACTGGAAGGTTAGTCTTTTGTTTTAAAACCACTAATATTTATATTTTCTGTTGAATTGTGTTGTAATAATCTCATCAATATAATGTTCTCTGTTTCATGAATGTTGTCCATAGTTATTAAGTCATATGTTGTATCAAATGCACAACATTGTTATCACACAACATAGACTGTCTCTGTGTTAAACACTGAACATTTTATTCAGTGTTTATGTAAGTATTCACCATCATGATTCAGCAGCCCACCCTACCATGTCCCATCACCTTGAGAAATGCCCTCTTGATATCTTTGTTTCTTAGACTGTAGACCACAGGGTTGAGCAAGGCTGTGAAGACATTGTAAAAGAGTGAGATCTGCTTGTCTCGCTCAGGGGAGTAGCTGGAGTTGGGCCTCATGTAGATGTAAGTGGCTGGAGCATAGAAGAATGTGACCACAGTCAGGTGGGAGGCACAGGTAGAGAAAGCCTTGCAGCGGCCCTGGGTGGACTTGATCTTGAGAATTGCCATGGCAGTATGAATGTAGGAGGTCACAATGAGGGAAATTGGAATAACAACCACAAAAACACTCAAGACTAGGTCTACCATCTCAATCAGGTGAGTATCCATGCAAGCTAGGCTACGAACTGAAGGACCTTCACAGAAGTAGTGGTTGACCCTGTTGGGCCCACAATATGGCAGACTCATGGTGAAGAAAGTATGCAATAAAGAGGAAAAGAAACCACAGATCCAAGACCCTACTGCCAACCGTATGCACAGGCCCCAACTGAGGATGAGAGTATAACGCAGTGGATAGCAAATGGCCACATACCTGTCATAAGCCATGACAACAAAGAAGGTGCACTCAGTTATCCCCAGGGCACTGAACACATACATCTGCAGCCAGCAGCCAGTGAAGGAGATGGTCTGAGAGTGAGCAAGAAAATGCACCAACATCTGGGGCATGGTGGTGGTGACATAGCCCATATCCAACAGGGAGAGGACACAGAGGAAGAAGTACATGGGAGTGTGCAGCTGTGTGTCCAGGCAGACCAGCATGATGATGAGCCCATTGCCCAGGACTGAGCTCAGGTAGATGAGAAGGAAGACAATGAAGAGGAAGTCATTGGTCGTGGGGTCCCTGGAGAAGCCAAGCAGGATGAACTCAGAAACCCAACTTTGGTTCTGCCCTGGAATCATTCTCATGGTGGAGGCTGTAAGAGAATCCATTATTCTATGTGTCATCGGACCCATGTGGATAGAAGCAGAAAGGGAAGATACAGTCTGAGGGCAGGCTCAAAGGCACTGATGCTGTTCCAGGGGACCAGACAGCTCAAAGCTGTGTCTAACTCCAGTTCCAGGGGATCTGACTCCCTGCTCTCACCTCTAGAGACCACACACACACACACACACACACACACACAGACACACACACACAGACACACACACACAGTGTACAAACATGCATGTAGGCAAAGCACATTTACATAACATAAAAAATAATACTTTTTATTATATAAAAAAGGATGGGATGTGGCTTCTGACCTCAGTGGTCAGATCCTGTGCACTCTTCTCAAGTTACTGACCTTCCCAGTGCCTCAATCTCTTCATACGTCTAACGAGGTTCATCATCATGCTGAATATCTAATTCATCCCTACTAACTCCTGGAAACACCACATAACACATGACAAGTCATATGTTCTCTCTCACTCTGGATCCATCTGTGGGAAGGCAGAGATAAGGGATCTCACATCAAGTGGGCAGTGACACTAACTGGAATGATGAGCACTGAGTTCAACTGAGAGACCCTGCCTCAATGAATAAGGTGAGAGCAACTGAGATTTCCATGTCACACTCTCACACACTCACATATATACACACACTCATACTCACACACACTCACATATATATACACACATACACTCATACTCATACACACTCACATATATACACCCACACACTCATCCTCACACCCACACCCACATATACACATACATACTCACACATACATACTCACCCACATCCACGCATATATGTACACATACATGTACACACACAAGCACATGCATGCCCACATACACACAGTCGTGCCAGCACACATAAAGATACACACACAGGCACGTGTATGCACACATAGTAAACATTGCAAAAAAGAGATTAAACAAACAGATGAAGCAGACAGAATCAATGTCGGTTAGACTCAGGCTCACACTGTCACAGTCACATGAGTAATGACAGATGTGCTTTTGGTCAATACACTGGAAGAACTGTAGCCTTCCCAGGGACTGCTGATGGAAACTGATTGTATTTAAGCAGAAAGATATTTTTTATACGTTTGCTTCCATGACTCTCTGCCCAAGAAAAAAATCAATTCTGGGTGTACTGTATTTTCGAGTGGCAAATCTAAAACAATTAAAATTTTAGAATTAAAGCTGATAAATATACTTAACATTTTAGATTAATACAGGGTAAAATTGCTTTTAAACACAAGTTTCTATGGAGAAAAAAATCCATGGTAAGTCAGAAAACCAAAAAAAGAAGTACCCCAAATATTTATACAAAGACTTAGAAAGCACAAACATGACATCAGATGCTCCAGTTGAACAGAGAACACTTCTGAAGGCATTTCATGGAGGCAGCTGTCTATTAGACACTGATGAGTGTAAGACATTCTCAGCAAAGCACTTAAAGAAATGTTCAACATCCTTAGTCATCAGAGAAATGCAAATCAAAACAACCCTGAGTTTTCACCTCACACAAGTCAGAATGGCTAAGATCAAAACCTCAGGAGAAAACAGGTGCTGGCGAGGATGTGGAGAAAAAGGAACATTGCTCCCCTGCTGGTGGGATTGTAAGGTGGTACAACCACTCTGGAAATCAGTTTTTCGATTCCTCAGAAAATTGGGTATAATACTACTGGAGTACCCTGTTATACCACTCCTGGGCATATACCCAAAGGATTCTCCAGCATGTAATAAGGACACATGCTCCTCTATCTTCATAGCAGCCCTATTTATAATAGCTAGAAGCTAGAAAGAACCCAGATGTCCCTCAATGGAGGAATGGAATCAGAAAATGTGGTACATTTACACAATGGAGTACTACTCAGCTATTAAAAACAATTAAATAATGAAATTCTTAGCAAATGGATGGATCTAGAAACTATCATCCTAAGTGGGGTAACCCAATCGCAAAAGAACACACACAGTATGCACTCACTGGTAAGTGGATATTAGCCCAGAAGCTTGGAATACCCAAGATACAATTCACAGACCAAATGAAGCTCCAGGAGGAAGAACAAAGTATGGATACTCTGGTCCTTCTTAGAAGGGGGAACAAAATACCCACAGGAGGAGATACAGAGACAAAGTGTGGATCAGAGACTGAGGGAAAGACCATTCAGAGACTACCTCTCCTAGGGATCCATCCCATATACAGTTACAAAACCAAGACACTATTGTGGATGCCAAAAGTGCTTGCTGACAGGAGCCCGATATAGCTGTCACCTGGGAGGCTCTGTCAGTGCATGACAAATACAGAGGGAGACACTCTCAGCCAACCATTGAACTGAGCTCCGGGTCCCCAATGGAGGAGCTAGAGAAAGGACCCAAGGAGCTGAAGGGATTTGCTGCCCCATAGGAGGAACAACAATTTGAACCGCCCAGTACTCCCAGAGCTCCCAGGGACTAAACCACCAACCAAAGAATATGCATGGAGGGACCCATGGCTCCAGATGCATATGCAGCAGAGGATGGCTTTGTTGGACATCTAAGGGAGGAGAGGTCCTTGGTCCTGAGAAAGCTAGATGCTCCAGTATAGGGGAATGCTAGGACAGGGAAGCGGGAATGCGTGGATTGGTAAGCAGGGGGAGAGGGGATGGGTTAAGGGATTTTTTTGGGGGGGTACCAGAAAGGGGAGAACATTTGAAATGTAAATAAAGAATATATCTAATAAGAAAAAGAGGTTCTCAGCACCATTACTCATCTGGACAATGCAGAACACCACAGAGCCACGCCCACCTCTGCTTCTCAGTCTCACACCTCACACCCATACCAGCATGGCTGCAGTAATGCATGTTTAGTCTTAACAAGTGGGAGTAGATCCAATTGGGGAGAAAATTAAAATGATCTCTTTAGTGTGTGCTTAGCTGTGTCCCCTAAGGCTGAACACATTTAATGCATTGCCTAGCAGTACAAATATCAATTATATTTCTGAAAAATATGTGAACATAATGAAACGCACAAACATATGCTCAAAGAAAGATATGTAAAGGAAATTTCCAAACACTACTCTAAACAGTCTGAAGTACGTTTCCACTTGTATACTAATGAACAAGACAATGCTTAAATCAGGAGTTGCTGTTGATGGGAGTACAAACATGAAAGAGACGTGAAGCCATCCCCAGTCTTCACTTTCCCTGTCCCCATCCCCTCTCCTGACCCGTCCCTGCTCGTCACCCTCACAGCCATCCTTTCCTTCACCCAGGTCAGGGGACCATCCTCTCTTCTGTTATTGCTGTATCCACCTTCATGTGACCCTTGCTTCAAATTTTTCCTATTTCAATAATGTACTTTTTTTTTAAATTAAAAAAAAAAAAGTCAGGGCTAAAGAGATGAGTCATTGGTTAAGAGAACTGGCTACTCTTCCAGAAGTGCTGAGTTCAATTCCCAGCAACCACATGGGAGCTCACCATTACCTATAATAGGATCTGATGCCCTATTCTGGTGTGTCTGAAGACAGTGACAGTGTACTCATTTTAAATAAGTGAGTCATTAAACATCTTTAAAATTTTTTCATACATGTACTTTGATCATATTCTTCCCCTCCCCAAACTTCTCCCAAATCGTCCCCACCTAACTTCATGTTCTTTCTCCTCCACATTCTCTTTCAAGACAAAAAACAAAAAACAACAACAACAAAAAAAAAAACCCCAAACCAGAAACAATGGAAATTAAAAAAAAAAAAAAACACCTAGAAGAAACAAGACAAAAGTAAATCAAAACTGTGGAGTCACTTTCCTGTTGGCAAACTCCTTCTGAGCATGTGGCTTACCTTAGGGTGCGACTGTTATACACAGTGAGACTCTCCTGAAGAAAACTGACTTCTCCATTACTAGTGGACATTAATTACAAATGAGTTCTTTTTTAGGGACAGGATTCTGTGTCTACTTTCCTGAGGGCTGGGCAATCACCAGTGTCAACACATTCCTCCTGAGACTGCTGCACGGGTTATTCAAGGATTTTCCAGCTGGTCCTATCTAGCCCCAGCTGAAAGCCTTTTACCAGCTCTGAAGCCCCATCCTTTGAGGCACACATACTGCTCACTCCTAACCTGCCTGCTCTGTGGAGACTAAGCCTCAGGATGCAGCTGTGTCCCCCACATCCCCTGTCTTCAGGCATAAACCTCCACACAAGCACACTGTGTCCTGTACACCTCAGCCTTTCTCCCACCTTAGGACACTTGCCTAGCTTCTCCACATGGGGTGGGGAAACCAGCACCTGCACCATTGCCCACACTGTGGCCACGGCTCAGCAGGAAGCCTTTCCTTCTGTGCTACCACCTCCCACCCTAACCTAGGTACAATACATCCTGTATTTCCTGTTCATTGGCTGGTTACAGTCTGAGGAATCCTAGAGGAGTGTTTCTTCCTCTCCTATTAACTGAATTCCCAGACCACTAATAAAGAATTATTTATAGTAGGATATGACTGACTGAATGATTTCCTAGCATTTGAAATAATAAAAATTTCAATAACCAATATTAATTTTAGTAACTTTCTATATTCCAGCCATTGTTCCCTTAAACTTAGGCTAACATCATAACTCACTGCAAGAAGTGCTATTTCTTGTGTGCTACAGATGGAAACTTAAGCCTGGAGAGGGCAGTTTGTTCTAATTACAACACTGGCATGAGAAAAGTAAGGGAAGGGGAGGTGGTTCAGCCTCAGAGCCTGGCTCTCAGTCCCTGCCTTCTCTGCTCTGGCACACAGACTCTCAAGCAGGAGGTGAAGAATGCAGCCTTCAGTGTCCTCTAGTTGATCTCACTGAGATTCTGCACAGACCAGAGCTCCTAGGACAGAGCTGGATGGCTACCCACAGACCAGCTCTCCTGGAGAGATTTCCCTCTGGCCTGAGTGTGGGAGGCCCTGGGGTGCACTGAAAGTAGAAGAGTCCAAGGAGAGAGTGTTTGAGGTGGGGTTTCTGCAGCATGGGAGGATCATTTAGTCATCCACAATACCTTAGCTTTTCCCAGCTGCGCAGTGGCCTCTGGTTTAGCTTACACTTTTCCATCACGACTAATAGCCCAAATCTATGAGCCCAATACGACAAATGAAGACATCAAGATTAAGTTCCAGGCTAAATGATGCTAAATATAGTAGCCCCAACCTATAAAACCAGCAATTGGAAGGCTTAGGATCAGTAGTCCAAAAAAGTTTAGTTCCACATCGTGAGTTTGAGGCCAGGCTGGGCTACATCAGACTTACATGCTCCACCCCACACCCCCAAAAATATTGACGGCCATGCCCACAAATAGCATCCAGCTGTGTCTGTGGTGTAAGAAGACACCTTCAGAGACAGTGACCATCTCTGCTCCTTTATGGATAGTGCTTTCTGCCTTACTTAAGATCTTTGAGCTCAGGCCTGCACATTCTTTATTTAACATGATTTGAAACACAAAAACTCTCCGTAAATATTCCTTAAGTTAATGAAGGGAAGAAGAAGGAAATAAAGTTGAGAAAGAGAAGAAAGAAGCGCAGGTAAAGGGAAGCGGTCTGGGAGTTTGAGATGTATGCAGAGAAGACGAGGAGATGGATGGCCTGCCTGCTACTCGCCTGCAGTCCATCCGATGTCTGACCCTACCCACAAGCCAAAGACCAGTGACACCTTACCAGTTGTAAATCCAGGGATGTGTCACTTAGTGGATGTTTCTTGGTCTTGCAAGGAAAAGGCTAAAGGGAAATTCCCCCTAAAGGAACAGAGTCTAGGGGGACAGGATGCTAGGCAGCCCATTCTCCAAAAATTTTTAAGGTGCTGTGGAGTTTCAGGGACTGATACTCCCAATTCCTCTGCAAGGACCAGGCAACCCTGGATCCTGGAGGTGGTGCCTGTAAAATCCTGAATAACAAAGGCAAGCTCAGACATCTTCCCCTCTTCTCCATAGGACTAGCAGCTTAGGTTTTATGACCTTGCCTCTTCTCTTAGCTTTCTCAGAAGAAAACAGAAAGGCTCATTTCTGCTCCCAGTAGGGATGCTAAGATGATTACCAGGATGCTGACAACAAGAAAACTACAAGTGAGACTCTTGGGGGCAGATCGGAGGAAAAAGCCCATGGGTGAGGAATGGTGACCTATTCCCTTTTCTAGACTAACTAGGGAATAAGAGTATCTAAGAGATCAGGAGACAGAACCAGCTCACCTGATACACAGGTCAAGAACACAAGTTCTCATTGTGCTCCTTTTTACAATCTAAACCCTGAGCCCAGACAAGCAGTGATGATTTTTTGAGTCACACTCCTCTGCCTAATACTTCCTAGCAAACCAAAGTCCTCACTCCCTGCTGTATATCTGAGCAAGTTACCCAGGCACTCTGGTGCTTATAAAGGGACAAAAACAATGGGGACTGAAGGATATCTAGTTGAAAAAAACAATTTTGTTCCCAGGCAGAGGCCCCAGTGTGTTTCCCAGCATGCAAATGGCAGCTTACAACTACCTATATCTTGAGTTTTAGAGGCTCTGGTAGCTTCTTGTGACTTCCCCAGAGATCAGGCTTTCATGTGGAGTTGGATGCAACATGCTCATACATACAAGCAGAGACAAACAAGAAAAAGAGTCAACTATGAAGCAGCAACATGGAAGTCAGCAGTGACATCCCCCTGCCACTGGCAGAGAAGACTCTCCCAGGAGATCATGTCTCTTGGATTCAAATAATAATTGGAGATAAAAACAAACAAACAAACAAACTCTGGAGCATACTTTCTTTAACTTGCTGTTATTCTGCCTTGGTTTCCTCTTCTGTAGAATTCCAGTAGTAACCTCTTCCCTTCCAGGCTTGCTAGACTAAAATGTGATGATGTGCTGCACCTGCCACAAGTCCTGGCCTATGGTTCATGACCTTGAGTCTCCATCTCTGCCTTCTGTCTGAGTCTCAGTTTCCTAAGTATCCAGAAGGAGTACATGGATAAAGTTCATCCTTCTTAGACTGATAAGGCTTTAAAGCTCCTGTAAACATAGGACAGTGGTAGTGCATGAATTTAATCCCATAATGTATGTGTGTGGGGGGGGGGGGCAGAGGCAATCGGGTTTCTATAAGTTCAAAGCTAGCCTGGTCACACAGCAATTTCTAGGACAAGCAGGGATACACAGAGAAACTCTGTTTGGAAAAACAAACAAACAAAAAACAAATGAAAAAGAATTTCTGTGAGCTGCTGCATAACATTACAGTGAATATTGAAAGTTAATGATAAATGACAAGTAAATTGTACTGGAATAAAGACAGAATATCTGAGAATGGTGCTCACCTCTATAACACCCAAGTGAATAGAATGCTTACAGTTTGATTTATAACATTAAAAACAAGGCAACAAAAAGCACCTAACCCAGAATATCCAGGACATCCAGGACAAAATGAGAAGACCAAACCTATAATTATAGGTATAGAAGAGAGTGAAGATTTTCAACTTAAAGGGTCAGTAAATGTGTTCAACAAAATTATAGAAGAAAACTTCTCTAACCTAAAGAAAGAGATGCCCATGAACATATAAGAAGCCTACAGAACTCCAAATAGATTGGACCAGAAAAGAAATTCCTCCCGTCACAT
This sequence comes from Apodemus sylvaticus, assembly GCF_947179515.1. Classification (NCBI taxonomy): domain Eukaryota; kingdom Metazoa; phylum Chordata; class Mammalia; order Rodentia; family Muridae; genus Apodemus; species Apodemus sylvaticus. The sequence goes on along the minus strand of NC_067474.1, from coordinate 133,682,776 downwards.
AATAATTAAAATACCAAATGTACTAAACAAGGAAAGAATTTTAAAAGCAGTAAGGGAAAAAAGTCAAGTAACATATAAAGGAAGACCTATCAGAATTACACCAGACTTCTTGCCAGAGACTATGAAAGCCAGAAGATCCTGGGCAGATGTCATACACACCCTAAGGGAACACAAATGTCAACCCAGGCTAATATACCCAGCAAAACTCTCAATTACCATAGATGGAGAAACCAAGATATTCCACGACAAAAACAAATTTATACAATATCTTTCCACAAATCCAGCCCTCCAAAGGATAGTGAATGGAAAACACCAACAAAAGGAGGGAAACTACATACTAGAAAAAGCAAGAAATTAATTGTCTTTTAACAAAACAAAAAGAGAGACATACAAACAATTCCACCTCTAATAGCAAAAGAAATAGGAAGCAACAATCACTTCTCCTTAATATCTCTTAATATCAATGGACTCAATTCTCCAATAAAAAGGCATAGACTAACAGACTGGATACATAAGCAGGACCCAACACTTTGCTGCATACAGGAAACTCACCTCAGGCACAAAGACAGACACTACTTCAGAGTAAAAGGCTGGAAACAACTTTCCAAGCAGATAGTCCCAAGAAACAAGATGGTATAGCTGTTCTAATATCAAATAAAATTGACTTTCAACCTAAAATAATCAAAAAGATAAGGAAGGATACTTCATACTCATCAAAGGAATAATCTACCAAGATGAATTCTTAATTATGAACATCTATGCTCCAAATACAAAGGCATCCACATTCATAAAAGAAACTTTACTAAAGCTCAAAGCACACATTGCATCCCACACAATAATAGTGGGAGAGTTCAACACCCCACTCTCATCAATGGACAGATCAGCGAAACACAAACTAAACAGAGAAACAGTGAAACTAACAGAAATTCTGAACAAATGGATTTGACAGATATCTATAGCACATTTTATCCTAAATTTAAAGAATATACATTCTTCTCAGCACCTCATGGTACCTTCTCCAAAATTGACCCTATGCTCGGTCACAAAACAGACCTCAGCAAATATAAGAAGATTGAAATAATTCCATGTACCATATCAGATCACCATGGACTAAGGCTGTTCTTCAATAACAACAAAAACAACAGAAAGCTCACATACATTTGGAAACTGAATAACATTCTACTCAATGATAACTTGGTCAAGGAAGAAATAAAGAAAGAAATTAAAGACTTTTTAGAATTTAATGAAAATGAAGGTATAAATTTATGGGACACAATGAAAGCAGTGCTAAGAGGAAAACTCATAGCTCTGAGTGCCTCCAAAAAGAAACTGGAAAGAGCATACACTAACAGTTTAAGACCATAGCTTAAGGCTCTAGAACAAAAAGAAGCAAATACATCTAAGAAGAATAGATGGCAGGAAATAATCAAACTCAGGGCTGAAATCAACCAAGTAGAAACTAAAAGAACTATGCAAAGAATCAACCAACAAGATAGATAAAACCAACAAGATAGATAAACCCTTAGCCAAACTAATCAGAGGGCACAGAGACAGTGCCCAAGTCAGCAAAATCAGAAATGAAAAGGGAGTCATAACAACAGATACTGAGGAAATCCAAATGCAAATTATCAGATCCTACTACAAAAGCCAATATTCACCAAAGATGGAAAATCTAGAGGAAATGGGCAAATTTCCTCCAGATACCAGGTACCAAAGGTAAATCAGGATCAAATAAATGATCTAAACAATCCCACTACCCCTAAAGAAATAGAAACAGTCATTAATAATCTCCAACACCCCCCCCCCCAAAAAGCCCAGGACCAGATGGGGTCAATGTAGAGTTCTATCACACCTTCAAAGAAGACCTAATACCAATACTCTTCAAACTATTCCACAAAATTGAAACAGATGGAACACTACCCAATTCGTTTTATGAAACTACAATTACTCTGATACCTAAACCATACAAAGACCCAGAACTCCTAAACCTGATAAACAACTTCAGAAAGTGGCTGGATATAAAATTAACTCAAGCAATCAGCAGCCTTCCTATACTCAAAGGATAAACAGGGTGAGAAAGAAATAAGGGAAATGACGCCTTTCACAATAGCCATAAATAATATAAAATACCTTGGTGTGACTCTAACCAAGCAAGTGAATGATCTGAATGACAATAATTTCAAGTCTCTGAAGAAAGAAATTGAAGAAGATCTCAGAAGATGGAAAGTTCTCCCATGCTCATGGGTTGGCAGGGTTAATACAGTAAAAATGGCCATTGCCTAAAGCAATCTACAGATTCAATGCAATCCCCATCAAAATTCCAATTTAATTCTTTCATAGAGTTAGAAAGAGCAATTTCAAAATTATCTGGAATAACAAAAAACCCAGGATAGTGAAAACTATTCTCAACAATAAAACAACTTCTGGTGGAATCACCATTCCTGACTTTAAGCTCTACGACAGAGCAATAGTGATAAAAACTTCATGGTAGTGGTACAGAGACAGGCAGGTAGATCAATGGAATAGAATTGAGGACTCAGAATGAACCCACACACCTATGGCCACTTGATCTTTGACAAAGGAGCTAAAACCATCCAGTGGATAAAAGACAGAGTTTTCCACAAATGGTACTGGGTTAACTGTAAGTCAACATGTAGAAGGATGCAAATTAATCCATTCTTATCTCCCTGTACAAAGCTCTAGTCCAAGTAGATAAAGGACCTCCACATAAAACCAAATACACTGAAACTAATAGAAAAGAAACCGGGGAAGAGCCTTGAGCACATGGGCATGGGGGAAAATTTCCTGAATAGAACACCAATAGATTATGCTCTAAGGTCAAGAATTGACAAATGGGACCTCATAAAATTGCAAAGCTTCTGTAAGGCAAAGGACACTGTCAATAGGAAAAAATGGCAACTAACAGATTGGGAAAAGATTTTTACCAATCTTACATCTGATAGAGGGCTAATACCCAATGTATACAAAGAACTCAAGAAGTTAGACTCCAGAATACCAAATAACCCTATTAAAAATGGGGTACAGAGCTAAACAAAGAATTCTCAACTGAGGAATACTCGATGGCTGAGAATCACCTAAAAAAATGTTCAACATCAGGGAAATGCAAATCAAAATAACCCTTAGATTCCACCTTACACCAGTCAGAATGGCCAGGATTAAATTTAGGGAACAGAAAATGCTGGAGAAGATGTTGAGAAAAAGGAACACTTCTCCATTGCTGATAGGACTGCAAGCCGGTAAAACCACTCTGAAATCAGTCTTTGAGGTTCCTCAAAAAATTGGACATAGCAGTACCTGAGGACCCAGCTATACCACTCTTGGGCATATACCCAGAAGATACTCCAACATGCTCCACTATCTTCATAGCAGCCCTATTTATAATAGTCAGAAGCTGGAAAGAACCCAGATGTCCCTCAATAGAGGAATTGACACAGAAAATGTGGTACATTTACACAATAGAGTACTACTCAGCTATTAAAAACAATGAATTCATGAAATTTTTAGGCAAATGGATGGAGCTAGAAACTATCATCCTGAGTGAGGTAACACAAAAGAATTCACAAGGTATGCAATCACTGATTAGTGGATATTAGCACAAAAGCTTGGAATACCCAAGATATGATTCACAGATCATATGAAGCTCAAGATGAAGGAAGGCCAAAGTGTGGATACTTTGATCCTTATTGTAAAGTGGATCAAAACACCCATGGCTCACAGCCAACCAGTAGAATGAGCATAGGGTCTCCAATGGCAGAGCTAGAGAGAGGACCCAAGGAGCTGAAGAGGTTTGCAGCCCCACAGGAGGAACAACAATATATACAACCCCCCCCCCCCCCCCAGAGCTCCCAGGGACTAAACCACCAACCAAAGAGTACACATGGAGGGACAGCTTCAGCTACATATGTAGCAGAAGATGGCCATTTCAGACATCAATGAGAGGAGAGGTCCTGTGAAGGCTCAATTCCCCAGAATAGGGGAATGCAAGTCAGGAATTGTGTGTGTGTGGGTGAACAGGGTGGGGGATGGGATAGGGGGTTTTCGGTGGGATAACATGGAAAGGAGTTAATATTTGAAATGTAAATAAAGCAAATATGGCCAGGCGGTGATGGTGCACGCCTCTAATTCCAGCACTTGGGAGGCAGAGGCAGATGGATTTCTGAGTTGGAGGCCAGCCTGGTCTACAGAGTGAGTTCCAGGACAGCCAGGAGTACACAGAGAAACCTTGTCTCAAAAAAAAAGAAAGAAAGAAAGAAAGAAAGAAAGAAAGAAAGAAAGAAAGAAAGAAAGAAAGAAAGAAAGAAAGAAAGAAAGAGAGAAAGAAAGAAAGAAAGAAAGAAAGAAAAAGAAAAAGAAAAAGAAAGAAAAAGGAAAAGGAAAAGAAAAAGAAAAAGCAAAAGCAAATACCAGTAAAAAATGAGGCAACAAAAGCTTCAAACTCTTCACATTCTGATGATGTCCTACATTTTCATGTCATCTGTGTTTGAGCAGTTGTTTAGTGTGGTGCATTTGCTGGTTGGAATACTGTGTAATGATATGTGATCTCAACTGCTGTTCAGTGGCATGTTGGCATCCATGACATTGACCATGATAGATGTATTTACACCTCAGTAAAGGCAATCAGCATGAATCAGAAGCATCATGGCACAGCCCTGCCCCCACAGAGCTGTTGCTAAGCATTGTCCCACAGCTCTGACCCCAACTCTTCTCACTGGTGTTGATGACCCCCATGAGCTCTGCACAGGCAATGGAGTCCAGGCAGACTCTTCTCACACAAGATCAATAAGGAGACAGAGGTTCAGAGAGAAGCAGAAGAACTAATCGAGTGTCATATGTAGGATGATACAGTCACCTGAGTCTGTTGGAGAGAGGGAAAGAACATTTGACTTAGACATGGATGTCTCCAACATGGCAGAAAAGTAGTGGGAATGGTACTTGATAAAAGTAAAAAAAGGTCAAACTCTCACAGAAAATGTATTTAGGATCCTGCAAAAGAGACAAAGGAGAAAAAAATTGGGAAGGGGGGAGATGTTACACCTTTCTGAGTGGTAAAACTGTACGTACATGTCAGCTTTATTTCCATAGATGAAATTGTCATATCAGGGGCTTGCTGCTAAATACACTCACATTTCTATCACTTTCTGAACTCTGGCTGACTAATTCAATTCAGTTGCTCTGGCACAAATGCCTCTCTCAGGTGACAGATTCGAACTTGATTGTCTCAACTTCATGCTGAATTGTTCTGCTTGGTCTCAAACTAAGTCTGGCAATCTGTTCTAATCTTCTGGCTCCTTCTCATTCTCTGGCTCATTCTGTCTTCACCTGCAACCTGTCTCTGCAAAATTGTCCCAGGAAAACTACCTTCTCTTCATCTCTGTCTCTGTGTCTCTGTCTCTGTCTTTCTCTGCACCCCTTTCTCGCTGTGTCTCCCTCTCTCTGCCCTGATCTATTAAGTCACCTCTCTTTCCTGTACTGTGAGTTGGGCATATCCTAAGTCTGACACATTCTGTCAAACCTTTCTCTGATTCATCATTTGTCTGCCACTCAAATAGACATTGCTTTCAAGCAAGGTTGCATCCTTCTACAAACTAACTTTACCTTCAGTGTTAGGGATTAAAGATGTGCACTAAGGGCTTGTAAGTATTCCAGGCAGAGGGACTAAACATGTCATTCCAGCTGGGTCACACAGAACTTGATGATCTTTGGATGTTAAAACTAAAATTCCTCTATAGAGTGAGGACTCAAAAAGGTAGGCAGACATTGCACAGCCTCATGACTGCTCCCAGGAACTGCACACCCTGACTTTTTTTTTTTAAGTGACTGCACTACCAAGTTTGTGTCAAGCATGGCTACCTTCCCATGCCCAGATAATGAACAATGACCAAGAAGACAGGAACTATTTGACAAAGTTCACCCAGCTTTAGTTTGCCCCAAGGTTGTTGAGGATGGAAGAAAAGTGTGACTCAAATATGGCCTCATCATTGCTTGTCTGGGCTTAGGGTTTGGACAGGAAAAGTAAGCACAGTGAAAACTTAAGTCCTTATCCTCGATTTCGTCTGTTCTTATTCCCCAGTTTCTAGAATAGGGAACCCCTCACTCATGGGCTGTTTCCTCCTGCTCTGCTCCCAAGGCTCTCACCTGTAGTGCTCTTCTTGACAGAATCTTGGGACTCATCTTAGCATCCCTATTGGGAACAGAAATGAGCCTTTCTGTGCTCTCCTGGGGAAGCTTAGAGAGGAGGCAGGGCCATAAAACCTCAGCTGTTGGTCCCACTGGGAAGAGGTGAAGATGTCTGAGCTTGCCTCTGTTAAGCAGGATTTTATGGGCACCATCCTCAGGAGCCATGGCTGCCTGGTTCTTGCAGAGGAATTGGGAGAATCAGCCTCTCAAACTCAGTAGCACCTTGGCAGTTTTCTGGCAACTGGGCTGCCAATCATCTTGTCCTTCTCAATTCTGTTCCTTTAGAGGAATTCCCCTTTAATCTTGTTCTTGAAAGACTAAGAAACCGCCCCTGAGTGACACATCTGTGGATTTACAAGTGGTAAGGTGATCACTGGTATTTGGCTTGTGGGTGGGGTCAGACATATGATGGACTGCACATGAGTGGTAATTAAGCCATCCATCTCCTCATCCTCTGTGTACATCTCAAACTCCCAGACCTCTTCTCTGGTTGCCTACTCCTCTTTCTTCTCTGTCTCAACCTTGTTTCCTCCATCTTCCCTTTATTAACTTAATGGATATTTACAGAGAGTTTGTCTGTTTCTTATCATGTTGATACATAAAGAATGTGCAGGCCTGTTCTCAAAGATCTCAAGTGAAACAGAAAGCCCTATCCATGAGGGAGCAGTGCTGGTGTGTGTCTCTGAAGGTGTCTTCCTATACCGCACAGACACAGCTTGATGTTCTTTGTAGACACAGCCATGATGATATTCTTTGTTGGAGTGAGGCATGTAAGTCTGATGTATCATAACCTGACCTCAAACTCATGACATAGTACCTAATTCCTTTGTAGGTTAGGGCTACAACGTGTAGCATCATCTAGCCTGGAACTCAATCCTGATGTCTTCATTTGCAGCATTGGGCTCACGGATTTGGCCCAGCAGTCCTGGTGGAACAGTGTAAGCTACATCAGAGGCAACTGGGCTGGAAAAACATAATAGATCATGGATGACTAAATGATCCTCCCATGCTGCAGAAACCCCACCTCAGACACTTTCTCCTTGGATTCTTCTACTTTCAGTGCACCCCAGGGCCTCCCTCACTCAGACCAGAGGGAAATCTCTCCAGGAGAGCTGGTCTGTGAATATCCATCCAGCTCTGTCCTAGGAGCTCTGGTCTGTGCAGAATCTCAGTGAGCTCAACTAGAGGACACTGAAGGCTGCATTCTTCACCTCCTGCTTGAGAGCCTTTGTGCCAGAGCAGAGAAGGCAGTGACTGAGAGACAGGCGCTGAGGCTGGACCACCTCCCCTTCCCTTACTTTTCTCATGCCAGTGTTGTAATTGGAACAAACTGCCCTCTCCAGGCTTAAGTTTCCATCTGTAGCACACAAGAAATAACACTTCTTGCAGTGAGTTATGATGTTAGCCTAAATTTAGGGGAACAATGGCTGGAATAAAGTAATCAAAATTAATATTGGTTATTTTTATTATTTCAAATGCTAAGAAATCATTTATTTAGTCACATCCTACTATAAACAATTCTTTCTTAGTGGTCTGGGAATTCAGTTAATAGGAGAGGAAGAAACAGTCTAGGATTCCTCAGACTGTAACCAGCCAATGAACAGGAAATACAGGATGTATCCTACTTGGGTTAGGGTGGGAGGTGGTAGCACAGAAGGGAAGGCTTTCTGCTGAGCCATGGCCACAGGGTGGGCAATGGTGCAGGTGCTGGTTCCCCCCCCCCTCCCTTGGGGAGAAGCTAGGCAAGTGCCCTAAGGTGGGAGAGAGGCTGAGGTGTACAGGACACAGTGTGCTTGTGTGGAGGTTTATGCCTGGACACAGGGGAGGTGGGGGACACAGCTGCATCCTGAGTCTTAGTCTTCACAGAGAAGGCAGGTTAGGAGTGAGCAGTGTGTGTGCCTCAAAGGATGGGGCTTCAGAGCTGGTAAAAGGCTGACACAGATGATTTCCCAGCCCTGACAGAGGAAAGTAGACACGAAGTCCCACCCCTAAACAAGAACTCATTTACAACTGATACCCACTAGGAACAGGGAGGCCAATTTTCTCCAGGAGAGTCTCTCTGTGTATATCAGTCACACATCATGGTAAGCCACATGCTCAGAAGTTGGCCAATAGCAAAGTGACCCTATGGTTTTGTTCTGTTTGTTTGCTTGTTTGTTTTCTCTGGGTGCTTTTTCTTTATTGTCTTGAAAGAGAGTTTGGGAGTAAAAAGAACATGAAGTTGTGTGGGGAGGATCTGGGAGAAGTTGGAGGAAGGGAAGAATATGTTCAAAGTACATTGTACCAAAAAATGTTAAGATTCTTTGTAGATGGATTTGTTTGAGTACACTGTCAGTGTCTTCAGACAAACCAGAAGAGGGCATCAGACTCCATTAAGGGACTGGAGAGATGGCTTAGCAGTTAGGAGCACTGACTGCTCTTCCAGAGGTCCTGAGTTCATTTCCCAGCAACCACATGGTGGCTCATAACCATCTGTAATGGGATCTGATGCCCTCTTCTGGTGTGTCTGAAGACACTGACAATGTACTCACATATATAAAATAAATAAATCTTTAAAACACTTTTAAAGTAAAAAAAAATGACTGTATTGAAGAAGAAAAATTTAGAGGCAAAGGTCACATGGAAATGGATACAAAAATGCCATAGGAGAGGATGGTCCCCTAACCTGGGTGAAAGAATGGATGTCTGTGAGGGTGATGGGCAGGGACAGGTCAGGAGAGGGCATGGGGGCAGCGAAACGGAAGACTGGGGGTGGCTTCCAGTCTCTTCCATGGTTCTACTCCCATCAAAAGCAACTCCTGTTTTAAGCATTGTCTTGCTCATTAGCATAGGAGTGGAAACCTACTTCAGACTGTTTAGAGAAGTGTTGGAAATTTCTTTAACATGTCTTTTCTTGAGCACACGTTTGTATCTATGTGTTTACCTATTTTAGAATTATACTTAATATTTGTATTGTTGTGCAATGCATTAAATGTGTCCAAGCTTAGGGAGCACAGCCGAGCACACTAAAGGAATCATTTTAATTTACTTCCTCATTGGATCTTGTCACTCTTGTTAATACTAAACACGTGTTACTGCAGCCATGCTGGTAGGGGTGTGGGGATGTGAGACTGAGGAGAGGTGGGCATGGCTCTGTGGTGTTCTTCTGCAATGTCCAGATGAGTAATGGTGCTGAGAACCTCTTACCTTCATCAGTGTCTAACAGACAGCTGCCTCCATGAAATGCCTTCAGTGGTGTGCTCTGTTCACCTGGAGCGTCTGATGTCATGTTTGTGCTTTCTAAGTCTTTGTACAATGAAATATTTTTAGTACTTCTTTTTTGGTTTTCTGACTTAGCATGGATTTTCCCTCCACATTTAGTGGTCTTTTAAAGCTATTTTACCCTGGTTGATCCTAAAATGATAAATATAATTATCAGCTTTTATTCTAAACATTTAATTGTTTTAGATTTACCACTCAAATCTACAGTATATCCAGATTTAATTTTTCTTGTGGCTAGAGGGACCTGGAAGTAAAAAAAAAGAAATTTCCTGCTTGAATACTGGCAGGATCCACCTGCATTTCCTGGGAAGACTACAATGTCTGCAGCATATTACATGCAAGCACATCTGTCATTATTATTATGACTGTATGTGTGTGGGGGCCTGTGTCTGACTGACACAGGTTCTGTCTGCTTCATCTATTTGTTTACTCTCTTTTTTTTTGTGTATGCCTGATGTGTATGTGCAAACCTATGTGTGTCCTTCTGTGTGTGAGTGTGTGTGGGTGTGTGTGAGTGTGTGTGAGTGTGTATGAGTGAGTGAGTGTGTGTGTGTGTGTGTGTGTACACCTGTGAGTATGTTTGAGTGTTTGGAGACTGACATGGGATTTTTCCTCAGTTGCCTTACCTTATTCATTGAGGCAGGGTCTCTCAGTTGAACCCAGTGCACATCACTACAGTGTCACTAGCACACTTGCTGTGAGATCCCATGTCTCTGCCTTCCCACAGATGGATCCAGAATGTGAGAGAGCATATGACCTGTTTTATGTCATGGGGCATTTTCAGGAGTGATGTGAGATGCTTTACACATGGTTGTGAGCTGCCCATTACAGATAGGGATGCTGGGAATTGAACTCAGGTCTCTGAAAGAGCAGCTGTTCCTTCCCCCACAGCATTGAACTGGGCTTCTCAGCCCATTCGATCAGTCTGCTACATTCCTGGCCGCCACCCCCAGCCTGCTGCTTGTGTTATCCCTGGCCTTTGTTCTTCTGAGAACCATACAGCTGCTTTCACTTGGAAATCAAGGCTGCCTCAGGACAGTCTCACCTGGAAACATCCTGGGACCTGTAAGACATGAAGTCCTTTAATCCCAGAAGGTGACCCGCTGAGAAGAGGAGCCAAGGATTTCTCAGATATCTCATTGAGTCTGGGGGGAAGAGTTTGCCCAAAGTGTTAAAAGGTCTGACCGACATTAAAGTTTTGGCTTCGATCAGTGAAATATTGTCCTGGCCCTTCTTTCTTTTCCGCCCCTTCCCTATCTATCCTTCAGCTTCTGTTCCAGCAACCCAGTTCATAATAGCTGCAGGCAGCTATGGAATACAACAAGCAGCCACTGCTCTTAACCACTGAGGCATCTCTCCAGCCCGAGATGTTTAGAGATTCATCATAATCCCAAGATATGACTGTCATCAGCTTCATTTGATACATGAAGAGACTGAGGCACTCAGAAGTTCAGTAACATGAGAAGAGTGCACAGGTACTGACCACTGACCTCAGAAGCCACACCCCAGCCTTATGTAATTTTTTAATAAAAACAATTACTTTTTATCTTATGCATGTGGCTTTTGCCTACATGCATGTTAGTGCACCATGCTTGTGTCTGCCCTGTGGAGGTGAGGAGGAGTCAAATTCCCTGAAACTGGAGATACACACGGTGTTGAGCTCTCTGGTCCCCTGGAACAGCATCAGTGCTTCACCTTTGAACCTCTCCTCAACCTGTATCTTCCCTTTCTGCCTCTATCACTGCCATGTGTCAGGTGAAACATAGAATAATGGATTCTCTTACAGCCTCCACCATGTGGATGATTCCAGGGCAGAACCAAAGTTGGGTGTCTGAGTTCATCCTGCTTGGCTTCTCCAGTGACCCCACGACCAACAGCTTCCTCTTCATTGTCTTCCTTCTCATCTACCTGAGCTCAGTCCTGGGCAACGGGCTCATCATCATGCTGGTCTGCCTGGACACACAGCTGCACACTCCCATGTACTTCTTCCTCTGTGTCCTCTCCCTGTTGGATATGAGTGATGTCACCACCACCATGCCCCAGATGTTGGTACATCTTCTTGCTCACTCTCAGACCATCTCCTTCATTGGCTGCTTGATGCAGATGTATGTGTTCAGTGCCTTGGGGATAACTGAAAGCATCCTCTTTGTTGTCATGGCTTATGACCGGTATGTGGCCATTTGCTATCCACTGCGTTACACTGTCATCCTCAACTGGGACCTGTGCATACAGTTAGTGGCAGGGTCTTGGATCTGCGGTTTCTTTTCTTCTTTATTCCATACTTTCTTCACCATGAGTCTGCCATATTTTGGGCCCAACAAAGTCAACCATTATTTCTGTGAAGGTCCTTCAGTTCGTAGCCTGGCTTGCATGGATACCCACCTCATTGAGATGGTGGACTTGGTCTTGAGTGTTTTCATGATTATCATTCCAATCTCCCTCATTGTGACCTCCTACATTCATACTGCCATGGCAATTCTCAAGATCAAGTCCACCCAGGGCCGCTGCAAGGCTTTCTCTACCTCTGCCTCCCACCTGACTGTGGTCACATTTTTCTATGCTCCAGCCACTTACATCTACATGAGGCCCAACTCCAGCTACTCCCCTGAGCAAGACAAGCAGGTCTCACTCTTCTACGCTGCCTTTACACCTTTGATCAACCCTGTGGTCTACAGTCTGAGAAACAAAGATATCAAGAGGGCATTTCTTAAGGTGATGGGACTCAAGCACTAGGACACTGAAGCCTCAGATGAACATTGCTTAAAATGTTCAGTGTTTAAGACTTAGACAGTGTCTTTGTTGTGTGTGAGCAATGTTGTACATTTGATCCAACAAACGACTTGAACTGGGGACACTTATGAAACTGAGAGGACTATCTTGACAAATTGCAGTTCTACAGAAAACACCACAATAATCTTAGTGGGACCATCCTCTGCCACAGTGCATCATACCAAGTGGAGCAGGGAGGTAGCTAATCATCCAGGAGCGGGGAGAGGCTTGACAACACAGAACCATCCCCGCAGCTCAGAGGATCATGTTCGGAACCCTCTGGCAGAAGCCCTCTGGTTTCTATCTCTGGCTTAGGACCATCTTCTGCCACAGCGCACCATATCCAAGTGACACAGGAAGGTAGCTAACCACCCAGCAGCACAGAGAGGACAGTCAGCACAGGTGAGACCTGCCTTGCTGCTCAGAGGGAGCAGGTAGAAAGCCTGAGGACACAAGAACCTAAGAGCAGCCTGGGACAGGTGTCTTCTGTTTTCTGCTAGCACCCAGAACTGATTGGGCCACAGAGCTACATACCCAAAAACAACCACAAGAGAGCAGGTCTTACAGGAGTACCTACATTCCTGTGTACACAGAGAGAACTGGTCTCCCAGTAGCACAGATACAAAGGCTTGCCTGACAGATAAGTCACTGTCAGAGACAGCAACACCAGCTAACACCAGAGATAACCAGATGGCAAAAGCCAAATGCAAAAACATTACTAACAGAAACCAAGGCAACATGGCACCATCTGAACCAAGTTCTCCCACAACAGCAAGTCCTGGATACCCTGACACACCAGAAAAGCAAAATCTGGGTTTAAAATCATATCTCATGATGCTGATAGAGGATTTCAAGAAGGACATAAATAGTTCCCTTAAAGAAATACATGAGAACATGAGTCAACAGGTAGAAGCCCTTAAAAAGGAAACACAAAAAATCCCTTAAAGAAATACAGGAAAACATAACAAACAAGTGAAGGACCTAAACAAACTGATCCAGGATCTAAAAACGGAAGTAGAAACAACAAAGAAATCACAAAGGGAGACAACTTTGGAGATAGAAAACCTTGGAAAGAAATCAGCAGTCATAGATGCAAACATAAACAACAGAATACAAGAGATAGAAGAAAGAATCTTGGGTGCTGAAGATACCATAGAAAGCATTGACTCAACAATCAAAGAAAATGCAAAACACAAAAAGCATGTAACTCAAAACATCCAGGAAATCCAGGACACAATGAGAAGACCAAACCTAAGGATAATAGGTATAGAAGAGAGAGAAGATTTACAATTTAAAGGGCCAATAAATATTTTCAACAAAATTATAGAAGAAAACTTCCCTAATATAAAGAGAGAGATGCCCATGAACATACAAGAAGCGTACTTAACTCAGACTGGATCAGAACAGAAATTTCTCCTGTCACATAATAACCAAAACACCAGATGTATTATACAAAGAAAGAATATTAAAAGCAGTAAGGGAAAAAGGCCAAGTAACATATAATGGAAGACTTATCAGAATTACACAAGACTTCTTACCAGAGATCATGAAAGCATTGTCCTTTGTCTTACAGAAACTTTGTACTTTTATGAGGTCCCTTTTGTCAATTCTTGATCTTAGAGCATAAGCTATTGGTGTTCAGGAAATTTGTCCCAGTGCCCTTGTGCTCAAGGCTCTTTCCAACTTTCTTTTCTATTAGTTTCATTGTATCCCCTTTATGTGGAGGTTCTTGATCCACTTGGACTTGAGCTTTGTACAGGGAGATAAGAATGGATCCATTTGCATTCTTCTGCATGCTAGTCTCCAGTTAAACTAGCACCATTTGCTGAAAAAGCTCTTTTTCCACTGGATGGTTTTAGATCCTTTGTCAAAGATCAAAATGACCAGAGTTGAATGGGTTCATTTCTGGGTTTTCTATTCCATTGATCTACCTGCCTGTCACTGTACCAATACCATGCAGTTTTTATCACTATTGCTCTGTAGTACTGTTTGAGGTCTGGGACACTGATTCTACCAGAAGTTCTTTATTGTTGAGAATAGGTTTATCTATTTTGGGTTTTTTGTTTTTCCAGATGAATTTGAGAATTGCTTTCCAACTCTATGAAGAATTGACTTCGGATTTTGATGGGGATTGCATTGAATCTGTATATTGCTTTTGGCAAGATGGCCATTTTTACTGTATTAATTCTGCAAATCCAAGAGCATGGAAGATTTTTCCATCATCTGAGATCTTCTTGGATTTCTTTCCTCAAAGACTTGAACTTCCTGTCATAGAGATATTTCACTTGTTTGGTTAGAGTCACACCAAGATACTTTATATTGTTTGCGGCTATTGTGAAGGGTGTCATTTTCCTAATTTCTTTCTCAGCCTGTTTATCCTTTGAGTATAGGAAGGCTACTGATTTGCTTGAGTTAATTTTATATCCAGCCACTTTGCTGAAGTTGTTTATCAGCTGTAGTAATTCTCTGGTGGATATTTTTGGGTTGCTTAAGTATACTATCATAGCATCTACAAACAGTGATAATTTGACTTCTTCCTTTCCAATTTATATCCCTTTGACCTCCTTATTTTGTCTAATTTCTCTAGCTAGAATCTCAAGTACTATATTGAATAAATATGGAGAGAGGGGGCGGCCTTGTCTAGTCCCTGATTTTAGTGGGATTGCTTGAAGTTTCTCTCCATTTAGTTTGATGTTGGGTTTGCTGTATATTGCTTTTACTATGTTTAAGTATCAGGTCCTTGAATTCCTGATCTTTGCACGACTTTTAACATGAAAAGATGCTGAATTTTGTCAAATGCTTTTTTAGCATCTAATGAAATTACCATGTGTTTTTTTTCATTGAGTTTGTTTATATAGTGGATAGCATTGATGGAGTTCCATATATTGAACCATCCCTGCATCCCTGTTATGAAGCCTACTTGATTGTGATGAATGACCGTTTTGATGTGTTCTTGGATTCAGTTGGCAAGAATTTTATTGAGTATTTTTGCATCGATATTCATAAGGGAAATTGGTCTGAAGTTCTCTTCCTTTGTTGGATCTTTGTGTGGTTTTTGTATCAGCATAATTGTGGCTTCATAGAATGAGCTGGGTAGTGTTCCTTCTGTTTCTATTTTGTGGAACGGTTTGAAGAGTATTGGTGTTAGGTCTTCTTTGAATGTCTGATCGAATTCTGCACTAAAACCATCTGATCCTGTGCTTTTTTTGGGGGGGGGGAGTTGGAAGAATTTCAATGACTGCTTCTATTTCTTTAGGGCTTATGGGACTGTTTAGAGGGTCTATCTGATCCTGATTTAACTTTTGTATTTTTTATCTGTCTAGAAAATTGTCCATTTCTTTCAGATTTTCCAGATTTTGTGTTGAGTGTAGGCTTTTGTAGTAGGATCTGATTATTTTTTGAATTTCCTCAGTTTCTGTTGTTATATCTCCATTTTCATTTCTAGTTTTGGTAATTTGGATACTGTCTCTCTGTCCTCTGGTTAATCTGGCTAAGGGTTTACCTATCTTGTTGATTTTCTCAAAGAACCAGCTTCTGCTTTTGCTGATTCTTTTTATAGCTCGTTTTGTTTCTACTTGTTTGATTTCAGACGTGAATTTGATTATTTCCTGCTGTCTACTCCTCTTGGGTATATTAGGTTCTTTCAGTTCTAGAGCTTTCAGGTATGCTGTTAAGCTGCTCTCTCCAGTTTCTTTTTGGAGGCACTCAGAGCTATGAGTTTTCCTCTTAGCACTGCTTTCATTGTGTCCCACAAGTTTGTGTATGTTGTGTCTCCATTTTCCTTAAATTATAAAAAGTCTTTGGTTTATTTCCTTATTTCTTCCTTGATGAAGTTATCATTGAGTAAAGCATTGTGTATGTGGGCTTTCTGTTGTTTTTGTTGCTATTGTAGACCAGTCTTAATCTGTAGTGATCTGATAGGCATGGGATTAGTTCAATTTTCTCATATTTGTTGAGGTCTGTTTTGTGACCAATTATATGGTCAATTTTGGAGAAGGTACCATGAGGTGCTGAGAAGAAGGTATATTCTTTTGATTGCGGATGGAATGTTCTATAGATATCTGTTAAATCCATTTGGTCCAAAATCTCTGTTAGTTTCACTGTGTCTCTGTTTATTTTGTGCTTCCCTGATCTGTCTATTGATGAGAGTGGGGTGTTGAAGTCACCCACAATTATTGTGTGAGGTGCAATGTGTACTTTGAACTTTAGTAAAGTTTCTTTTATGAATGTGGGTGCCCTTGCATTTGGAGCATAGATGTTCAGAATTCAGAGTTCTTCTTGGTAGACTTTTCCTTTGATGCTTATGAAGTTTCCTTCCATGTCTTTTTTGAAGACTTTTGGTTGAAACTTGATTTTATCCGATATTAGAATGGCTACTCCAGCTTGTTTCCTGGGACCATTTGCTTGGAAAATTGTTTTCCAGCCTTTTACTCTGAGGTAGTGTTTGTCTTTGACACTGAGGTGTGTTTCCTGTATGCAGAAAAATGCTGGGTCCTGTTTAGGTATCCAGTCTGTTAGTCTATGTCTTTTTATTGGAGAATTGAGTTCAGTGGTGTTAAGAGATCTTAAGGAATAGTGATTGTTTCTTACTGTTATTTTTGATGTGATTTTTATGTTTGTGTGGTTATCTTCTTTTGGGTTTGTTGGAAGATTACTTTTTTGCTTTTTCTATGGTGTAGTTGCCTTTCTTATATTGGTGTTTTCTATCTATTATCCTTTGTAGGGCTCTATTTGTGTAAATTTTGATGACTTTTGGTTGAAACTTGATTTTATCTGATATTAGAATGGCTACTCCAGCTTGTTTCCTGGGACCATTTGCTTGGAAAATTGTTTTCCAGCCTTTTACTCTGAGGTAGTGTGTGAGGTACACAAGATATTGTGTAAATTTGGTTTTTATCATGGAACATGTTGTTTTCTCCATCTATGGTGATTGATAGTTTTGCTGGGTATAGTAGTCTGGGCTGACATTTGTGTTCTCTTAGGGTCTGTATGCCATCTGCACAGGATTTTCTAGCTTTCATCATCTCTGGTGAGAAGTCTGTTGTAATTCTGATAGGTCTTCCTTTATATGCTACTTGACTTTTTTCTTTTATTGCTTTTAATATTCTTTCTTTGTTTAGTGCATTTGGTATTTTGATTATTATGTGATTGGAGGAATTTCTTTTCTGGTCCAGTCTGTTTGGAGTTCTGTAGGCTTCTTGTATGTTCATGGGCATCTCTTTGTTTAGGTTAGGAAAGTTCTATAATTTTGTTGAAAATATTTACTGGCCCTTTAAGTTAAGTTAAGCACCTAAAAAATGTTCAAAGTTCTTAGTGATCAGAGAAATGCAAATCAAAATGACCCTCAATCCCCAGAATTCAAAAAGGTCAACAAGCTGAAGTGCTCAAGTGAGGATACCTAGGTCACACTTGGGAGGGAGAACAAAGCAATCACAAGTGAGGAGGGAGGGACCTGAGAGGGAAAGTGGACAGGGTGGGAGAGAATCAGGGAAGGAGTAGAGGGAGAGGGGAACCTAAGCTGGTATTGGGTGAGGAAAAAGGACTGAGGCCCTGAGGGCCAGCAGAAAGAATGGAAACAGGCAACCTTGGGAAATAGGAGGTTGTGTGTGTGGGACCCTCCACAATGTACCAAAGACCTGGGAGGTAAGAAACTCTTAGGACTCAAAGGGAGGAACCTTAAATAAAATGCCCGACCATAGGGGGAGGGAACTTATAGAGCCCACCTCTAGAAGACAGCATCATAATGTATTTTAAAGGTTGTAATTTTTCCTTTAGTTTACCACCCACCTAAGATAGCAGAAAAGAAATGTTAATAGGAGACGAGGAAAGTGAGGATGTTTAGAAATTGTTTTTTGGAGCAAATCTCATTTGTATTATTAGGAAATCAGTAGCTATAAGAATCAGCATCGGTAGCTTGATCTATTTGCAAACACTTTACAGATATCAGTAGTCTAGTTTCGGAGTTTTGGGATAACTGCTTCTGTGGCATTACCTAGCAGGAATAGCTCAGCTTTAGGTGAATTGGTCTGAGTCAGTATGAAGAGACAGGACCACTAGGGACTTCAGGAGAAGTTTTTGGCTGTGTCTCAATACTAAGAAGCTTTAGTAAAGCTATGCCAGCAAGCCCAGCTTCTGTCACTGTCTGTTGAGTCCTACTTATACTCACTGTCTGTTGAGTCCTACTTATACTCTCTCTATACAAAATGTGCCTTTTATGCGTCTTGCCTCACCACCTGTTTTGTCTTAGCAGGTGAGTCTCTTTTAGTAAAATTGTATCAGTTGTCTGCATTAGTTTATATCAATCTTTCAACCAACCCAAGTGCATAGAAGTGGTAAGAAGCTGCCAGAACACCATTGGTTTTTGGAGTGTTTCTCTCTATGGAGTCACAACAAATGGAGCTCAATAACACATATAAGGTGAACTAATGCATGAGTGTTGTTAGTGCAGAATCTTTTACATGTTTGCTTTAGCAAAACATCTTTTTACCTGTGTCTGTTTCAGTAAGAAGTTCTTTCATGAGTCTGTCTTAGTGAAACACATTTTTACCTATGTCTGCTTTAGTGAAACATTTCCTTATGTGTCTGCTTTATCAAAACATCTTTTCACTTGTGTCCACTTCAGAAAAACATTCTTTGATATGTTTGTATCAGCTGAACACCAACTGACACAACTGACTATTAAAACACCTTTAAGTTTTCATTTCAGCTATGAATCAAACTGTAGGCCTTAAGCAGGCTGTTGAGCCAGGCATTCAGTATCTGAGCTGTACTCTTAGCCACACAACTTTGATCCCAACACAATATCATTGATTGCAGTTTTAATTAGCTTTTAATAGTTACTGTGCTTCAGGACCAGCTCATGGTATTTCTAAATCATATCAATAGCTCTGGTAGGTAGTCCAGGCACCTGAGTCTAATCTTAACTCTGGAATATTTAGGAAGCCAAGGTGCAGGCAGAAGGCAGGCATGAGCACTCAGGGTCACGGAGAGTTAGCCTGCTCTTATACTGTGAGAGCCAAAGTTGCCCAGTAAGTCCCAACCATTGAAGGACAAAGGAACTTCTTGGAATGCTGGGAGTTGTAGTTCTTGGAAAATAACAAGGTACATGATTTTTACTCCCCTAAAGAAGTTTGTTTTACCCATCTTCACAAGATGTGACTGATCACATGTGGGCAGGAGGCATGTGGACAGGAAATAGGTCAGGAAAAAGAAAGTATGTTTGCTCCTGATTGGGCCTGTTGGGGAATGCAATAAAATTGTGGGCTTTGCCTTTTTAAAGGCCCTTAAAAATGTGACTGGGGCTATTTCCTGGGCACCCAGAGGTGAACCTCACCAGAGTCCTATTTACCTGGCCAGTATTTAATTAAAGCTTGCTTCCACTTTGGATCAAAACTGTGGGACTGGTTGTTCTCCCAGGGTTATCTTTTGGAGTTCTCCAGGGAGATGGACCATCCACTGCATCCTTCACTCAGGGAACTTCTAAAGGCCAAGCCACTCTGGGGGTTGGCACCTTGGAATACTAATCCAAGGCTCTGGAGCATGCCTTCAGTCCTTCTCATGACACTGTGAAAGGCCATCGTCAAGAAAGTTGATAGCAAGCGTTTCTTGTGTTGTGGATGTTGGGTGGGAGAGACCTCCATTTGCTAAGTTTAATAGATGCCTTTTTATCTTCCTGTAACAATTTTTTGCCTGTGTTCTGGTTCTGCCATCCTTTGACATGGAAACAGGGAGGATCTAATTAGGTCTATGCCCTCCCTGCACCCAGTCCAGGGCAAAGGGAGATGATCCATGGCTCACTGGATACTTTTGGTTAATTGGAATTGAGCCAGAATCACCATTTGTCACAGAGTCATTTGCTGAATGCTGATGTCAATCAGTTTGTCCCGTGTGACTGCTCCTCGTTCCTTCAGCTGGCTCAGTTAACCAGATGCTTCTGGTGAATGCCCATTGCCCAGCATTTGACTAGCCTTTCAGCCTTCCTGAGCCCTGAGAATGATGCCTTCGACTTATCTGGAAGTAGTTACAAAACAGAATATATTGCCCCTAGTCCCACAATGAGCTCAAATGCTAAGTCAAGGAGAAACTACTTGGCACAGGGGAGAAATGGCATACAAAGAAAGTGACCCAGATTTATCAATAGGCAGATTCATTAACTGAAGTAGCTGTATAGTTCATAGGGCACGTGGCCTGCTTTATGCAGAATAAACAGGTATTACATATGGGATGAGGAACTGTCAGAAGTGGGACCATGAAGGGAAAATATGACTGGACTGTAAAAAAAAGATTAAAAATAAAAGGTATTATATGGCTCTAAAAGAAAATTATCATTTGTATCTAAACAATTCAGGGTTATAATCTGACTGTATTAAAAATATTACAAAAGGGAAACCTACCATGAATGAAATAACTGGCCCCCATTCTTATTACCAGGTTCCTCCTATTATGGGTCGTCACAGGGGCCTTGATCCTTCTGTTCCTGTCTAGGTACCAAAAACCTGATGATTATTATTAGTTCCTAGTATAAACAGGTTTCCATGGCAGAGTCAAGGATTTAACTCAGGACACAACTCAAGGGGGGAATGTAAGAGCCAGAGATACCTGGAATACCCCACCTGCCCAAGGACAAGGTAATGTCCTGGGATGCTGGGAGTTGTAGTTCTTAGAAAATAACAAGCCACTGTTTCATGGTTTTTTTTTCTCTCTAAACAAATGTGTTTGTCCCATGTCTTCTGAATGTGCTTGATCACATGTGGGTAGGAGCTACACAGGCAGGAAATAAATCAAGATATCTAATTACCTTGATTGGACCTATGGTAAATGAAATGAGATATGGGTTTCATATTTTTAAGCCCCTGAAAAACATACCTATGTGATCATGTCCTACAAACCCAGAGGTGGTTCTATCCAGAGGTCTTTTTACCTGCCCAGGTTTTTAAGTAAAGCTTGCTTCAACTGTGGCTCAACTTTATCAAGCTTGTTTTCATGCATAAATCTCAGGACTAAAAGTTCCCAGTGCTCAGCATAAGCATACCTAGTTCTCCCAGCAACCCCAGAAGGGATGAGGTTATTGTTGGCAGTTTACAGAAGAGAGAGCCGAGGTGGGGCCACAGTGAGTTTAAGTGAGAATGCTCTAGAAAAGAGATATCTGGAAACCGAATTTCATGTTGTATTTAAGGCCTACAGTTCCCTGGGCGAGATCCCTCACTTAGCTGTTATGGTCCTGGCACTGCTGACCACCAGTGATGACTTGTCATGGAGGACTCTCAAAGGCCCATGTGGCTGTGCTGGATCAGGTCCTGGATACCCAGTACAGGAAGGAATAGAAGTGACACACTAAACTTGATGTCTCTGGAAGTCAGGGAGGGTCTGGGCCTTGAATGAGAAGGTCAGGCTTTGACTACTTCATCTCCTTTGCCTGAGCTTCACCTCCTCCCCAATTAGGTACAAGTGGAGGTCATCATTTCTCCATTTGCCAGATGATTTCTCCTGCTCTATGCCCCAAGAGTCTCTTCCAAGGAGTGTGCTTGTTGAGAGCATTCAGAGAATCCCTACTGAGAACAGAAATGGCCCTTTCCCAACTCTCCTAGGAAGGCTAAGAGAGAAGGCAGGATCATAAAGTCACAGCAGCTTGTACCACAGGGGAAAGGTTGGCAAGTCTGAGACTCAATTTCTTGCAAAGGCTCATCACTCTCAGAAGACAAGCCTAGCCTGCTTGGAGACTCAGCTGGCTGACTGTCAGAATCCTTGGATATATATGTTCTGCATTCTTGGCTGCCTATAATATTACATCTCTGGATCCAGTTGTTTAGGGGTTTTCCTGTTTAGTTTCTGCCACAAGAGTAAGAAGCTACCATTCAGTGACACCTTGTTGGATTCATGAGTGGTAAGAGTGGTAAGTTGATTACTAGTCTTAGGTTTCCTGGTGGGTTGCAGGCATCACATGATGCTGAAGAGCAGAAAATAGCCAGCCACTCCTTTTGACTGTGTACATGTTACCATAGAACTGCAAACCTGGCCCTCACTGCCTTTTCTTCTTTCATCCCGGGTTATCTCACTCTCATTCCCTTTATTCCTTCCTCTTCATCCTCCCTACTTTATACACTCAGTGTTTCCTGGCAGGTTGTTTCCTGTTATGCTCTAGGTCGGTACTAGACACAACGATGCAGTGTTGTTCTGAGCTCAAGGATCTTAAGTGAGGTGGAAGACCATAGCCCTGAGTACAGTAATGGTCTGTTAGAAACAGCCTTCCACCACACAGGGGGACAGCTGCATGTGCACTCACGGCAGTTTTGGCTTTGACTGTGAGATGGGTCTCATGCTGCCTGGCTGTCTTGCTCTGTGAGTGATGTTACACTTTAGATTCTCATTTTTATCACTCCAGAGGTAGGGTTGCGTGGGATTTTTTCTTTCTAAGATTGAGTATTGACAGGCACCCCACTTTTTTCAGAACTCATAATCTGGCTGTCTTTGCTTTCGTAATGCTGGGACTGATGATCTGTATCACTAGGCTTAGCTGGAGATTGTAAATTAGGACACAGACTGCTGGACAGGCAAGTCAATAAACACTTTGCTTGACAAAATTATTTTCCTCTCTCTATGTCTCTGTATCTGTCTCTGTTTCTGTACTTTTGTCAGTCAGTCAATCAGTCTGTCTGTGTGTGTGTGTGTCTTTCTGTCTCTTCCTATTTCTGAGTCTCTGTTTTTCTGAATTGCTGTCTTTCTTTGTCTCTGTGTCTCTGACTCTCTCACTTACATACAGAGAAAGAGAGAAGAAAAAGAAGGAGGAGGAGAAGGAGAAGAAGAAAGAGGAGGAGGAGGAGGACAGAGCTTTAAGGAAAACACACTTAGCTCCAAAATATTTAGAGTTTACCCAATCCCCTCCCATTGTTTCCTTCTGCTTGTCACTACATCCCCAGAGCCTCCCACACTCAGACATAAGGGAAATTTCACCAGGAGAGCAGGTCTATGGCTAGTCATCCACCTCTGTCCTAGGAGCTCTGGACTGTGCTCAACTAGACAGAGACTGTGAAGACTTTGCCTTAACCTCCCACTTGAGAGTCTGTTTGTCATAGCAGAGAAGGTAGTGACTGAGAGACAGGCTCTGAGGCCAGACCATCCAAACTCCAACTTCTCCCATGGCAAGTTTGTAATCTGGAACAAACTGCCCTCTTTGGGCCTTAGCACATGGGAAAAATCTTTTATAGCACATGGGTAAAATCTTTCCTCCAGTGAATTGATGTGATGTTAGCCTAGAGCTAGTGGAACAATGGCTGGAATATACAAATTACCCCAATAAATATTAGTTGTTTTATTATTACAAAGGTAGGGATCCACACATGCTGCCATACCCTATCATAGATAGTTTGATCTTTTCTTTAATCTTAATTTTTTTATTACATTCAACTATATATATATATATTCATAAAAATCATAAAAATAATGGGCATCTTATTAAATGAACATAAAAAGAAAAACTTTTTGTTTGTTTGTTCATTTTGTTTTTAGTAGAGTTTAAAATCTTGGTTCCTACTGTGGTATAAACTCAAAATAAGAACAATTTTTAGATATTGGAGTTCATTGTAATAAGGCTGCACTTCAATGTCCCTCACATTACAAAAGGATTTTACCTCCATAGTAGCTAAGAGTTGACAGTTCTTCGGCACCAATGAATGAATTGTAGGCACAATTATTTTCATACAGATTTCCTGCTATAGACAAAGCTATTTGACTTGAGTGATTGTCATCATTCTCAGCCCACAGGGAACAGGTTACATTCATTTAAGAAATGGTATGTGTATTAAGCTGGTCTCTCCATGAAGTCATTCATCAACTGCTTCAATGAACAATGGTTCTGCTTGGAGGGTGACACAGACATTAGGTGAGGATAAGATTCTGGTTTATTGGCTATGATGATTAGATAGTTTGTTCTTACTTGTGTGGGAATTCAGGTACTAGGAGAGGAAGGAAGACTTCTAGAATTCTCCAGATTTTAATTATGTAATGAACAAGAACTACAGGATTTATCCTACCTGAGTTGGGGCTGGGAGGGGCAGCACAGGTGGCAAGGCTTCCTGGCCAAGCTGAGCCCTGCTGTGTGGGCATCACTGTGTAGGTTCCCACTCCACAGTGAGATGGAGAGCATGTGCCTTGCAGTTTGAGGGAGGCAGAGGTGTCCAGGGTACCAGGGGCTTTTGCACAGACTTGAGAGTGGAGAGAGAGGGATGGAGGAGACAGCTGTGTGCTGAGGCTGAAGTCTTCAGTGAGCAGAGCATTTACTGTTGTCCTTCTGGTAAAGGGTCGAGGAAGCCTCAGGGATGACAGGAGCCTGTGTGGCTGCTTACACTGTGGTCTCACAGGTTACTCAGTGCTTATTGAGACAGCCACATTACAGAAATGCCCTTTACATTAATTAGTTTATTATTTACTTGTGGCAATGTTCTGTTGGTAAGTCTTTTTTCTTGTAAGACTACAAATAATTTCTTGTAAGGATTTTTGGAGTATTTCTTTTTTGATACTGTCTGGTTTATTGTTTCTTCTCTGGGGAATATAGTTATTGTGCCATCCTCTTAAAGGAATCTTTGCTTACCCATTTAGGATAAAATTTTTCCTCTGGTTTTGATTCTAAAATTTGGTTGTCTTATAACCATAGTTTAGACCATTGAACACACAAGGGAATTGACCCTTGTGTGTTCAGAGGCAGGAGGATGTGATACAAAAAGGATATCTTTCATGCATGAATGCACACACCATCCATCAGCATCTGTTGGAGACACTAAGGTGGCTCCTGTCCACTGTAGAATGCCTTCCATTAAAAACCATTTGACTGTGTGGTGAGTCTGTGTCTGAATTTTTTTCTGTTCTGTTTTTTTTTTTAAATTGATTCTTTGTTTTGAAAATGTGTGTGTCTGTTTGTATGTGTGCATCTGTGTATGCAGGTGTGTGTGTGTGTGTGTGTGTACTTGCAGGCTGTCATGTTCCCAGAGCACATGAGGGAATCAATCCTCTCCTTCCATCTCTTGGCTTCACAGATTGCAATGGGGCCATCGGACTTGGCCTCAGGCCAATTTCCCAGATGAGCCATGTTCTTGTCCCTCATTGATTTTATTTTTAGTGCTAGAAAGTAGCTATTTATAGTGCCTCATGTAACTCAGGTTAGCTTCAAACCTATTATGTAGCCTTGGCTACACAAGAGCTCCTGATCGTCCTTTATGTGCTGAGATGAGAGATGTATCACAGCCTTCTAGAACCTGTGTAATCTGAAGAGAGATTCAGACTCTAATGAAGAGGCTATTGCATAAAGAATGGGCAGCCTGTTAGTGGACAACCCTTTACAGAGTTTGAATGAAGTGGTCGCTGTGTGGAGAAATCATTGCCTGGAGTGTGGTCAGGGCTGGACTGCAGACACAGCTGACAGGGAGCTGTAGGCAGTGCAGGCTGGAAGTGCCAGGAGTACAGTTGCTGTGGGATAGGAGGGACAGTGTAGCACTTGTCATGATGGGTGTTGGTCCAATGAGACAATTAAGGTGAGGACTGCCAGTCCTGACATATCCACTGGCGTGGAAGTCC
Source organism: Apodemus sylvaticus (assembly GCF_947179515.1). Lineage (NCBI taxonomy): Eukaryota > Metazoa > Chordata > Mammalia > Rodentia > Muridae > Apodemus > Apodemus sylvaticus. The sequence continues at coordinate 133,656,982 of NC_067474.1, read as the reverse complement.
AGGGAGGGAGGTTTCAAGGTCAGGGAAGGAAGACTAAAGTACAGGAAGGAAGGACTCAGAGCAGCTGCAGAAGATCTGTCTGAGGGCTTCTTACTGCCCTCTGGTGATGAAGCCCCAGGTTGCACAGCTGGTTAGGAAGAAAGGATTCCTTCCTGTGAGGAGAGGCCACTTATACACAGGACAAGTTTGATGCCTGTTTCAGATCTTCTGAGGTACCTGTTTCCAGCTGGGTGAGAAACTAATGTTCATTACGGGGTGGATTGAGAGTATGAGACAGTCTAGGACACGCCATGCATTATGTGGTGTTTCCAGAATTATGTGAGATAATTTAAATAGTCACAATACTCGTAAGAGTATCATCAGACTCATTTTACAGATGAAGAGACTGAGCGGGTGGTTGAGAATCTTTGACAGAGTGTACAGAAACTGAGCAGTGTGCTCACAATAACCACCTCAGACTTCCTGCCTCTGTAGATGCCATCTTCCAGGGCTGTTTATCGGTGTTATACATATGGCTGTGATTCTCTTACAGACATTGTGTTTTGGATGATTCCGGTGCAGAACCAAAGTTGGGTGTCTGAGTTCATCCTGATCGGCTTCTCCAGTGACCCCACGACCAACAGCATCCTCTTCATTGTCTTCCTTCTCATCTATCTGAGCTCAGTCCTGGGCAACGGGCTCATCATCATGCTGGTCTGCCTGGACACACAGCTGCACACTCCCATGTACTTCTTCCTCTGTGTCCTCTCCCTGTTGGATATGGGCTATGTCACCACCACCATGCCCCAGATGTTGGTGCATCTTCTTGCACACTCTCAGACCATCTCCTTCACTGGCTGCTGGCTGCAGATGTTTATGTTTGGTGCCCTAGGTATAACTGAGTGCACCTTCTTTGTTGTCATGGCTTATGACAGGTATGTGGCCATTTGCTATCCACTGCATTATACTGTGATCCTCAACTGGGGCCTGTGCATACAGTTGACATCAGGGACTTGGATCTGTGGTTTCTTTTCTTCTTTAGTGCATACTTTCTTCACCATGAGTCTGCCATATTGTGGGCCCAACAGGGTCAACCACTACGTGTGTGAAGGTCCTTCAGTTCGTAGCCTGGCTTGTATGGATACCCACCTCATTGATATGCTGGACTTGGTCTTGAGTGTCTTTTTGGTTGTTGTTCCAATCTCCCTCATTGTGGCCTCTTACATTCGTATTGCCATGGCAATTCTCAAGATCAAGTCCACCCAGGGCCGCTGCAAGACTTTCTCTACCTGTGCCTCCCACCTGACTGTGGTCACATTTTTCTATATTCCAGCCACTTACACCTATATGAGGCCCAACTCAAGCTACTCTCCTGAGCAAGACAAGCAGGTCTCACTCTTTTATAGTGCTTTTACACCATTGCTCAACCCTGTGGTCTACAGTCTGAGAAACAAAGACATCAAGAGGGCATTTCTCAAGGTGATGGGTTATGGCAGGGGAACCAGTGGACCATGATGATGATCCTTGGATAAACATTTTATAAAATGTTCTTTGTTTAATACAGAGACTGTGTCTTTGTTTATGTGAGCAATATTGTGAATTTTATACAACATACAACTTAATTACTAGTTACAACATTCCTGAAAGAGAACATGCTGTATTGATAAATGACTACACCCCAAAGTATAAATATTAGTGGTTCTACAACCAATGACTCATTTGGGCCTCGCTTTTGTTAGTGGTAGATTGCAAGACTCCTTGTGTAATCATGCTCAGATGGATTCATCAATAACAGAAGAAAAGGAATAGTGGATAAAACCTTTAAAACCTAATTGTCTTAGTCAGGGTTTCTATTCCTCCATAACCATCATGACCAAGAAGCAAGTTGAGGAGGAAAGAGTTTATTCAGCTTACACTTCCATGGTGCTGTTCATCACCAAAGGAAGTCAGGACTGGAACTCAAGCAGGTCAGGAAGCAGGAGCTGATATAGGGGCCATGCTGGCCTGCTTCCTCTTGTTTGTTCAGCTCGCTCTCTCATAGAACAAAATACTACCAGCTCAAGGATGGCACCACCCACAGTGGGCTCTCTCCCCTTGATTACTAATTAAGAAAATGCCTTATAGCTGGATCTCATGAGGCACTTCCTCAACTGAAGCTCCATTTTCTGTGATAACTCCAGCTTGTGTCAAGTTGACACACAAAACCATCAAGTAAAATTAACCCCTTGTCAACCTGACACACAAACACATCACTATTAAGCCTCAATCCTTACTTTCCTATTTATCCTCAAGATCTAAATAACTTTAAAAGTCTCACAGCCTTTACATATTAAAAGTTCAATCCCTTTAAAATTTTCCAAGCCTGGCAGTGGTGGCACACACCTGTAATTCCAGCACTTCGGAGGCAGAGGCAGGCGGATTTCTGAGTTCGAGGCTAACCTGGTCTACAGAGTCACTTCCAGGACAGTCAGAGAGCTCAGAGAAACCCTATACAGAGAAGCCCTGTCTTGAAAAAAACCGAAAAAAAAAAAAAGAAGGAAAACAAAGAAAAAAGAAAAAAGAAAAGAAAAGAAATTCCATATCTTTTAAAATACAAAGTCTTTTATAAATTCAAAGTCTCCTAACTGTGTACTACATTCAAACACTTTCTTTCTTTAAGAGGGAAAAACATAAGGGCATAGTCACAATCAAAAGCAAAATCAGACTCTAATGGTCCAATGTCTGGGATCCAACTCATGATCTTCTGGGCTCCTCCAAGGGATTGAGTCACTTCACCAGGCTTGCCCTTTGTAGTACACACCCTGTCTTCTATGCTCCAGCTGCCTGTACTCCACTGCTGCTGCTATTCTTGTTGGTCATCTCATGGTATTGGCATCTCCAAAACACTGCTGTCTTCTGCTGCTAGTCTTCACTCATAGGCTCTCTTCATGGTGCCAAGCCTCAGCTCCTTTGTATGACCCCTTCAGTCCTGGGCCATCAATGCAACTGAGGCTGCACCTTCACCAATGGCTTTCCATGGCTTCTCACAGTGCCTAGCCTCAGCTGATCTTTATGACCCCTTCATGCCTTCAAAACCAGTACCACCAGGGTGACTCTTATACATTAACAAGTCCATCCCAGCACAACGTACCACCTTAGCTATCACTGAAATGCAGCCTCTGTGTTCTCTTAGAAAACACTTCCAAGAAGATTTCACCTCAGTGATGCTGGCCTTTTCTTTTTTTATTATATATTTTTATTTTCTATATTCTTTGTTTACATTCCAAATGATTTCCCCTTTCCCAGTTGCCCCTCCCCATATGTCCCATAAACCTTCTTTTCTCCACCCATTCTCCAATTACCTCTCTCCTTTTTCTCTGTCCTGGTACTCCCCTCCAATGCTAGATCAAGCCTTTCCAGGATCAGGGCCCTCTCCTTACTTCTTCATGGGAGTCATTTCTTATGCTAATTGTGCCTTGGGTATTCAGAGCTTCTGGACAAATTAATATCCACTTATCAGAGATTGCATTCCATGTGTATTCTTTTGTGATTGGGTTACCTCACTTAGGATGATATTTTCCAGATCCAACCATTTGCCTAAAAATTTCATGAATTCATTGTTTTTAATTGCTGAGTAGTATTCCATTGTGTAAATATACCACATTTTCTGTATCCATTCCTCCATTGAGGGACATCTGGATTCTTTCCAGGTTCTGGCTATTATAAATAAGGCTGCTATGAACATAATGGAGCATGTGTTTTTATTGCATGCCAGGAAATCCTTTGGGTATATGACCAGGAGAGGTATAGCAGGGTCCTCCGGAAGTGTCATGTCCAGTTTTCTGAGGAATCGCCAGACTGATTTCCAAAGTGGTTGTACCATCTTACAACACCACCAACAGTGGAGGAGTGTTCCCCTTTCTCCACATCCTCACCAACACCTGCTGTCTCCTGAGTTTTTAACTTTAGCCATTCTGACTGGTGTGAAGTGAAAACTCAGAGTTGTTTTGATTTGCATTTCCCTAATGACTAATGATGTTGAGCATTTTTTAAGGTACTTCTCGGCCATCTGAATTCCTTCAGGTGAAAATTCTTTGTTTAGATCTGTACCCCATTTTTAATAGGGTTATTTGGTTCCCTGGGGTCTAACTTCTTGAGTTCTTTGTATATATTGGATATTAGTCCTCTATCAGATGTAGGGTTGGTGAAGATTTTTTCCCAATTTTTTGGTTGCCGTTTTGTCCTTTTGACAGTGTCCTTTGCCTTACAGAAACTTTGTAATTTTATGAGGTCCCATTTGTCAATTCTTGATCTAAGAGCATAAGCTATGGGAGTTCTGTTCAGGAACTTTTCACCTGTGCCTATGTCCTCAAGGGTTTTCCCCAGTTTCTTTTCTATTAGTTTCAGTGTGTCTGGTTTTTTCTTTTTACTTCATTCGATATATTTTTTATTCATATTTCAAATGATTTCCCCTTTTCTGGTCCCCCACTCCCTGAAAGTCACTTAAGCCCCTTTCCCTTCCCCCTATTCTCCCACCCACCCTTCCCACTTCCCTGTTCTGGTTTTGCCTTATACTGCTACACTGAGTCTTTCCAGAACCAGGAGCCAGTGTGTCTGGTTTTATGTGGAGGTCCTTGATCCACTTGGAGTTGAGTTTAGTACAAGGAGATAAGAATGGATCAATTTGCATTCTTCTGCATGCTGACCTCCAGTTGGACCAGCACCATTTGTTGAAAAGGCTATCTTTTTTCCCCTGGATGTTTTCTGCTCCTTTGTCAAAGATCAAGTGACCATAGGTGTGTGGATTCATTTCTGGGTCTTCAATTCTATTCCATTGGTCCACTTGCCTGTCCCTGTGCCAATACCATGCAGTTTTTTAAACACTATTGCTCTGTAGTATTGCTTGAGGTCTGGGATACTGAATCCCCCTCTAGTTCTTTTACTGTTGAGAATAGTTTTAGCTATCCTGGGTTTTTTGTTATTCCAGATGAATGTGAGAATTGCTTTTTCTAACTCTGTGAAGAACTGAGTTGGGATTTTATGGGAATTGCATTGAATCTGTAGATTGCTTTTGGCAAGATGACCATTTTAACTATACTAATCCTGCCAATCCATGAGCATGGAAGATCTTTCCATTTTCTGAGGTCTTCTTCTTCAATTTCCTTCTTCAGAGACCTGAAGTTCTTATCTTATAGATCTTTCGCTTGTTTGGTTAGAATCACACCCAGATACTTTATATTGTTTGTGGCTATTGTGAAGGGTGTCATTTCCCTAACTTCTTTCTCAGTATGCTTACCCTTTGAGTATAGGAAGGCAACTGATTTGCTTGAGTTGATTTTTATACCCAGCCACTTTGATGAAGTTATTTATCAGCTTTAGGAGTTCTCTGGTGGAAGTTATCGGGTCACTTAAGTAGACTATCATGTCATCTGCAAATAGTGATAATTTGACTTCCTCCTTTCCAATTTGTTTCCCTTTGACTTCCTTATGTTGTCTAATTGCTCTAGCTAGAACTTCAAGTACTATATTGAAAAGATACGGAGAGAGAGGACAGCCTTGTCTAGTCCCTGATTTTAGTGGGATTGCTTCAAGTTTCTGTCCATTTAGTTTGATGTTGGCTACCGGTTTGCTGTATATTGCTTTTACTATGTTTAGGTATGGGCCTTGAATTCCTGTTCTTTCCAATACTTTTAGCATGAAAGGATGCTGAATTTTGTCAAATGCTTTTTCAGCATCTAATGAAATGATCATATGGTTTTATTCTTTGAGTTTGTTTATGTAGTGGATTGCATTGATGGATTTCCGTATGTTGAACCATCCCTGCATCCCTGGGATGAAGCCTACTTGATCATGGTGGATGATCGTTTTGATGTGTTCTTGGGTTTGGTTGGCAAGAATTTTATTAAGTATTTTTGCATCAATATTCATAAGGGAAATTGGCCTGAAGTTCTTTTTCTTAGTTGGATCTTTGTGTGGTTTTGGTATCAGTGTAATTGTGGCTTCATAGAACGAGTTGTATAGTGTTCCTACTGTTTCTATTTGGTGGAGTTTGAAGAGTATTAGTGTTAGGTCTTCTTTGAAGGTCTGATAGAATTCTGCACTGAAGCCATCTGGTCCCGTGCTTCTTTTGGTTGGGAGACTTTGTATGACTCCCTTTATTTCGTTAGGAGTTATGGAACTGTTTAGATGATCTATTTGATCCTGATTTAATTTTGGTGTTTGATATCGGTCTAGGAAACTGTCCATTTCTGCCAGATTCTCCAGTTGTGTTGAGTATAGATAGGCTTTTGTAGTAGGATCTGTTGATTTTTTGAATTTCCTCAGTTTCTGATGTTATATCTCCCTTTTCATTTCTAATTTTGTTAATCTGGATACTGTCTCTGTGATCTTTGGTAAGTCTGGCTAAGGATTTATCTATCTTGTTGATTTTCTCAAAGAACCAGCTCCTGATTTTGTTGATTCTTTGTATGGTTCTTTTTGTTTCTGCTTGATTGATTTCAGCATTGAGTTTGATGATTTCCTGCCTTCTACTCCTCCTGGGTGAAATAGCTTCTTTTTGTTCCAGGCTTTCAGGTGTGTTGCTAAGCTGCTAGTGTATGATGCTCTCTCCATTTTCTTTTTGGAGGCACTCAGGGCTATGAATTCTCCTCTTAGCACTGCTTTCATTGTGTCCCATAGATTTGGGTATGTTGTGTCTTCATTTTCATTAAATTCTAAAAAGTCTTTGATTTCTTTCTTTATTTCTTCCTTGACCAAGGTATCATTGAGTAGAATATTGTTCAGTTTCCAAATGTATGTGGGCTTTCTGTTGTTTTTGTTGCTATTGAAGACCACTTTTACTCCATAGTGATCTGATAGGAGGCATGGGATTATTTTGATCTTTTTGTATTTGTTGAGGTCTGTCTTGTGACCAATTATATGATCCATTTTGGAGAAGGTACCATGAGGTTCTGAGAAAAAGGTATATTCTTTTGCTTTAGGATAAAATGTTCTATATATATCTGTTAAATCTAATTGTTCCAAAGCTTCAATTAGTTTCACTGTGTCTCTGTTCAGTTTCTGTTTTCCTGATCAGTCCATTGAGGAAAGTGCAGTGTTGAAGTCACCCACAATTATTGTGTTAAGTGCAATGTGTGCTTTGAGCTTTAGTAAAGTTTCTTTTATGAATGAGGGTGCCCTTGCATTTGGAGCATAGATGTTGAGGATTGAAAGTTCTTCATGGTGTATTTTTCCTTTGACCAGCAAGAAGTGTCCCTCAGAGTCTCTTTTGATGACTTTGGGTTGAAAGTCATTTTTATCTGATATTAGAATGGCTACTCCAGCTTGTTTCCTGAGACCATATGCTTGTAAAATTGTCATCCAGCCTTTTACACTAAGGTAGTGTTTGTCTTTCATACTGAGGTGTGTTTCCTGTATGCAGCAAAATGTAGGGTCCTGTTTAAGTATCCAGTCTGTTAGCCTGTCTTTTTATTGGGGAATTGAGTCCATTGATGTTACGAGATATTAAGGAATAGTGATTATTACTTCCTGTCATTTTTGATGTTATTTTTAAAATTTGTTTATCTTCTTTTGTGTTTGGTTAAAGAAGGTTACTATCTTGCTTTTTCAAGTGTGAGGTTTTCCTCCTTAAATTGATGTTTTCCTCCTATTATCCTTTGTAGGACTGGGTTTGTGGAAAGATATTGGGTAAACTTGGTTTTGTCATGGAATATCTTAGTTTCTCCATCTATGGTGATTGAGAGTTTTGCTGGGTATAGTAGTTTTTTGGCTGTCATTTGTGTTCTCTTAGAGTCTGCATGAGATTTACCCAGGATCTTCTAGCTTTCATAGTCTCTGGTGAGAAGTCTGGTGTGATTCTGATAGGTCTTCCTTGATATGTTACTTGGCCTTTTTCTCTTACTATCTTTAATATTCTTTCTTTGTTTAGTACATTTGGTGTTTTGATTATTATGTGACTGGAGGTATTTCTGTTCTGGTCCAGTCTGTTTGCAGTTCTGTAGGCTTCTTGTATATTCATGGGCATCTCTCTCTTTAGGTTAGGGAAGTTTTCTTCCATAATTTTATTGAAGATATTTGCTGGCCCTTTAAGTTGTAAATCTTCACTCTCATCTATGCCTATAATCCTTAGGTTTGGTCTTCTCATTGTGTCCTGGATTTCCTGGATATTTTGGGTTATAAGCTTTTTGCATTTTGCATTTTCTTTAACTGTTGAGTCCATGGTTTCTATGGTATCTTCAGCATCTGAGATTCTTTCTTCTATCTCTTGTATTCTGTTGTTGATATTTGCATCTATGCCCCCTGATTTCTTCCCAAGGTTTTCTCTCTCCAAAGTTGTCTCCCTTTGAGATTTCTTAGTTGTTTCTACTTCATATGTTAGATCCTGGATGGTTTTGCTTAGCTCCTTCACTTGCTTGTTTGTGCTTTCCTGTAATTCTTTAAGAGATTTTTGTGTTTCCTCTTTCATGACCTCAGCCTGTTGACCAAAGTTCTCCTGTATTTCTTTAAGTGATTTTTGCATTTCCTCCTTATTGGCTTCTGTATTCTCCTGAATTTCTTTCAATGATTTTTGTGTTTCCCTTGTAAGGGCTTCTAACTTTTGATCCATTTTCTCCTGAATTTCTTTAAGTATGTCCTTCATGTGTTCCTGTAACAGCACCATGACCAGTGATTTTAAATCCAAATCTTGTTTTTCTGGTGTGTTGGGGTATCCAGGACATGCTGTTAAAGGAGAATTGGGTTTAGATGCTGCCATATTGCCTTGATTTCTGTTAGTAATGTTCCTACATTTGCCTTTTGACATCTAGTTCTCAGTGGTGTTAGTTGGTCTTGTTGTCAGTGCTGGACTCACCAGAGCATGCTGCTTCTTCCCAGCTGGCCTCAGGGTGCACAGTTTGCCTCTTGCACTTCCTGGAGATGGGGTGGGGAGGCCCAGGCTGTTCCTGATCCCCGAAGCTGTTCATTAATTTCTTAGCTCCAGCTAACCAGCATCGATAGTCCCAGTAATGCAAAGGTTTTGCTTTAGTAGTTCTGGTATCTTGTTAATCACAGCTGATTCTTCAGCTCCAGCGAACCAAAACTACAATATCTTTACAATCAAAACAGCAACAGCCCTGATAAGAGTCTTAAATTCCAGTCTGAAATTTTACAACCAGGCCTCCATTTTCTGCACTATTCTCAACATTGTCTTCCAAGCGCCTACAAAACATGAGCTCTTAACATGGAATGGATCTTCTAGCCCAAAGTTCCAAAGTCCTTCCACAGTCTTCTTCAAAACATGGTCAGGTTGTCACTGGAATACCCCTACTATGCTGGTACTAATTTGTCTGAAGCTCTCCAGCAGAGGGTGTGGCTATGAATTGCCAAAGATTAAGACAGGAATATTACTCCTATGCTCATGGATTGGCAGGGCTAATATAGAAAAATGGCCATCTTGCCAAAAGCAATATTCAGATTCAATGCAATCCCCATCAAAATTCCAATTCAATTCTTCACAGAGTTAGAAAGAGCAATTTTTAAATTTATCTGGAATAACAAAAAAACCCAGGATAGTGAAAACTATTCTCAACAATAAAAGAACCTCTGGTGGAATCACCACCCCTGACCTCAAACTATAGTACAGAACAATAATGATAAATACTTCATGGTATTCATACAGAGACAGGCAGGAAGATCAATCGAATAGAATTAAAGACTCAGAAATGAACCCTAATACCTATGGTCACTTGATCTTTGACAAAGGAGCTAAAACCATCCAGTGGAAAAAAAGACAGCATTTTCCACAAGTGGTGCTAGGTCAACTGGCAGTCAACATGTAGAAGGATGCAAATTGATCCATTCTTATCTCCCTGTAGAAAGCTCAAGTCCAACTGGATCAAGGACCTCCACATAAAACCAGATACACTGAATCTAACAGAAAAGAAAGTGGGGAAGAGCCTTGAGCACATGGGCACAGGGGAAATTCCTTAACAGAATACCAATAGCTTATGCTCTAAAATCAAGAATTGACAAATGGGACCTCATAAAATGGCAAAGCTTCTGTAAGACAAAGGACACTGTCAATAGGACAAAACAGCAACCAACAGATTGGGAAAAGATCTTTACCAATCCTATATCCAATAAAGGATGTCATTCTTTTTTGAATGGCTTTGAGACTGAAAATCAGGACCACTCCAACTTTATCTTTTCAAGATTGTTTTGTCTCTTTTGAGGTGCTTGGAATTTCCATCGAAATTTAAGATACATTTGGCAATTTCAAAACTGTGGGAGCTGGGACTACGATAGGTACATAGAATTTGTAGGGAACATTAGGATGTGTTATCATCTTAATAATAGGAACTGTAGTACTGAAGAAACAGGAAGGCATGGCCGCATGTCATCATTACCCATGATGAGCTAGGTGTTATTTATCATACAAGATCCCAAAGCCTGTACACAGAGGTGTGAACCAGAGAATGCCAGTGTCCAGACACAGTTAACATTAACAATCCATGTACACACAGGAATATTGCTTGAGAAAGTGGCCCAAGTTGCTTACTGCTGCTATATCCCCTCTATAATCTGAACTGATGGCTTCTATGGGAAGTTCTCTATGGTGGACTGATGGGAGGCACAAATTATGCTGGTTACAGATAATTCTGTATGATGGGTGCACATTACCTGAAAGTAGAACACTGTGTTGTTTGTCTTGGATGGGCCTGAAGACATTACTGAAGAGAATGCTTTTCAGGGGGCAGAACACTGTGCAGGACATTTTGGTATTCCTTGATTTAGAGGGATAAAGGGCTAATAGGTAAAGGTTAATATTGACCAGTGCATTCTGGTCTGTAGGTTGGTTATAAGGTCATGATTGTCTACAGAACATTATTGGAAAAATGGAGGGAACGAGTATGAAAGTGATATGTAGACAGTCTCCTTAGAAGCTGATGGCTGAGAGCTCATAGGCTCAGTTGTTAACTCACTATGGTTATTGTGCTAATCTGACAAGTGTGGAACTGCCCTCCCAGATGCCCATAGCTAAGTGCAGCTCCCAACATTCTCAGAGGAGTTTCTTTGTGCTGTGGTTGCTGGTTAATGCAGAAAATCTACTAGTCAAAGTCTAGAGAAGTGTCTGTGGAGTACTCGTCAGAAGTGATAGATTTCTGCCACTTTCCTTGAGAAGCTGAGGGACCATTGTAGAGAAAGACTGTGGTAGCCAGAGGTTGCAGAAGACTAAGGCCACGGAATGTATTTTAGACATTATAGGACTCTGTACTCACATCTCAAAGCACCTGTGGTTGCCCGCACAAGACTTAGTCAGTCAACAATCCACTGTGGCCTCTTGAGCCCCTACTAGTCTCATCTGCTCTAGACAATTCATAGGTTATAGGAGAGAAAGTGTCAGCTTTCTGCAGTGGAGTGACCCCTGGCACATTGTGAAGCTTCAATGCATGACGCTACAACCATGCTAGAAGGCCATCACAGATAAGACCAAATGGAGTTTTAAAAGGACCAAAAAGTTCTTCTCATACAGATCTTTTATTTCTTTGGTTAGAGTCACACCAAGATACTTTATATTGTTTGTGGCTGTTGCGAAGGGTGTCATTTCCCTAATTTCTTTCTCAGCCTGCTTATCCTTTGAGTATAGGAAGGTAACTGATTTGCTTGAGTTGATTTTATAACCAGCCACTTTGCTGAAGTTGTTTATCAGCTGTACGAGTTCTCTGGTGGACTTTTTGGGGTCACTTAAGTAAACTATCATATCATCTGCAAATAGTGATAGTTTGACTTCTTCCTTTCCAATTTGTATCCCTTTGACCTCCTTATTTTGTCTAATTTCTCTAGCTAGAACTAGACCTCAGAAAATGGAAAAATCTTCCATGCTCATGGATTGGCAGGATTAACATAGTTAAAATGGCCATCTTGCCAAAAGCAATACACAGATTCAATGCAATTCCCATCAAATTCCTAACTCAGTTCTTCACAGAGCTAGAAAAAGCAAGTCTCAAATTCATCTGGAATAACAAAAAAAAAAAAAAAAAAAAACCAAAAACAAAAAACCAGAATAGCTAAAACTATTCTCAACAGTAAAAGAACTTCTGGAGGAATCAATATCCCAGATCTCAAGCAATACTACAGAGAAATAGTGTTAAAAACTGCATGGTATTGGCATAGTGACAGGCAAGTGGACCAATGGAATAGAATTGAAGACCCAGAAATGCATCCACAAACCTATGGCCATTTGATCTTCAAAAAAGGAGCTGAAAACATCCAGTGGAAAAAAGATAGCCTTTTTAACAAATGGTGCTGGTCCAACTGGAAGTCAGCATGCAGAAGAATGCAAATTAATCCATTCTTATCTCCTTGTACTAAGCTCAACTCCAAGTGGATCAAGGACCTTCCCATAAAACCAGACATGCTGAAACGAATAGAAAATGAAATGGGGAAGACCCTTGAGGACATGGGCACAGGAGAAAAGTTCCTGAATAGAACACCAATAGCTTATGCTCTAAGATCAAGAATTGACAAATGGGACCTCATAAAATTACAAAGTTTCTGTAAGGCAAAAGACACTATCAAAAGGACAAAACGGCAACCAACATATTGGGAAAAGATCTTCACCAACCCTACATCTGATAGAGGGCTAATATCCAATATATACAAAGAAATCAAGAAGTTAGACCCCAGGGAACCAAATAACCCTATTAAAAAATAGGGTACAGAGCTAAACAAAGAATTTTCGCCTGAAGAAATTCGGATGGCCGAGAAGTACCTTAAGAAATGCTCAACATCATTAGTCATTAGGGAAATGCAAATCAAAACAACCCTGAGATTTCACCACACACCAGTCAGAATGGCTAAGCTTAAAAACTCAGGAGACAGCAGGTGTTGGCAGGGATGTGGGGAAAGAGGAACACTGCTCCACTGCTGGTGGGGGTGTGAGATGGTACAACCACTCTGGAAATCAGTCTGGCAATTCCTCAGAAAACTGGGCATGACACTTCCGGAGGATCCGGCTATACCACTCCTGGGAATATATCCAGAGGATTCCCCTGCATGCAATAAGGACACATGCTCCACTATGTTTATTGCAGCCCTATTTATAATAGCCAGAAGCTGGAAAGAATCTAGATGTCCCTCAGTGGAGGAATGGATACAGAAAATGTGGTATATTTACACAATGGAATACTAATCAGCAATTAAAAACAATGAATTCATGAAAATTTTAGGTAAATGGCTGAAACTAGAAAATATCATCCTAAATGAGGTAACCCAATCACATGGAATGCATTCACTGATAAGTGGATATTAATTAGCCCAGAAGCCCTGAATACCCAAGACACATTTAGTGTATCAAATGACTCCCATGAAGAAGTAAGGAGAGGGCCCCGATCCTGGATAGGCTTGATCCAGCATTGTAGGGGAGCAGCAGGACAGAGAAAAGGGAGGGGGTATTGGAGAATGGGTGGTGAGAAAAGGGCCTATGGGACATATGGGGAGGGGGGAACTGGGAAAGGGGAAAGCATTTGGAATGTAAACAAAGAATTTAGAAAAAAAAAAGACCAAAGAGCAGTGAGGCAATTGGGGTGGGTACTTAGGGGAGAGCTGGATTGAAATAGATCCAGCTACCTTGTAATGAGCATGAACTACTCATGAAAGATGACAGGCAATGCCAAAAAAGGAAAATAATGTGAACATATTCTCTTGTACAGGAATGTTCCTCATCAGGACAGGGTTTGAACAGTCCAGGGGATGGGATGACATTCTCTTCAGATTCCTGCCAGCCCCCTTCCCTGGTCATTCTTTCATGGCTTGCCTTGGCCATCCTTACTGTTGACATGACTTGACTTAGAATCACTGTTAAAAAGTATCTCTGGGGTAGTTTGAGTCTTTTCCTAAAGGGTTTAACTGATAACGGGTGACCTATCCTGATTGTGAGTGTCACCATCTGTGCCAGAGAGATAAAAGGCTGTAATGGCAGAGCGGACACGTGCCAACTAGACGAGGTTGCTAAGGGCTGACATCTTGAATCCCAATCAGGTAACATTGAGTTTACACTAAGAATGGTGATGGACTTGGAAACTTCAATGCCTGCCCCTAATGATATGGTTCTTCCATCAATACAATACCTCCTAAAACTATCCAAATAGTGTCAAAAACTGGGGGCAAAGCATTCAAATGCCTGAGACCATGGGGATATCTTATCTAAACCACCATAGCATCCAAGGCCTATGGTCCTAGGCAGTCTGAAAAGGAGAATGTTTAGTGAGCATTGGAATTTGTCTGTCTGCTCCATGGCTGTGTGTGCAATGTGACCAGCTGACTCACCCTCCTTTTGCATGACTTCTCTGTCCCCCTTACTGTGCCCTTGTCTTAGACATCTTTTGTGTTATAAACAGATAGCATGAGCAAGGCAACTTACAGAAGAACACATTTAATGGGGGCTTGCCATTTCATAGTGCGGGCCCATGACCATCATAGCAAGAGGCTTGAGAGCAGGCAGGCAAGCATGGTGCCTAACAGTAGCTGAGAGCTTAAATCTGATCCACAAATATAAGCAGAGTTAAAGGGAGAAAACTAGAAATGATTTGGCCTTTTAAAATGTCAACCCCTGCCCTGCCTTTCTAGGCACACACCCCTTCCACAACCCCACACCATTTCCAAATCATTTAATGAACTGGGGACCAAACACTTAAATATGTTTCAGGGATACATTTTGTATACCCCCAGAACCCTGGACTATGAGTCTCAAGAAAGGTTTTCTTTCAGTGTCTATATCAACTATTTTATTAGAGCAATGAATAATGTATCTAACGACTTTCTCAATGAATTTATGCACAACAGGCTAAGGTGGTCATGATGGAGGTGATACATGGGCTCAGCAGCATGATTTTCTAACTGGCTTGTAAGATAGGCTTGCCTGTACTCTCTTTTCTTCTATTCTTCTGGAGAGTTGGTTGTTAAATATGCACCATCGGAACAGCATCCTGTTCTGTCCCAGAATGTAAATTAGTGCCTGTAGAAATGGTATATTACCAATTCTGCAAGTCAGTTTCCTCACCTGGAAATTGAAGAAAACACTGCACCACACAGACTGCTGTAGATCTGAATGAGTTCTTTTCAGTAGGCTAAAGAGTGCTCTTTTTCCCTTTCATTATTTTCATCATGATTCCTGTCCTACTACCCTGTCAAAACTGTATCCCCTTAACTGCTATACAAAGACTCATGGCTTTGAGAATCTACACTTTAACTCTGATTGTTGATCCCTAATTCAGTAATCTTTTTTTAATTGAATATATTCTTCATTTACATGTCAAATGTTGTATCCCTTCCAGGTTTCCCCTCTCCCCGAAAACCCATAACCCATCCTGCCTCCAAGAATATGGCCCTCCACCCGACCCAATCCCACAACCCCCCTTCGATTTCCCCTTGCTGGTGCATCTATTGAGCCTTCACAGGACCAAGGAACTCTCCTCCCACTGATGCTCGACAAAGCATTCCTCTGCCACTCTTTTGACTGGAACCATGTGTATCCCTTGGTTGATGGCTTAGTCCCTGGGAGCCTTGGGTAGTCTGGTTGTCCAACATTGTTGTTCTTCCCATGAGGCTGCAGCACCCCCCCCTCCCCACTGCCAGCTCCTCCAGTCTGCCCTCCAACTCCTCCATTGAGAACCCCGTGCTCAGTCCAATGGTTGGCTGCTAGTATCTGCCTCTGTATCTGTAAGGCTCTGGCAGGGCCCCTCCAAAAGACAACCATAACAGATTCCTTTAGGTAAGCATTTCTTGTTATCCATAATAGGGTCAGGGTTTGGTGACTGTTTATAAGATGAATCCCCAAATAGGACAGTCTGTGCATGACCTTTCCTTCAGTCTCTGTTCTACACTTTGTCTCCATAGTTGTTCCTGTGAGTATTTTGTTCCCTTTCTCAGAGGAACCAAAGCACCCCCACTTTGGTCTTCCTTCTTCTTGAGCTTCCTGCGGTCTTTGAATTATAGCTTGTTTATTTTGAACTTTTGGGCTAATATTCACTTATCAGTAAGTGCATACCATGTGTGTTCTTTTGTGATTGGGTTACCTCACTCAGGATGACACTTTCTAGTTCTATCCATTTGCCTAAGAATTAGGATTTGCTGAAGGAGGCAGAGACAGGAGGATCACCAGTTTGAGGCCAGCCAATTGGGCAAATCTTAGCATACAGAGACTAAACTTCCTCCAGTGTCCCAAATAATATGGTGGAAGAGGGAACCTAGGACAATACATAGGGCTACAGCTTTCAGGTAATACATGGAGGCTCTAGTTTTCCACCCTAGCCCACCATGATGAGAAGTCCTTTTCTTTTGAAGAGTTGTGTTTTCAAGGTTGTAAAGAATCATGTTTGAAAGTGTGTTGAAATCTTTTCTGTGACCTGGAGGGGACCAAAATAAGCAAAGCAGCATTAGCAACTCCCTTGCCCCAGGACTAGTGTTTAGTATTGTTATCCTTCTTCTCATAATGGCATGAAACAGAGGCCCTGATATTTCTTTCAGATATAAAAATTAAAAAATTTTAAAAAGGTTGTCCTGACTATTTCCCAGGTAAATAAATAGTGACCAAAAAGTTGAGAAAGACATGGAAAGGTCATGCAGCTTGCCAAGCGTGGAAGTTGCCATGAGACCTGGTTAGAAAACACTTGCAAGCATGCTTAGGTAGCTGTGACTGGCAGTGTGATGACTCCAGGAGCCATTTCAGTGCTTGAGTTTAACATCTCTTTAACCAATGCTATCCCCCCACCCTCCAATTCCAGATGCGGACTCAGAAAATCTTTTGAAGTTCTCCTCTTACCAAAATGAACCAATTCCTACATGGTCCTCAATGAGGCATCACCAGCTGGGGCTGATAACTGAGTTTCTGGTTGCTAGGGCTGAGGAAGCTGCCAGCCTCTTCTCAAAACTCGCCATCTTTCCACAATCCTCATGGGCATTTCCATCATAATGAACCTCTAGAATCTAACTAGTCCTTCATACCAACTCTGGAGATGGCCCCTTCCTCATCAAGAGGCATGATCAACTCTTATCAGCAGTAGTCTTAGATAAAGGATATACATTAGCTTAAATGTAGATGATCAAGAACATAATGGACACTAGATATTCAGTTTCAGTCCAAGAGGCAAGAGGCAAGTTCTCTGTTGTTTCCACCCTTGACAATCTGCATGACCTTTCCATGTCCTTCTCAACTTTTTGGTCACTATTTATTTACCTGGGAAATAGGACAACCTTTTTTAAATTGTTTAAATTTTTATTTTTTTAATTCTTTTTGGTTTTTCAAGACAAGAGTTTCTCTGTGTAGTCCTAGCTGTCCTGGAACTCACTCTGTAGACAAGACTGGCCTTGAACTCAGAAATCTGCCTGCCTCTGCTTCCCAAGTGCTGGGATTAAAGGCATGCACCACCACTGCCCAGCTGCTTGACAACATTTAGTGCTTCTACCACTTGATAAACAAGAGTTGCCAATGTTGTATTCTACATGTGACACTAGATTGGTGTTGTCCTGAGGCAAATCACTACCTCTCTTAGAACCACAGTTCTTTTAAACCTCCACCCCCATGCCCAAGGTTGATTGGATTCTATGCAGGCATGAGTACTTCTTCCAAGCTGATGCACAGGTCAGGACATGAATGAGAAGAGCTAGGGTCTGTGCCATGGCAGAGATGATTAGCAAAGACACCGCAGGGGCCAGGGTGGGGCTGAGTTGTTTCTGGATAGTATTGTTTATGGTATAAATACACATCAATGTCAATGTTTTGGTAGCAGCATGTGCCACAAAACAGGGTCCAAGCTTGTATGTCATTCTAGTCTTTCACCAAATGAATCCTGTGCAGTAGGGAGCCTTCAGAACAGACTGGAGTCAAATATGGTCAAATCATCAGGATTTCAAGAGACTTGAACATTCATTGCATTTACTATTTTGATTTTTCAATGGTATGTGTAGATTTTGAATTTTTAAGACCTATTTTTCATGATGTTTTTTAAACATTTCAACTTTTCTTTTAGTTTACCACCCACCTGAGATAGCAGAAAAGAAATATTAATAGAATACAGGGGAAAGTGGACATGTTTAGAAATTGTTTGTTGGAGCAAATCTTATTTGCATTATTAGGAAATCAGTAGTTTATAAGAATCAGCAGCGGTAGCTGGATCCTTTTGCAAACACTTTACAGATATGTCACTTGTCTAGCTTAGTAGTTTTGGGATAGCAGCATCTGTGGCACTACCTAGCAGGAACAGGTCAGCCTTAGCTGAACTGGCCTGAGTCAGTAGGAGGAGCCAGGAGCTCTAGGGACTTCAGGAGAAGGTTTTGGCTATGTCTCAATACTAAGAAGTCTTGAAAAGCTAGCTGTGTCAGCAAGCCCAGCCTCTGCCACTGTCTGTTGAGTCCTATTTATACTCTCTCTATACATCACGTGTCTTTTATGCATCTTGCCTCACCACATGTCTTGGCAGGTGAGTCTGTCTTCGTAAAATGGTATCAGTGGTCTGTGTCAGTTGATATCAGTCTGTCAATCAACCCAAGTCTGCTGAAGAGGCAAGAAGCTGCCACAATACCACCAGAAGATTTTTGGCGAGTTTTTCTCTATAGAGTCACAACAAATGGAGCTCAATAACACATGTAAGGTGAACCAATGCATGACTGTTCTTAGTGCGGAATCTTTTATATGTTTGCTTTAGCAAACCATCTTTTTACCTGTATCTGTTTCAGTGAAAACTTCTTTCATGAGTCTGCCTTAGTGAAATGTATTTTTACCTGTGTCTAATTTAAGGAAACATTTCTTCATGTCGGCTGTAGCAAAACATCTTTTCACTGTGTCCACTTCAGAAAAACACTCTTGATATGTTTGCCCCAGCAAAACACCAACATACACAACTGACTTTTAAAACTCCCTTACGTTTTCACTTTAGCTATAAATCCAACTGTAGGCCTCAAGCATACTGTCGAGCCAGGCACTCTGCTGTATCTGAGCTGTACTCTTAGCCACACAACTTTGATCCCAACACATATCATTGATTGTAGTTTTAATTAGCTTTTAATATTTACTGTGCTTCAGGGCCTGCTCATGGTATTTCTAAATCACATCAATGGTTCTTGTGGCCTGCAGTAGGCCAGGCAAGACCTCTGATTCCAATCTTAACTCTGGAATATTTAGGAAGCCAAGGTGCAGGCAGAGGGCAGGGATGGGCACTCAGGGTTACTGAGAGTTAGCTTGCTCTTATACTGTGAGAGCCCAAAGTTGCCCAATAAGTCTCACCAACTCCAGGACAAGGGAACTTCTTGGAATGCTGGGAGTTGTAGCTCTTTGAAAATAACAAGGTACATGATTTTATTCCCCTAAAGAAGTTTGTTTTACCCATCTTCACAAGATGTGATTGATCACATGTGGGCAGGGTGTATGTAGACATGTAATAGGTCAGGAAATAGGAAGTATGTTTGCTCCTGATTGGCCTGTTGGGAAATGCAATTAAATTGTGGGTTTGCATTTTAAAGCCCCAGAAAAATATGACTGGAAAAATTTCTTAGGCAACCAGAGGTGAACCTCACCAGAGTCCTATTTACCTGGCCAGTATTTAATTAAAGCTTGCTTCCACTTTGGATCAAAACTGTGGGATTGGTTGTTCTCTCAGGGTTATCCTTTGGAGTCCTCCAGTGAGATGGACTATCCACTGCACCCTTCACTCAGGGAACTTCTAAAGGCCAAGCCACTCTGGGGGTTGGCACCTTGGAATACTAATCCAAGGCTCTGGAGCAAGCCTTCAGTCCTTCTCATGACACTGTGAAAGGCCATTGTCAAAAAAGTTGATAGCAAGCGTTTCTTGTGTTGTGAATGTTGGATGGGAGAGACCTCCATTTGCTAAGTTTAATGCCATTTTATCTTCGTGTGACATTTTTCTGTCTGGGTTCTGGTTCTGCCATCCCTTGACATGGGGACAAGAAGCATCTAATTAGGTCTACACACCCCCTATGCCCAGTCCAGGGCAAAGGGAGATGAGCCATGACTCACTGGATACTTTTGGTTAATTGGAGTTGAGCCAGTGTCATTAGCTGTCACGTGAGTCACTTGCTGAATGCTGATGTCAGTCAGTTTGTCCCGTGTGACTGCTCCTTGTTCCTTCAGCTGGCTCAGCTAACCAGATGCTTCAGGTGAATGCCCATTGCCCAGCATTTGACTAGCCTTTCAGCCTCCCTGAGCCCTGATAAAGATGCCTTCGGTTTACCTGGAAGTAGTTACAAAACAGAATACATTGTCCCTAGTCCCACAATGAGTTCAAATGCTAAGTCAAGGAGAAAATACTTGGCACAGGGGAGAAATGGCATACAAAGAAAGTGACCCACATTTATCAACAGGCAGATCCACTAACTGAAAAACCTATTCAGTATGATTAGGGCACTTGGCCTGCTTTATGCAGAAAAAAAGAGGTGTTATATATGAAATGAGGAACAGTCAGAGGGGGACCAGGAAGGGAATAATGACTGGACTGTGAAAAAAAGATTAAAGAAAAGTATTATATGGCTCTAAAATAAAATTATCATTTGTATACAAACCATTCAGGGTTATAATCTGACTGTATTAAAAATATTACAAGCCGGGTGATGGTGACTCACACCTGTAATCCCAGCACTCTGGGAGGCAGAGGCAGGTAGATTTCTGAGTTTGAGGCCAGTCTTGACTACAGAGTGAGTTCCAGGACAGCCAGGGCTATACAGAGAAACCCTGTCTCAAAAAAAAAAAAAACAAATAAAAAAATTACAAAAGGGAAACCTACAATGAATGAAATAACTGGCCCCCATTCTCATTACCAGGTTCTTCCTATTATGGGTCGTCACAGGGGCCTTGATCCTTCTGTTCCTGTCTGGGTACCAAAAATATGATGATGATTAATTCCTAATATAAATAGGTTTCCATGACAAATTCAAGGATTTAACTCAGGAAAAAACTCAAGGGGGGGAATGTAAGAGCCAGAGATACCAGCATGTACCACCTGCCCAAGGCCAAGGTAATGTCCTGGGATGCTGGGAGTTGTAGTTCTTAGAAAGTAACAAGCCAGAGTTTTGTGTGGGTTTTTTCTCTCTAAACAAATGAGTTTGTTCCATGTGCTCGGAATGTGCTTGATCACATGTGGGTGGGAGGTACAGAGGCAGGAAATATATCAAGATATCTACTTATCCTGATTGGACCCGATGGAAAACGAAATGAGATGTGGGTTTCACATTTTTGAGCCCCTGAAAAACATGCCTATGTGGTCATATCCTACAAATCCGGAGGTGGTTCTGGCCTTAGTTCTTTCTCCCTGGCCAGTTTTTAAGTAAAGCTTGCTTCAACTGTGGCTCAACTTTATGAATCCTGTTTGTGACAGATGAATCTCAGGATTAATAGTTCCAAGTACTCAGCATAATCACATGTAATTCTCCCAGCAATCCCAGGCAGGACGAGGTTGCTGTTGGCAGTTTACAGAAGAGAGAGACAAGGCAGGGCCACAGTAAGTTTAAGTGAGAATGCTCTAGAACAAGAGATATTTGGAAACCAAGTTTTATTATGTACTTAAGGGCTACAATTCCCTGGGCAAGATTCCTTACTCAGCTGTTAGGGACCTGACACTGCGGGCCACCAGTGATGACTTGTCATGGAGGACTCTCAAAGGCCCATGTGCCTGCCCTGGATCAGGTCCTGGATACACAGCTAAGGAAGGAATAGAAGTGACACTAAACTTGATGTCTCTGGGAGTCAGGGAGGGTCTGGGCCTTGAATGAGGTCAGGTTTTGACTGCTTCATCTCCTTTGCCTGAGATTCACAACTTCCCCAATTAGTTCCAAAATGGAGGTCATCATTTCTCCATTTGCCAGATTATTTCTCCTGCTCTGTCCCCCAAGAGTTTCTTTCAAGGAGTGTGCTTGTTGAGAGCATTCAGACAATCCCTACTGAGAATAGAAATGGCCCTTTCTCAACTCTCCTGGGAAGGCTAAGAGAGAAGGCAGGATCATAAAGTCACAGCAGCTTGTACCACAGGGAGAAGGTTGGCAAGTCTGAGACTCAGTTTGTTGTGCAGGCTCACCACCTTCAGAAGACAAGCCTAGCCTGCCTGGAGACTCAGCTGACTGACTGTCAGAATGCTTGGACATGTTCTGCATTCTTGGCTGCCTATAATATCACATCTCTGGATCCAGTTGTTTAGGGGTTTTCCTGGTTAGTCTCTGCCACAAGAGCAAGAAGTAGCCATTCAGTGGCACCTCACTGGACTCATGAGTGGTAAGTTGGTCACTAGTCTTGAGCTTCCTGGTATGATGCAGGCATCATGTGAGGCTGAAGAACAGAAGTAGCCAGACTGCCCCTTTTGACTGTTACACATTACCATAAACCTGTGGCCCCACCCCTCAATGCCTGCTGTTCTTCCTTCACCCTGGACAACCTCACCCTCGTTTCCTTTATTCCTTCCTCTTGATCCTCCTTCCTCCTTTTTATATTCAGTGTTTCCTGACAGTTTGTTTTCTGCCATGCTCTAGGTGGGTACTAGACACAACAATGCAGTGTTGTTCTGAGCTTGAGGATCTTAAGTGAGGTTGAAAGCCCTAGCCCTGAGTTCAGTGATGGTCTGTTAGAAACAGCCTTCCACCGTGCAGGGGGATAGCTGGATGTTCCCTTGACACAGTTTGACTTTGACTGTGAGATCATCTCATGCTGCCCTGCATATCTGTCTAGCTTGAAAGGTGATGCTACACTTTAGATTCTTATTTTCTGCACTCCAGGGGTAGGACTGTATGTTTTTTTTTCTTTCTGAGACTGAGTGTTGCCAGGCAGCCCACTGTTTTGTCTAGAACTCATATCTGGCTGTCTTTGCTTTCATAATGCTGAGACTGATGATCTGTATCACCAGGCTTAGTTGGATATTGTAAATAAGGACACAGACTGCTGGACAGGCAAGTCAATAAACACTTTGCTTGGCCAAATTATTTTCTTCTGTCTCTATCTCTCTCTGTCTCTGTCTATCTCTGTCTTTCTGTTTCTGTACTTTGTCAGTCAGTCAGTCAGTGTGTGTGTGTCTGTCTCTTTCTATTTCTTCTTGTTTCTGAGTCTCTGTCTTTCTGAGTCTCTTTGTCTTTGTTTGTGTCTCTGACTCTCTCTTACATAAAGTTAAAGAGAGAAAGGGAAGAAGAAGAAGAGGAAGAAGAAGAAGAAGAAGAAGAAGAAGAAGAAGAAGAAGAAGAAGAAGAAGAAGAAGAAGAAGAAGAAGAAGAAGAAGGGAGCTTTAACAAAAACAAACTTGGCTCCAAAATGCTTAGAGTTTACCTAATCCTTCCCACTCTTTCCTTCTGTTGTCACTACATCCCCAGAGCCTCCCACACCCAGACATAAGGGAAATCTCACCAGGAGAGCAGCTCTATTTCTAGTCATCCACCTCTGTCCTAGGAGCTCTGGACTGTGGTCAACTAGATGGACACTGTGAAGACTTTGCCTTCACCTCCTGCTTGAGAGTCCGATTGTTATAGCAGAGAAGGTAGTGACTGAGAGCCAGGCTCTGAGACCACCCAAACTCCATCTTCTCTCATGACGAGCCTGTCATCTGGAACAAACTGCCCTCTTTGTGCCTTAGGTTTCTATACGTAGCACATGGGTAAAATCCTTCCTCCAGTAAATTGATGTGATATGTTAGCCTAAAGCTAGTGGAACAATGGCTGGAATATACAAATTACCTCAATAAATATTAGTTGTTTTATTATTACAAAGGTAGGGATCCACACATGCTGCCATACCCTATCATAGATAGTTTGTTCTTACTTGTCTGGGAAGTCAGTTACTAGGAGAGGAAGGAAGACCCTTCTAGGATTCTCCAGATTTTAACTGTCTAATGAACAAAAGCTACAAGATTCATCCTACCTGAGTTGGGGCTGGGAGGGGCCAACAGCTGGCAAGGCTTCCTGGACAAGCTGAACCCTGCTGTGCGGGCATCACTGTGTAGGTGTAGGTTCCCACTTCATAATGAGATACTAGGCATGTGCCTTGCAGTTTGAGAAAGGCAGAGGTGTCCAGGGTACCGGGCGCTTTTGAGTCTCAAGTCAAGAGACTTGAGAGTGGAGAGAGAGAGAGAGAGAGAGAGAGAGAGAGAGAGAGAGAGAGAGAGAGAGAGAGAGAGAGAGAGAGATGGAGGAGACAGCTGTGTGCTGAGGCTGAAGTCTTCAGTGAGCAGAGCATTTACTGTTGTCCTTCTATTAGGTGTGTGGTGAGGGGAGCCTCAGGGATGACAGGAGTCTGTGTGGCTGCTTACACTTTGGTCTCGTGGCTGCTTAGTGTTTATGTAAACACCCACATCACAGAAGTGTCTTTTACGTTAAGTAACT
The DNA here is from genome assembly GCF_947179515.1 of Apodemus sylvaticus. Classification (NCBI taxonomy): domain Eukaryota; kingdom Metazoa; phylum Chordata; class Mammalia; order Rodentia; family Muridae; genus Apodemus; species Apodemus sylvaticus. The sequence continues at coordinate 133,632,685 of NC_067474.1, read as the reverse complement.
TAATCGTTTTCTATTCCATTTTCTATTGGAAAGTCTATTTTCTTATAAGACTCCTCTAATAATAATTCCTTGTACGAACTTTTGGAGAATGTCTTTTTTGATAATGTCTGGTTTATTGTTTTATTCTCTTGGGAAAATACTTATTGTTCCCTCTAAAGGAATCTTTGCTTACCCACTAAGGATAAAAATACTCCTTTGGTTTTGATTCTAAGATTTGGTTGTTTTATAACCATAGTTGAAACTAGTGGTAGATCAGGAATTGACTCTTGAGTGTGCAGAGGAAGGAGGGTGTGATACAGAAAGGAGAGTTTTCGTGCATGAATATACACACCATCTATCACCATATCTTAGAGACACTAAAGTAGCTCCTGTCCACTGTAGAATGCCTTGCATCAAAGCCCATTTGACTGTGGAGGATCTGTGTCTGAATTTTTTTTGTTCTGTTTTTTTTTGTTGTTGTTGATTTCTTGTTTTGAAAAGTGTGTGTGTGTGTGTGTGTGTGTGTATACACTTGCAGACTGGCAGTTTTCTACAGCACATGAGGGAATCAATCTTCTTCTACCAAATCTTGGTTTCACAGATTGCAATGGAGCCATTGGGCTTGGCCTCAGGTCAGTTTCTCTGATGAACCATGTTCTTGTCCTTCATTGATTTCATTTTTAGTGGTAGAAAGTAGCTATTTATAGTGTCTTATGTAACTCAGGTTAGTTTCAAACTCATTATGTAGCCTAGGCTACACATGAGCTCCTGATTATTCTTCCTCTACCACTTCATATATTGGGATGACAGATGTGTCACAACCTCCTAGAACCTGTGCAATCTGAATAGAGAGTCAGACTCTAATGAAGAGGCTGTTGCATAATGAATGTGCAGCCTGTTAGTGGAAAATCCCTGACAGAGTTTATATGAAGTGGTCACCACGAGAGGAAAACATTGCCTGAAGTGTGGCAGGGCTGGACTGCAGACACAGCCGATAGGGAGCCTTAGGCAGTGCAGGCTGGAAGTTCCAGGAATACAGTCACTTTGTGGGTGGAGTGGGGACAGTGTGGCACTTGTCATGCTGGGTGTTGGTCCAATGTGACTATGAAAGTGAACACTGCCAGTCCTGACCCATCCACTGGCTTTCAAGACCAGGGAAGGAAGACTAATGCACAGGAAGGACGGACTCATAGTGCGTATCTGTCCTGCACTTGGTGCATCTCAGGGTCTCTTACTGACCTCTGGTGATGAAGCCCCAGGTTGCACAGCTGGTTGGGAAGAAAGGATTCCTTAGTGTGAGGAGAGGCCACTTCTACACAGGCTCTACAAGGTTGATGTCCACTTCAGATCTAGGAGATTCTGCAGCACCTGTTGCTGAATGGGTGAGAAACTTATGTACACCTTAGGATGGAATGAGTATATGAGACAGCATAGGACATGTTATGTGTTGTGGGATGTTTCCAGAGTTATATGAGATAATTTAAATAGTCATAAAACTCTCAAGATTGCACAGATGAAGAGACTGAGCGGGTGGTTGAGAAATTTGGGCAGATTGTACAGAAACTGAGCTGTGTGCTTACAATAACCACCTCAGCTTTCCTGCCTCTGTAGATGACATCTTTCTGGGCTACAATGTATCAGGTGTTACATAGATGGATGGAATTCTATTACAGACCTTGTATTTTGGATGATCCCAGGGCAGAACCAAAGTTGGGTGTCTGAGTTCATCCTGCTTGGCTTCTCCAGTGACCCCATGACCAACAGCATCCTCTTCATTGCCTTCCTTCTCATCTACCTGAGCTCAGTCCTGGGCAACGGGCTCATCATCATGCTGGTCTTCCTGGACACACAACTGCACACTCCCATGTACTTCTTCCTCTGTATGCTCTCCCTGTTGGATATGGGCTATGTCACCACCACCATGCCCCAGATGTTGGTGCATCTTCTTGCTCACTCTCAGACCATCTCCTTCGCTGGTTGCTGGCTGCAGATGTATGTGTTTGGTGCCCTGGCTATAACTGAGTGCACCTTATTTGTTGTCATGGCTTATGACCGGTATGTAGCCATTTGCTATCCACTGCGTTACACTGTCATACTCAACTGGGGCCTGTGCATACAGTTGGCATCAGGGTCTTGGATCTGTGGTTTCTTTTCCTCTTTATTGAATACTTTCTTCACCATGAGTCTGCCATATTGTGGGCCCAACAGGGTCAACCACTACTTCTGTGAAGGTCCTTCAGTGCGTACCCTGGCTTGCATGGATACCCACCTCATTGAGATGGTGGACTTGGTCTTGAGTGTTTTTGTGGTCATTGTTCCAATTTCCCTCATTGTGGCCTCCTACATTCGTATTGCCAAGGCGATTCTCAAGATCAAGTCCACCCAGGGGCGCTGCAAGGCTTTCTCTACCTGTGCCTCCCACCTGACTGTGGTCACATTTTTCTGTATTCCAGCCACTTACACCTACTTGAGGCCCAAATCCAGGTACTCTCCTGAGAGAGACAAGCAGAACTCACTCTTTTACACTGCCTTTACACCCTTGCTCAATCCTGTGGTCTACAGTCTTAGAAACAAAGATATTAAGAGAGCATTTCTTAAGGTGATGGTTTATTGCAGGTGGACTGGTGGACCAGGATGGTAAATTCTTAGGTAAACATTGGGTAAAATGTTCTTTGTTTAATACAGAGACAGCATCTTTGCTTTATGTGAACAACATTGTGCACTTAATACAACATATGCCACTTAATAACTAGTGACAACATTCCTGAGAGAATGCTGGATGATAAAATGACTATACCAAAGTTTAACAGAAAACATAAATATTAGTGATTCTAAAACCAAAGACTCCCTTGGGACTCACTTGTGTTAGTGGTAGATTGCAAGCCTCCTTGTGTAGTCAGGCTCAGATCCATTCATCAATAACAGAAGAAAAGGAACAGTAGATGAAACCTTTAAAACCTAAGCTTCTCAATAGTGATCAGCCTCACTTTGCACACATTGTTTTGCCAAGGAAAGCATCATGGTCCAGCCTGACATCAAGATGTTGGGATTTATTTTACTTCCACAGAGAAGCAATGAAAGTCATGTGACAATGGTCTGGTGTGTACACTTCCAGTAAACAGAAGTGAGAAACTGACAAGAGATATTTAGGCTGCTGTATTTTCCCAGAAACTAACTTAATACATCTAAACCAGCAGGAAGCATGTTGTTAGTGATATTGTAATAGAAATAGTAGAGGCTGAGGTACTGCAGGCTAATTAATGCAGCACAGGTTGTCATTATTAAAATTAAAGCAATGGTGTGTGGAACAGAAGGGCCAGAGACCAGAATTTCTGCCTAAATTTAACATAGTCTATGATGAAGTCTGCAATGTGTGGTCAAATGGAAGTCAAGGGAGCTGGAATTCATTGCAGAAATCCCAGATTTGGCTGCAAGTGGCATGACTATCTGCAGACACATCTTTCCTGTCACAGCTGCTGCTCGTCCTTTTCTACACTGAGGTAGTTGGTATAATTTGCCTTTTTCTCCAGAGTAGCTCTTGTCTGACAGATCTGCAAATACTTCTATGATTCAGGCTTGAACTATTCTTTCTCTAATAATGTCCCCCTTCTGATTTTCTTATAGTCATGTTTTGGGTGACATTGAAGACAATCCATACACAGTTAGGATTTATTATTTACTTGTGGGTTTATGTTAAGAGAAGGGCTAACCCATTCCATGCTGTCTTGGAATTTTCAATGTACCTAAAAATAATCTTGATTTTCAGATCTTCCTGTGTCCACCTCCCTTCACTGGGATCATGGGGTTATGATACAAGACATGCTGATACTTTGGTTTGTGGATGATGTCCTTTGTATCAGGGAGGTCTCACTGTGGTTAAATCCAACTCAGCCTCTTTATCTCTGTCTCATGGAAAATATTCCAGAAGTCATTTCCTCATGCAAGTTCATGAAAAATTCTATTATGTTTTAAAAGTTTCATTCACATTTTGATTCATTTTGTTGTAATTTTGTGCACAGTATGTGGCCATGGTCCAATTTCATCCTTTTGTGTGTAGATATCCATTATCTCACCATTGTCTGTTGACAGCAGTACTTGTCTTATTGAGTGATATTTATATCCTTGACTATTATTGATTGACAATATATATTAGTGCTTATGGTGATATGACTAACATAATGCTATTCTGATGTGACTCCATTTTTGTTTTTATTTACACAATTAACCACCCTCTACCCCCCTCCCTACATCCATCACATCTGTCTTGTCCACACATCTGAGATTTTCATGTCCATGAATATAGTCTAGATGTGTTGAGCAAAATAATTGTCAAGGTATGTCTAAAAAAGCTTGCTTCTTTTCAGGAACAAGAAATTCAAGGTTACTCTTACCATCGTCTAACTCTGATCAATGTCAGTGGTTTTTTATTTCAAAAACTGTACCCCTGAAATTGGGCATGAAGAGGTTCTTCAGAGGCCCAAGCCCACTCTTGGTTTGACCATAAATAAAAAGACCTTAAAACCCTTAATTGAAAAAAAAAACCCTTAATTGCGTAATCAACATTGTTGTCAAGAACTCTTGTGTATGTGTCATTACAAGATCTGGAATGTCAGATTCAGCCTATTAAATTCCCTGTGAACCTTTTGTTGATATCATTCTTTTCTGGTTGCCATGGATTTGAGACTGAAAATCAGGAACACAATAATTTTCTTTTTTAGATATTGCTTTTGCTTCTTTTGAAGTGCTTGTAATTTCTCTTAAAAAGTTAGGATGCATTTGACAATTTCAAAAAAGTGGGAGCTGGGACTGTGATAGAGATACATAGAATTTGGAGAAACATTAGGATGTGTTAGTATCTTATCAATAGGAATTGTAGTACTGATGGAATCAGAATGCATTATATGACCACATGTCATCATTGTCCATGATGAGCTAAGTGTTATTTATCATACAAGGTCCCAAAGCCTGTACAAAGTGGTGTGCAGCAGAGAATGCTAGTGTCTAGACATAGTTAACACTAACCATCCATGTACACACAGGAAGATTGCTTAAGAAAGTGGCCCAAGTTGCTTACTGCTGCTATATCCCCTCCATAATGGTTTCTACGGTCAGTTCTCTATGGAGGCCTAAGGGGAGGTACAAACTCATGCTGGTTACAGACCATTCTGTATGATGGGCCCAAGGTATCTGAAAGTAGAGCACTGTATTTTGTATATTGGATGGGCCTGAAGACATTCTTGAAGAGAAAGCCTAACAGGAGGCAGAACACTGTGCAGGACATTTCGGTATTCCTTGATTTAGAGGGTTAAAGGGCTAACAGGTAAGGGTTAATGTTGACCAGTGCACTCTGGTCTGTGGGTTGGTTATATGGTCATGGATCTCTACAGAATGAAATTGGGAAAATGGAGCAAATGAGTATGGGAGTGAGATGTAGGCAGTCTTGTTAGAAGTCGATGGATGATAGCTTATAGGCTCAGGGGTTAACTGACTATGGTTATTGTGCTAACCTGATGTGTGTGAACTGCCCTCCTGGATCACTATGCCCATAGCTAAGTGCAGCTCCCGGACCTCCTCAGACAAGTTTCTTTGTACTGTGGTTGCAAGTTAATACAGAAAATCTGCTAGTCAAAGTCTAGAGAAGTATCTGTGGAGTGCTCGTCAGAAGTGATCGAGTTCTGTCACCTTCCTCCATAAGCTGAAGGACCATTGAAGAGAAAGACTATAGTAGCCAGATGTTGTAGAAGACTAAGGCAAAGCAATGTATTTTGGACATTACAGGAATCTGTATTCATATCTCACAGCTCCTGTGGTTGCCTGCACAAGACTTAGTCAGTCAACAATCCACTATGGCCTCTCGAGCCCCTACCAGTAATTCATCTGATCTAGACAATTAATATGCTACACAGAAAGAGTGAGATTTATCAGTGGAGTGACCCTTGGCACATTGCCAAGCTTCAATGTATGGCTCTACAACCGTGCTAGAAGGCCAGCACAAATAAGACCAAATGGAGTTTTAAAAAGAACAAAAAGTAGGAAGGCAGTTGGGGTGGGTACTGGTGAACTTAGGGAATGGTTGGCATGAAGTAGATCCAGCTACCTTGTAATGTACATGAAATACTCATGAAGGATGACAGGCAATACCAAAAAAGGAAAATACTGTGAACATATTCTCTCATTCAGGAATGTTCCTCATCAGGTTCTCAGCAGGACAGGGTTTGAACAGCCCAGGAGATGGGATGACATTCTCTGCAGACTCCTGTTGGCCTCCTTCCCCGGCCATCCTGATGGATTGCCATGGCCACCCCACTGTTGACAAGACTTGATTTAGAATCACTGTTAAAAAGTGTCTCTAGGGTAGTTTATGAGTCTTTCCCTAAAATGTTTAACTGATGAGGAGTGACCCATCCTGGTTGTGAGTGTCACAATCTGTTCCAGAGAGATAAAAGGCTGTGATGGCAGAGTGGACACATGCCAATTAGATCAGGATGCTAAAGGCTGACATCTTGAACCCCCATCAGGTAACATTGAGATTACACTAAGAATGGTGATAGACTTGTAAACTTCAATGCCTACCCCTAGTGATACAGTTCTTCCATCAAAACAATACCTCCTAAAACTATCCAAACAGTGTTAAAAACTGGGGGCAAAGCATTCAAATTCCTGAGACCATGGGGACATCTCATTGAAAAATACTACAGCATCCCAGGCATAGGGTCCTAGACAGTCTGAAAAGAAGAGTATGTTCTGAGCATTGGAATTTATCTGTCTACTTCCTGGCTGCATATGCAATGTGACCAACTGACCTATTGCATGACTTCCCTGTCCTCTTTACTATGCCCTTGTCTTAGACACCTTTTGTGTTATAAAGAGATAGCATGAGCAAGGCAACTTACAGAAGAACACATTCAACGGGGGCTTGCCATTTCAGAGTGTGGGCCCATGACCATCATAGCAAGGAGTTTTGCAGCAGGCAGGCAAGCTGAGAGCTTACATCTGATCCATAAGTATAAGTAGAGATTGAAAGGGAGAAAACTGGGAATTATTTGGGCTTTCGAAATGTCAACCCCCTGCCCTGCACTTCTAGGCACAGACTCCCTTCAATGACCCCACACCTTATCCTTTCCAAAGCATTTTACCAACTGGGGACCAAACATTCAAATATGTTTCAGGGATACATTTTGTTTTACCCCCAAAACCCTCAACTATGACTCTCAAGAAATGTTTTATTTGTTTCAGTGGTTTATGTCAACTATTTTATTGCACAATGAATAATGTATCTAACAACCTTCTCAATTAATTTATGCACAACAGGCTAAGGTGGTTGTGATGGAGGTGATACATGGGCTCAGCAGCATGAGCCCATTTCTAACTGGCTTGTAAGATAGGCTTGCCTGTACTCTCTTTTGCTTCTATTCTTCTGGAGAGTTGGTTGTTAAATATGCACCTTCAGAACAGCATCCTGTTCAGACCTAGAATGCAAATTAGTGTCTGTAGACAGGGTATATTACTAACTCTGCAAATCAGTTTCCTGGCCTGGAAATTGAGGAAAACACTGCACCACACATATTGTTGTAGAACAGAATGAGACCTTTTCAGTAGACTGAAGAGTACTTTTTTTTCTTTTATGATTTTCATCATGATTACCATCCTATTACCCTGTCAAAACTGTGTCTCCTGACCTGCTATACAAAGACCCATGTCTTTGAGAAAACACACACTAACTCTGACTCTTGATCCCCCAATTGGGTAAATCTTAGAGTGCATGTAGACTGATCTTCCATTAGTGTCCCAGATAATATGGTGGAAGAGGGAGCTTGGGGCAATGCACAGGGCTACAGCTTTCAGGTAATACATGGAGGCTCTAGTTTTCCACACTAGTCCACCATTCTGAGAAGTCCTTTTCTTTTGAAGAGTTGTGTTTTCATAGTTGTAAAAAATAATGTTTGAAAGTGTGTTGAAATCTTTTCTGTGACCTGGAGGGGACCAAAATAACCAAAGCAGCATTAGCAACTCCCTTGCCCCAGGACTAGTGTTTAGTATTGTTATCCTTCTTCTCATAATGGCATGAAACAGAGGCCCTGATATCTCTTTCAGGCCTGCCATGAGACCTGGTTAGAAAACACTTGCAAGCATGCTTAGGTAGCTGTGACTGGCAGTGTGATGACTCCAGGAGCCATTTCAGTGCTTGAGTTTAACATCTCTATAACCTACTCCTATTCCCCACCCTCCAATTCCAGATGCAGACTCAGAAAATCTTTTGAAGTTCTCCTCTTACCACAATGAGCCAATTCCTACATGGCCCATCAATGACGCATTATCAGGGGGGGTGATAACAGAGTTTCTATTGCTAGGGCTGAGGAAGCTGCCAGCTTCTTCTCAAAACTCGCCATCTTTCCACAATCCTCATGGGCATTTACAGGTCATAATAAACCTTTAGAATCTAACTAATCCTTCATACCAACTCTGGAGATGGCCCCATGCTCACCAAGAGACATGATCAACTCTTGCCAGCAGAAGTCTTGGGTAGAGGATATTCATTAGCTTAAATGTACATGATCAAGAACATGATGGACACTGGATATTCAGTTTCAGCCCAAGAGGCAAGAGGCAAGGTTTCTGTTGTTTCCTGTTGGGCACTAGTCAGCTTAGCTCGACACCCCCAGCTGAGCTGTTTGCACAGGTTTCCTGAGAGCAAAACATCCTATGGCTTAGCTTGATTCCCATTTTCCTGCCAGGTGTGGCACGGACTTCACAGGTGCCTGACCTATGGCTATGATTGTTTTGTCCTGTTGTTTTTCACCCGGACTCCAGTATATATTGCCAGTCCCTCAGTAAAGCTTTGGCATTCTCCTTACAGAATGAACCATGTCTGTGTTTTCTGTTAATACCCCAGGCCCACACCTGATATTTGGTACTGTGGCAGTGCAGGCGCTGTCAAATGGAGGCCCCACCAAGATTGGGAAAGAGAGGAGCTCTTCAGTGCAAGAGTATAGGGGAATTCCAGAACAGGGACGTGGGAAGGGGTCGATGAAGGAACAGGGGGAGGGAAGAGGGCTTATGGGACTTGCGGGGAGTGGGGACCCAGAAAAGGGGAAATCATTTGAAATGTAAATAAAAAATATATCAATAAAAAAAAGATTCAAAAAAAAAAAAAAAAAAAGAGAGGAGCTCTTGAGGGGATCGTTCCAAGAAAACAAAGAGCCAGTGAAAGGAAGAGGAATGTTTTAGGGAATATATGGTGCAAGATACAAAGTGAGAGTAAGAACTGCATCAAGCAAAATAAGTACAGGATCGTGCCACGGGAACGGCCAAGTTCTACCTTACAATTGGTGGATCAACTGGTAGATTTGCTTAAGCAACAGGGTACTGGGATTAAGGTTAAAACAGCTAGGGTGTGACAGCAAATTGGGATGGCAAATTTTATTAGGCAAATTGTCTGCAGTCTAGAACTGCATCAGGTGAGAAGACTAGGGAATAAAATACAAGAGTAAAAAACAAAAAACACAAAAACAAACAAAAAAAGATGGATTTTAGAAACATGAGAAAGAAAGAGAGAAGGAAAATGGATTTCAAAGCTCTCCTAGGGATAAGGGGAAATATGGAGACGGCCTGTTTCCTCTATGGACCCTACTGGAGATATTCTTAGTCCTGGTTACAAGTGCTCTTTCCTCTCTATGTATTGTCTTTGGTGCACCAATTTGTCCACCTGTGTCTGCCCTAGTTTCGTTGTTTGAATGATTGTTGTTCTATGTTTCATGTTGAAAAGGAAAAAATGGTAAAAACTTTATCTGCTGGCAGTTCATCTATTGATCCAGTCTGTTTACACAGCAGAGGCTGATTTAAGCTGCCCTGCATTTAGCTAGGAGTCAAGCACAGCTGGAGAAAAGCTGTTTTTAAAAGAGCCAGCAGCTTCTCAAGTTCTAGGGCAAGTAGGCTGATGGTTATTTCTCCTAGAGAAATCTCTGCAATTGTGATTATTGAGTACAAAGTGCTTTTTCTCTTGAAATTATAGCTAGAAAGAAAAAAATTGTTTCGTTTAAATTTATAAGATTCGTGTAGTCACTTCATTTTTGTTTCTGATTGCTCTTAAAGGTATAAATATGTTTTACATGTCTTGACTATAGAGTAATGGCTTATAAGTTATTGGGCATGATTAAAAATTATTACATTGGTAACAAAAATTTAGTTTAAAACTGGTAGCTCAGGGTTGGAGTTATCTTAACAACACATGGCATGACTCAACCCAGAAAAAACAGGCCTCTAAAGATACTTCTAAATTGGCATAATGTTTTATGTGATTCTTATCCTAGAAATTAGACTTAATAAGGGATGGGATTTAAAATAATGTCTCTTTAATGTGGTATTATAAGTTGTACTGCCATGCATTCAAACATAAGAACTTGCAGACAAACTTTGTAATGTGAAAGTAATACATTTGCTATTGATTTTAAAGAGAATAGATTGTTTAAAATTGGGTTTTGCTTTCCAAAGTTATAGTTATGCTCTAATATTCCAAGAGAAAGTTACAAATTACGGTTAACAACTGCCAGTGTACCATTGACTGCAGTTTTCAGTCTGATTGAAGGCTCACAATTTTTAACTTGCCCATATTTTGTAATTAAGATGATTTCAAGAATGATAAAATAAAAAACAGCTGTGGCCAGTATTAGGCCTGTTGCCACTTTTTCCACAAACTTTATTGGATACAGTGGTAGAAGCAAAATTTAATCCCCCAAGATTGAAAAGGAGATCTCAATGGGAATTTATTTGGTATCAAACAGGCTACTTTTAAACTGCTTCAAATATTTATAAATAAGACTACTAAAAACAGCTAGTAGATCTTTTCCAGGAACCCTCAAATAGCAGGTTCCTTTTGTTATTCAACCTTCATACAATGGAGTCTAGATGCAGGCTACTGCACTGCAGGACAGGTTGGGCTTGGTCTTGGGCATAGGTTCACATTAGAAAATGTAAATCTAAATGAAAAGCTCAGAGCTGCCTCAGTGGAAACTTGTGAGGCACTGCATTTGTCTTGCAATTCCCACCTAGGAAGTTTCAGGCCAAAAACAGCATTATTGACAGATCTATCCAAGTGTGGTTCAAAATTCAGTTCAAACTTAAGATCTAGGAAAGGTTAATAAGGCTATGGAGAACTTATGAAGGCATTAAAATCTAGCCTGCTTACGCCATACAAAATTATTATGGATTCAGAAGGTTGTTTTTTGCTTTGCATCTTGATAATTGTAAAACATTTATTGGCTAAGACATTGCTATAAGCTTACCACAGGAGGACTTAAACCTCTGTTCTCAAGGTGGATGCAAATTAACTGGCAAAAGACAAATTACTTTACCGATAGTAGAGAAGGCTACTGTAATCAGTTGTTTATGTTATGTGTTCACAGCCATTCCTTGGCAAAGGGAGCATTCATGTAGAGTCAGCCTTTTTCAATTCCAAGTAAAGTTTTAACATCCTACTCCAAAGATGTTGGTGTGTTGATAAAGCATTGTTGGACAGAATCATGAAAGTATTTTGAAAAGAATGTCTTAAGAACCTGATAAAACATTTGTTCTTTGTTTGTTTCAATCAGCTATCAAATTGGTCATGGCAGAGTATTGATAATTGGCCTATTACATGGCAAGTGTTTTAGGCAAAATTGATAATTGATATCCAAAAGACAAGTTGTTAAAATTTGCTTCCATGAATGCTTTTATATTTCCTATAGATTTATACATGCATCCCAAGGATTGTGAGCATTTTGCTTTTAGTATTCCCTCTATTAATTTTAGAGAGCCTGCCTATCGCTACCATTGGGTAGTGTTGCCTCAAGGAATGTCTAATAGCCCCACTATGTGTCAAGTGTATGTGGCAACAGCTCTACAACCCTTAAGGAAAAAGTATTACATGAATGATATTCTTTTGACAGCTAGAGAGGAGAAAATACTTCTCGCAGCTTATGCTGATCTTCAATATGATTTAAGGCAAGCTGGATTGATTATTGTGCCTGAAAAGGTGCAAAAAGAATACCCATATCAATATTTAGGCCATGAACTCTTACAAAAAGGAATCATCCACAAAAATTGCAAATTAGAATGGATACCTTAAAAACATTGATTGATTTCCAGAAACTATTAGGAGATATAAATTGGTTACAGCCAAAACTGAGGCTTAGAACAGGGCAATTAAAGCCCCTTTTTGATATACTAAAGGGGGGTGCTTTTCCCAACTCTCCTAGGAAATTAACAAAGGAAGCTAGGGAGCGCTTAGAATTAAGACAAAGAACCCTTGAGGAAGCTCATCTAAATTATATAGATTATTCTAAAAAAATATTGTTTTTAGTTTTTGCCTCTAAACATTCTCCCATGGTTGTTTTTTTGGCAGGAGGAACCCATATTATGGGTACAAATTTTGCAAGTTTCACCTTCCAAAATTGTATTGTCTTATCTGTAGGCAGTGGTATTCTTACTGTTTAAGGCATATAAAGCAAGCTTGCAAACATTTGGCAAGGAACCTGATGTTATGATTACACCCTATAATAAGGAGCAACTACAGATTTCATCCCAAGGTTTTGCTGATTGGGCCTTAATTAGATGATTTACCAATTGTTATTTTGATAATCATTATCCAGATAGTAAGTTGTGTCAATTTTTTAAAATTCATCCAGTATTCTTTCTAAATATTGTTTCCTCTTACCCTTTGCATTGTGCTCAATTGGTTTTCACTGATGGATCAGCCAATGGGAGAGCTGCTGTTATTTTCAGGAATGAAGTGAAAGTTATAAAAATTCCTAATTGTTCTGCACAATTAGCAGAATTAAAGGCAGTCCAATTAGCCTTGAGTTTATTCCCTGATAAAGCCTATAATATTTATATGGATAGTATATATGTTTCCCAAATTATAGAACCATTAGAAACTGTAGCTTATGTAGCTCCTGTTTCTTCTATTTATTCTTGCCTGTTGGAGCTACAAAATCTATGTCAGTGCAAACAACCAGTATTTGTGGGCCATATATGAGAACATTCAATATTACCTGGTCCCCTGTGCAGGGCAATCATAAGGCATATTTATATACTCAACCTCCATTTGTTGCATATGTATATGCAACAAATTATGATAATGCCTTGAATATGCATAATAAATTTCATCTTACTTCAAATTCTTTGAGGTTTCACTGTGATGTTACCAGAGAACAAGCTGTGCAAATTGTTACTCAGTGCCCTCAATGTGCTCAATTCATTTCACCCCCCAATTTGGGAGTGAATCCCTGAGGTTTTAAAGCAAATGATATTTGGCAAATGGATGTGACTCATGTCCCATCATTTGGGAAGCTACAATCTGTTCATGTATCTATAGATACCTTATCTGGTAAGATTTTTCCATCTGCACATAGTGGTGAAAAGGTAAAAGATGTAAAAATATTATTGTTTACAAGCTTTTGATTGCATGGGAGTCCCAAATCAGTTGAAAACCGATAATGGTCCAGCATATATATCAGTGGATCCTTTGAAAAATTTTACACAGACTTTCATATTATTCATAAAACAGGGATTTCATATAATCCACAAGGGCAAGCTATAGTGGAGAGAAGTAATCTTACTGTAAAAATTATCTTGACAAAACAAAAAAGGGGGAGCTTACCTCTCCACATGCTAGATTGTCTTTGTTCTTTATACTTTAAATTTTTTTATTAATAGATAGAGATAAGCTTTCTGCTGCAGACAGACATTGGAAAGGTGCAAAGAAGACAGAGGGACTTTTTTCCATTTAGTAAAATGGAAATAGTTATCTTCAGGAGTTTGGAGAGGTCGTGATCCAGTGTTGGTCAGGATGAGAGGTTCTGTTTGTATCTTTCCTAAAGATGCAGAAAGTACTATTTGGGTTCCTGAGTGCTGGGTGTGTCCTGTCATTATAGACACAGGTACAGACCGAAACTTACTGGAGCTTTGTGGAAAATCCACCAGTCCTGATGCCAGTGGGGATAAGTAGTACTGTGTGGCCAGTTGTGCTCACTACTAATAGGACTATGGGGAAGACTGCAGCTACATTAGAAGTAGAACAGAGTAATATTACCCTATATCTTATATTAGAGAACAGTTTATGTTTTATTAAAAATAGTAATAGAAGTTAGTTAGATAGAACTTCATTTTTTGGTTCCTGTCTTGTGCTTTGCAATGTTTCCTTGAATACTAAACCATGTGTTTTAAGCTCCATTCTTTTCTGTAGTTTGAAAAGTCTCTAATGAACAGGAAGAAGACAAGAAATTGAATTGTTCTAATAGATGGTGTGTATTGACGGATTGCCGAGAGTATGAAGATGCTGCTGTGGTTGTGAGAATTCCTGGAAGTGGGCGCTGTCAGTTTCCACCCTTGACTAGCTGCAGCACCTTTCCATGGCCTTCTCATCTTTTAGTCTCTATTTACCGGAGAAATAGAGAGTCAGGGCTGTGCTTAACAATGTTTAAGTGCTTCTGGCATTTGACAAACAAGAGTGGCCAATGTTGTGTTCTATATGTGACACTAGATGGGCTCTGTCCTGAGGCAAATCACTGCCTCTCTCAGAACCACAGTTCTTTTAACCCTCCATCCCCATGCCCAAGGCTGATTGGTCTCTACGCAGGCATGAGTACTTGTTCCAAGCTGATGTGCAGGTCAGAAGCATGAATGGGAAGAGCTAGGGTCTGCGCCATGGGACAGATGATTAGCAAAGTCACTGCAGGGGCAGGGTGGGGGCTGATTGACTTTTGGTTTGTATTGTTTATGGTATAAATACACTCATCAATGTCAATGTACTGGTAGCAACATGTGCCACCACACAGGGTCCAAGAGTGTATGCCATTCTAGTCTTTCACCAAATGAATCCTGTGCAGTAGGGAGCCTTCAGAACAGACAGCAGTCAAATGTGGTCAGATCATCCCTTTTCCTATTTTGATTTTTCAATGCTATGTGTAGATTTTGAAATATTAAGACCCATTTTTCATGCTGTTTTTTTAAACGTTTCAACTTAGTTTACCACCCACCTGAAGTAGCGGAAAACAAAATAGAATACAGGGGAAAGAGGACATGTTTAGAAATTGTTGGAACAAATCTCATTGCATTATTAGGAAATCAGTAGTTTTGTCTATAAGAATCAGCAGCGGCAGCTTGTTCCATTTGCAAACACTTTACAGATATATCAGTAGTCTAGTAGTTTTGGGATAACAGCATCTGTGGCATTACCTAGCAGGAACAGCTCAGCCTTAGCTGAAATGGCATGAGTTGGTAGGAGGAGCCAGGAGCTCTAGGGACTTCAGGAGAAGGTTTTGGCTGTGTCTCAATACTAAAAAGTCTTGAAAAGCTAGCTGTGTCAGCAAGCCCAGCCTCTGCCACTGTCTGTTGAGTCCTATTTATACTCTCTCTATACATCACATGTCTTTTATGCATCTTACTTCACCATATGTCTTAGCAGGTGAGTCTGTCTTCGCAAAATGGTATCACTGGTCTGTGTCAGTTGATATCAATCTGTCAATCAACCCAAATCTGCTGAAGGGTCAACAAGCTGCCAGAACACCACCAGAAGATTTTTGGTGAGTTTTTCTCTATAGAGTCACAACAAATGAAGCTCAATAACACATGTAAGGTGAACCAATGCATGACTGTTCTTAGTGCGGAATCCTTTATGTTTGCTTTAGCAAACCATCTTTTTACCTGTGTCTGTTTCAGTGAAAACTTCTTTCATGAGTCTGCCTTAGTGAAATGTATTTTTACCTGTGTCTACTTTAGAGAAACATTTCTTCATGTGTCTGCTGTAGCAAAACATCTTTTCACTTGTGTCCACTTCAGAAAAACACTCTTTGATATATTTGCCCCAGCAAAATACGAACTGACACAATTGACTTTCAAAACCCCCTTAAGTTTTCATTTCAGCTATGACTCTAACTGTCAGACTCAAGCATTCTGTCAAGCCAGGCACTCTATATCTGAGCTGTATTCTTAGCCACACAACTTTGATCCCAACACAATATCATTGATTATAGTTTTAATTAGCTTTTAATATTTACTGTGCTTCAGGACCAGCTCATGGTATTTCTAAATCATATCAATAGCTCTGGTAGGTAGGCCAGGCACCTGAGTCTAATCTTAACTCTGGAATATTTAGGAAGCCAAGGTGCAGGCAGAAGGCAGGGATGGGCACTCAGGGTCACTGAGAGTTAGCCTGCTCTCATACTGTGAGAGCCAAAGTTGCCCAGTAAGTCCCAACCACTGAAGGACAAAGGAACTTCTTGGAATGCTGGGAGTTGTAGTTCTTGGAAAATAGCAAGGTACATGATTTTTACTCCCTAAAGAAGTTTGTTTTACCCATCTTCACAAGATGTGATTGATCACATGTGGGCAGGAGGCATATGGACAGGAAATAGGTCAGGAAATAGGAAGTATGTTTGCTCCTGATTGGGCCTGTTAGGAAATGCAATGAAATTGTGGGTTTCCACTGGGACAATTTCCTGGGCACCCAGAGGTGAACCTTACCAGAGTCCTATTTATCTGGCCAGTATTTAATTAAAGCTTGCTTCCAATTTGGATCAAAACTGCGGGACTGGTTGTTCTCTCAGGGTTATCCTTTGGAGTCCTCCAGTGAGATGGACCATCCACTGCATCCTTCACTCAGGGAACTTCTAAAGGCCAAGCCACTCTGGGAAGTGGGCACCTTGGAATACTAATCCAAGGCTCTGGAGCATGCCTTCAGTCCTTTTGACAATGCTGTAAAGGTCATCCTCAAGAAAGTTGATAGCAAGTTTCTTGGGGTGTGTATGTTGAGTGGAAGAGACCTCCATTTGCTAAGTTTAATAGATGTCTTTTCATCCTCCTTTGAAATTTTTCTGTCTGGGAGCTGGTTCTGCCATTCCTTGACATGGGAACAGGGAGGATCTGATTAGGTCTATGCACTCCCTATGCCCAGTCCAAGGCAAAGGGAGATGATTCATGACTCACTGAATACTTTTGGTTAATTGGAGTTGAGCCAGTGTCATTAGCTGTCACGTGAGTCACTTGCTGAATGCTGATGTCAATCAGTTTGTCCAGTGTGACTGCTCCTTGTTCCTTCAGCTGGCTCAGCTAACCAGATGCTTCAGGTGAATGCCCATTGCCCAGCATTTGACTAGCCTTTCAGCCTCCCTGAGCCCTGAGAATGATGCCTTCGGTTTACCTGAAGTAGTTACAAAACAGCATACACAGTCCCTTGTCCCACAATGAGCTCAAATACTAAGTCAAAGAGAAACTACTTGGCATAGGGGAGAAATGGCATACAAAGAAAGTGACCCACATTTATCAACAGGCAGATTCACTAACTGAAAAAGCTATTCAGTATGATAGGGCACGTGGCCTGCTCTATGCAGAATAAACAGGTGTTATATATGGGATGAGGAACAGTCAGAGGGGGACCAGGAAGGGAATAATGACTGGAATGTAAAGAAAAAAAAAAGATTAAAAAAAGTATTATATGGCTCTAAAAGAAAATTATCATTTGTGTACAAACCATTCAGGATTATAATCTGACTGTATTAAAAATATTACAAAAGGGAAATCTACCATGAATGAAATAACTGGCCCCCATTCTTATTACCAGGTTTCTCCTATTATGAGTCGTCACAGGGGCATTAATCCTTCTGATCCTGTCTGGGTACCAAAAATATGATGATGATTAGTTCCTAATATACACAGGTTTCCATGACAAATTCAAGGATTTAACTCAGGAAACAACTCAAGGGAGGAATGAAAGAGCCAGAGATACCAGCATGTACCACCTGCCCAAGGCCAAGGTAATGTCCTGGGATGCTGGGAGTTGTAGTTCTTACTTTCTAAGTAACAAGCCAGAGTTTTGCGCGGGGGGGAGGGGGGGTTCTCTCTAAACAAATGAGTTTGTTCCATGTGCTCGGAATGTGCTTGATCACATGTGGGTGGGAGGTACAGAGGCAGGAAATATATCAAGATATCTCCTTATCCTGATTGGACCCGATGGTAAACAAAGTGAGATGTGGGTTTCACATTTTTGAGCCCCTCAAAAACATGCCTATGTGGTCATATCCTACAAATCCGGAGATGGTTCTGGCCTTAGTTCTTTCTCCCTGGCCAGTTTTTAAGTAAAGCTTACTTTAACTGTGGCTCAACTTTATGAATCCTGTTTGTGACAAATGAATCTCAGGATGAATAGTTCCAAGTACTCAGCATAATCACATGTAATTCTCCCAGCAATCCCAGGCAGGACGAGGTTGCTGTCGGCAGTTTACAGAAGAGAGAGCCGAGGCAGGGCCACAGTGAGTTTAAGTGAGAAAGCTCTAGAACAAGAGATATGTACTTAAGGCCTACAGTTCCCTGGGCGAGATCCCTCACTCAGCTGTTATGGACCGGCACTGCGGACCACCAGTGATGACTTGTCATGGAGGACTCTCAAAGGCCCATGTGCCTGCCCTGGATCAGGTCCTGGATACACAATCCAGGAAGGAACAGAAGTGACACTAAACTTGATGTCTCTGGGAGCCAGGGAGGGTCTGGGCCTTGAATGAGAAGGTCAGGCTTTGACTGTTTCATCTCCTTTCCCTGAGCTTCACATCTTCCCCAATTAGTTCCAAAATGGAGGTCATGATTTCTCCATTTGCCATATGTTTTTTCCTGCTCTTTTCCCCCAAGGGTCTCTTTCAATGAGTGTGCTTGTTGAGAATCCCTACTGAGAATAGAAATGGCCCTTTCTCAACTCTCCTGGGAAGGCTAAGAGAGAAGGCAGGATCATAAAGTCACAGCAGCTTGTACCACAGGGAAAAGGTTGGCAAGTCTGAGACTCAGTTTGTTGTGCAGGCTCGTCGTTCTCAGAAGACAAGCCTAGCCTGCCTGGAAACTCAGCCGACTGACTGTCAGAATCCTTGGACATGTTCTTCATTCTTGGCTGCCTCTAATATCACATCTCTGGATCCAGTTGTTTAGGAGTTTTCCTGGTTAGTCTCTGCCACAAGAGCAAGAAGCAGCCATTCAGTGACGCCTCTTTGGACCCATGAGTGGTAAGTTGGTCAGTAGACTTGGGCTTGCTGGTGTGAAACAAGCATCACATGAAGCTGAAATTAGAAGTAGCCGGATCACCACTTTCCACTGTGTATGTGTGAAGCCCCGCCCCTCGTTGCCTGCTCTTCTTCTTTCACCCTGGCCTACCTCACCCTTGTGCCCTTTATTCCTTCCTCTTCCTCCTCCTTCCTCCTTTATACATTTACTGTTTCCTGACAGTTTGTTTCCTGCCATACTGTAGGTCGGTACTAGACACAACAATGTAGTGTTGTTCTGAGCTCAAGGATCTTAAGTGAGGTGGAAAACCATAGCTCTGAGTTCAGTGATGGTCTGTTAGAAACAGCCTTCCACCGCACAGGGGGACAGCTGGATGTGTACTTACAGCAGTTTGGCTTTGACTGTGAGATGGGTCTCATGCTGCCTGGCTGTCTTGCTTCCGTGCATTATGCTACACTTCAGATTTTTGTTTTCAGCACTCCAGGGATAGGATTGTATGGTTTTTTTCTTTTTGAGGCTGAGTATTGCCAGGCACCCCACTTTTTTGTCTAGAACTCATAATCTGGCTGCCTTTGCTTTCATAATGATGGGACTGATGATCTGTTTCACCAGGCTTAGTTGGATATTGTAAATGAGGACACAGACTGCTGGACAGGCAAGTCAATAAAGACTGTACTTAAGTAAACCATTTTCCTCTGTCTCTATCTCTCTCTCTGTCTCTGTCTGAATCTGTTTCTATACTTTTTGCCAGTCCAACAATCATTCTGTCTGTTTGTGTCTGTCTCTTTGTGTCTCTTCTTGTTTCTGAGTCTCTGTCTTTCAGAGACTCTGCCTTTCTTTCTTTCTTTCTCTCTGTTTGTGTCTCTGACTCTCTCTTAAATACAGAGAAAGAGAAAATGAGAAAGACAGAAAAAGGAAGAAAGAAGAAGAAGAAGAAGAAGAAGAAGAAGAAGAAGAAGAAGAAGAAGAAGAAGAAGAAGAAGAAGAAGAAAGCTTTAACGAAAATATGCATTGCTCCAAAATATTTAGAGTTTACCCAATCCCTTCCCATTGTTTCCTTCTGCTTGTCACTACATCCCCAGAGCCTCCCACACTCAGACATAAGGGAAATCTCATCAGGAGAGCAGCTCTATGGCTAGTCATCCACCTCTGTCCTAGGAGCTCTGTACTTTACTCAACTAGACGGACACTGTGAAGACTTTGCCTTCACCTCCCACTTGAGAATCCATTTGTCATAGCATAGAAGGTAGTGACTGAGAGCCAGGCTCTAAGGCTAGACCATCCAAACTTCAGTTTCTCCCATGATGAACTTGTAATCTGGAACAAACTGCCTTCTTTGTGCCTTAGGGTTCTACATATAGATCATGGGTAAATTTCTTCATCCAGTGAACTGATATGATGTTAGCCTAAAGCTAGTGGATCACTGGCTGGAATATTCAAAATGCCCCAAATAAATAATAGTTGTTTCATTATTACAAAAGTAGGGAACCTCACATGCTGCCATACTCTATCATAGATAGTTTGTTTTATTTTATTTTAATTTTAATTTTTTATTATATTCAACACAATATATTTTTATACCAATCATAAAAAATAATGGACATGTTATTAAATGAACATAAAAAGATAAAGTATTTTTGGTTTTTTGTGCATTTTGTTTTTAGTAGAGCTTAAAATTGTGGCTCCTACTGTTGTAGAACCCCAAAATACAAACAATTGTAGATATTGGAGTTCATTGTAATAAGGCTGCACTTCAATGTCCCTCACATTACAAAAGGACTTTACGTACATAGTAGCTAAGCTAAGAGAGCCAGTAGTTCAATTGCTGTGGGGGTAGGAGGGACAGTGTGCCACTTGTCATGCTGGGTGTTGGTCTAGTGAAACCATGAAGGTGAGGGCTGCCAGTCCTCACATCCACAGGCTTTTGAGAGCTGGAAGGAAGAATTCAAGACCAGGGAAGGAATACTAATGTACAGGAAGGAAAGACTCAGAGCAGCTACAGAAGATCTGCCCTGCACTTGGTGCATCTTAGGGCCTCTTACTGACCTCTGGTGATAAAGGCTCAGGCTGCACAGAGGTTAAAATACAAGGATTTCTTTTTGTGAAGAGAGGCCACTTATACACAAGACACAGGCTCTCCAAGGTTGATGGCTGTTTCAGATCTTCTGAGGCACCTGTTGCTGTCTAGGTGAGAAACTAATGTTCATTATGGGATGAATTGAGAGTATGAGACAGTCTAGGGCATGCCATGCATTATGTGGTATTTCCAGAGTTATGTGAGATACTTTAAATAGTCACAATACTCTTTTTTTTTTATTCGATATAATTTATTTACATTTCAAATGATTTCCCCTCTTCTAGCCCCCCCACTCCCCGAAAGTCCCGCAAGCCCCCTTCTCTTCCCCTGTCCTCCCACCCACCCCTTCCCACTTCCCCGTTCTGGTTTTGCTGAATACTGTTTCACTGAGTCTTTCCAGAACCAGGGGCCACTCCTCCTTTCTTCTTGTACCTCATTTGATGTGTGGATTATGTTTTGGGTATTCCAGTTTTCTAGGTTAATATCCACTTATTAGTGAGTGCATACCATGATTCACCTTTTGAGTCTGGGTTACCTCACTTAGTATGATATTCTCTAGCTCCATCCATTTGCCTAAGAATTTCATGAATTCATTGTTTCTAATGGCTGAATAGTACTCCATTGTGTAGATATACCACATTTTTTGCATCCACTCTTCTGTTGAGGGATACCTGGGTTCTTTCCAGCATCTGGCAATTACAAATAGGGCTGCTATGAACATAGTAGAACATGTGTCCTTATTACCTGGTGGGGAGTCTTCTGGGTATATGCCCAGGAGTGGTATAGCAGGATCTTCTGGAAGTAAGGTGCCCAGTTTTCGGAGGAACCGCCAGACTGATTTCCAGAGTGGTTGTACCAATTTGCAACCCCACCAGCAGTGGAGGAGTGTTCCTCTTTCTCCACACCCTCTCCAACACCTGCTGTCTCCTGAATTTTTAATCTTAGCCATTCTGACTGGTGTAAGATGAAATCTTAGGGTTGTTTTGATTTGCATTTCCCTAATGACTAATGAAGTTGAGCATTTTTTAAGATGCTTCTCCGCCATCCGAAGTTCTTCAGGTGAGAATTCTTTGTTTAACTCTGTACCCCATTTTTTAATAGGGTTGTTTGGTTTTCTGGAGTCTAACTTCTTGAGTTCTTTATATATATTGGATATTAGCCCTCTATCTGATGTAGGATTGGTGAAGATCTTTTCCCAATTTGTTGGTTGCCGATTTGTCCTCTTGATGGTGTCCTTTGCCTTACAGGAACTTTGTAATTTTATGAGGTCCCATTTGTCAATTCTTGCTCTTAGAGCATACGCTATTGGTGTTCTGTTCAGAAACTTTCTCCCTGTACCGATGTCCTCAAGGGTCTTCCCCAGTTTTTTTTCTATTAGCTTCAGAGTGTCTGGCTTTATGTGGAGGTCCTTGATTTGGATTTGAGCTTAGTACAAGGAGACAAGGATGGATCAATTCGCATTCTTCTGCATGCTGACCTCCAGTTGAACCAGCACCATTTGTTGAAAAGGCTATCTTTTTTCCATTGGATGTTTTCAGCCTCTTTGTCGAGGATCAAGTGGCCATAGGTGTGTGGGTTCATTTCTGGATCTTCAATCCTGTTCCATTGATCCTCCTGCCTGTCACTGTACCAATACCATGCAGTTTTTAACACTATTGCTCGTCACAATACTCTTAACACATGAGTATCATCAGACTCATTTTACAGATGAAGAGACTGAACAGGTTGAGAAACTTGGGCAGAGTGTACAGACACCGAGCGGTGTGCTCACAATAACCACCTCAGCCTTCCTGCCTCTGTAGATGCCATCTTCCAGGGCTGTGTATCAGGTGTTATACATGTGGCTGTGATTCTCTTACAGACATTGTGTTTTAGATGATCCCAGGGCAGAACCAAAGTTGGGTTTCTGAGTTCATCCTGCTTGGCTTCTCCAGTGACCACACGACCAACAGCATCCTCTTCATTGTCTTCCTTCTCATCTACCTGAGCTCAGTCCTGGGCAACGGGCTCATCATCATGCTGGTCTGCCTGGACACACAGCTGCACACTCCCATGTACTTCTTCCTCTGTGTCCTCTCCCTGTTGGATATGAGCTTTGTCACCACCACCATGCCCCAGATGTTGGTGCATCTTCTTGCTTACTCTCAGGCCATCTCCTTCACTGGCTGCTGGATGCAGATGTATGTGTTCGGTGCCCTGGGTATAACTGAGTGCACCTTCTTTGTTGTCAAGGCTTATGACAGGTATGTGGCCATTTGCTATCCATTGCATTACACTGTCATCCTCAACTGGGGCCTGTGCATACGGTTGGCATCAGGGACTTGGATATGTTGTTTCTTTTCTTCCTTAGTGCATACTTTCTTCACCATGAGTCTATCATATTGTGGGCCCAACAGGGTCAACCACTACTTGTGTGAAGGTCCTTCAGTGCGTAGCCTGGCTTGCATGGGTACCCACCTCATTGAGATGCTGGACTTGGTCTTGAGTGTCTTTTTGGTCATTGTTCCAGTTTCTCTCATTGTGGCCTCCTACATTCATATTGCCAAGGCGATTCTCAAGATCAAGTCCACCCAGGCCCGCTGCAAGGCTTTCTCTACCTGTGCCTCCCACCTGACTGTGGTCACACTCTTCTATGCTCCAGCCATTTACATCTACATGAGGCCCAACTCCAGCTCCTCCCCTGAGCAAGACAAGCAGGTCTCACTCTTTTACAATGTCTTCACAGCCTTGCTCAACCCTGTGGTCTACAGTCTGAGAAACAAAGATATCAAGAGGACATTTCTCAAGGTAATGGGTTATGGCAGATAGACCATTGGACCATGATAGTGATCCTTAGTTCAACATCAGATATAATGTTCTTTGTTTAAACAGAGATAGTGCCTTTGTTTATGTGAGCAACACTGTGCATTTTATACAACATACAACTTAATAACTAGTGATAAAATTCCTGAAAGAGAGCATGCTGTATTGATAAAATGACTACACAGTTCACTAGAAAACATAAGTATTAGTGGTTCTAAATCCAAAGACTCTTGTGGGCCTCACTTTTCTTAGTGGTAGATTGCAAGCCTCCTTGTGTAGCCAGGCTCAGATGCATTCATCAGTAACAGAAGAAAAGGAACAGTGGATGAAACCTTTAAAACCTAAGCTTCTCAATAGTGATCATCTTCTCTTTGCACACATTCTTTTGCTAAGGAAAGCATCATGGTCCAACATGACAACAAGATGCTGGGATTTATTTTACTTCCACAGAGAAGCAATGAAAGTCATGTGAAAATGGTCTGGTGTGTACACTTCCTGTATAGAGAAGTGAGAAATTAACAGGAGTTTTGCAGGCTGCTGTATTTTAACAGAAGCCAACTTCATGCATGCAAGCCAGCAGGAAGCAGGTTGTTAGTGATATTGTAATAGAAACAATAGAGGCTGAGGTGCTGTAGGCTAAATAATGCAGCACAGGTTGTCATTATTAAAATTAAAACAATGGTGTGTGGAACAGAAGGGGGACAGGCTACAGATCAACTTTCTGCCCGTACTCAATGTAGTCTATGATGAAGTCTGCATTTTTTGGTTATATGAAAGTTAAAGGAGCTGAATTTCATTTCAGAACTCCCAGCTTTTGCTACAAGTGGCATGCAGCATCTGAGGACACATCTTCCCTGTGACGGCTGAGACTGGTCCTTTTCTACACTGATGTGGTGGGTATCCTCTGTCTATCAGCTCCAGAGTAGCTCTTATCTGGCTAATCAGCCAATTCATCTGTGATTCAGGCTTGAACTATTACTTTCCTAATAATGTTTCCCTTCTGATTTTCTTTTTAGCCATGTTTTGAGTGACACTGAAGACAATCCATTCATAGTTAGGATTTATTGTTTTCTTGTAGGCTTATATTACGAGAGGGTCTAACTCACTCCATCCTGGCTTGGAATTTTCAATGTATCTCAAAATAATCTTGAATTTCAGATCTTCCTCTGACCACTTCCCATTACTGTGATCATGGGCTTATGATACAAGACCTGCTGATATTTCAGTTCATGGACAATGTCCTTTGTATCACAGAGGTCTCACTGTGGTTAAATCCAACTCAGTCACATTATCTCTGTCTCATGGAAAATATTCCAGAAGTCATTTCTTGATGCAAGGTCATGAAAAATTCTATTATATTTTAAAAGTTTACTTTACATTTTGATTCATTTTGTGCATAGTATTTGGACAGGGTCAAATTTAATCCTTTTGTGTATAGATATCCATTGTATCACCATTGTCTGTTGACACCAGTACTTGTCTTATTGATTGATAGTTTCATCCTTGACTATTATTGGTTGATAATACATACTAGTGCTTATGGTGATATGGCTAACCTAATGCTATCCTGTTGTGACATCATTTTGTGTTTGTTTACACACTTAACCACCATCCTCTGCTACATATGTGGCTGGAGCCATGAGTCGCTCCATGTGTAATCTTTGGATGGTGGATTAGTCCCTGGGAGCTCTTATGTGTGTGGGGTACTGATAGCAGTCAGTTCTCTTAACCACTGAGTCAGCCTTACTGTTCTTAATTGCTAAATCAAATGGTTGTCAAAAACTCTCTTGTATGTGTTATTACAAGGTCTGGAGTATCAGATTCAATCTATTAAAGTACATGGGAGCCTTTTGCAGATGTCGTTCTTTTCTGGTTGCCATGGCTTTGAGACTGGAAATCAGGATACTCCAATCTTCTTTTTGCAAGATTGTGTTTGCCTCTTTTGAGGTGCTTGTAATTTCTGTTGAAATTTAGCATCCATTGGCAATTTCAAAAAAGTGGGAGTTGGGATTACAATAGAGATACATAGAGTCTGTAGGAATGTTAGGATGTGTTGGCATCTTATCAATAGGAATTGTATTACTAATGGAACCAGAAGGCATTATTTGACCATATGCTATCATCGCTCATGATGAGCTAGGTGGTTTTTTTTTTTTTTATCACACAAGGTCCCAAATCTGGTACACAGAGGCATGCACAACAGAATGCCAATGTGAACACACAGTTAACACTAACAGTCCGTGTAAAAACAGGAAGATTGCTAGAAAAAGTGGACCAAGTTGCTTCTGCTCATTGTGTAATCAGTATTCTGTGATAATATTTGTTTATACAAAGTTGAGACAGGAGATTCTCTGGATTTAAATAAGGTAGGAGGGCAGAGAAACCAGCATTTGAACAATAAAATAGTAAACTTTCACAATGTGCAAAAACATTATGCATATAAAACACAAATCTAGAAAACATTTTGAAGTACTCACCTTCTGAAATGAGCCAATTCTCACATGGTCCATTAATGAGGTATTGTCATCTGGGGGTTAATTAGGGAGTCCCTGCTTGTAAGAGCTGTGGATCTGCTGGCTTCACCTTTCTCAAAGCCCTCCATCTTCTCCTTCAGGCCTGTTGGTCCCCCTGGTGAAGAATGAAACCTCTCAAGTTTGACTTTTCCTTCATGCTGATTTCAGGATAATCTCATGATCACCATGGGTTGGGCCCAGCTCTGAGCTGCAGGAGAGATTTTTGGTTAGAGCCCAGGTCCAGCCAGTAGTTTGAACCCACACAAGTAAGCATGGATAGGCATGGCAGAGTCTGTCTCACCCATGATGCTAGTGGTCAGGCCCTGGAGTTGGTTCTACCACTCACTAGGTGGGTGACCTTTGTCAAATTGCTCTTCTCTTCTGGGTCCTTGTTCATTATCTGGACATGGGCAGAGAAGGTCATGTTGACACTCTTTTTGATGCTGTCATTAAAAAGGAAACCAGCGTGTGCAGTCTCTGGGAGCAGTCCTGTGGCTGTGTCATACCTGCCTCCCTTTTTGAGACCTTACTCTGTAGAGGAATTTTAATTTTAATTGATGATCCAAAGATAATCAAGTTCTGTGTGACCCAGCTGGAATGACAAATGTTTAATCCCTCTGCCTGGAATAACACCAAGCCCTTACAGCACATCTTTAATCCCTAACACTCACTAAAGTATTCATCCATGCTTGAAGGTGATGTCTATTTGAGTGGCGGACAAATCATGAATTAGAGAAAGATTTGACAGAATGTATCAAAGTTAGGATCTGTCCAGCACAGGAAAGAGAGGTGACTTAATAGATCAGTGCAGAGAGAAAGACAGAGAGACAGACAGAGATAAAGAGGAGGCAGTTTTCATGGGACAATTTTACAGGACAGTTGCAGATGAAGAGAGAATGAGCCTGAGAATAAGAAGAATCCAGAAGATTACAACAGATTGCCAGACTTATTTTGAGACCAAACAGAGCAATTCACCAAGAAGACAAGAGAATCAAATTTCAATCTCTCACCTTGGAGAGAAATTTGGGCCAGAGCAACTGAGTTGAATTAGCTAGCTAGAGTTCAGAAAGTGCTTGAAAATTGTGTGAATTTAGCAGCAAGCCCCTGACATTACAATTTCATCTGAGGAAATAATATTTCCTCATGTATACTTTTAACACTCAGAAAGGTATAACATCCCCCATCTTCCCATTTTTTCTTTTCTCTTTCTTTTACAGGATCCCAAGTACAATTTCTGAGAGTTGGGCCCTTTTCACTTTATCAAGTACTATTCTTATCATGTGACTGCCTTTCTGCCATGTTAGAGACATCCATATCTACTTTCTCTCTCATCTCCTTATAAATCTATAATTAAATCTTTATGAATAAAACCAACAGAGCCAGGTGGCTGTATCATCCTACCTATGACACTCAATCAGTTCTGTCTGCTTCTCTCTGAACCTCTGTCTCCATATTGATCCTGTGTGATAAAAGTCTGCCTGGACTCCACTGCCTGTGCAGAGCTCATGGGGGTCCTCAACACCAGTGAGAAGAGTTGGGGTCAGAGCTGTGGGACAATGCTTAGCAACAGCCCTGCAGGGCCAGGTCTGTGCCATGATGCTTCTGATTCATGCTGATTGCCTTTACTGAGGTGTAAATACGCTGATCATAGTCTAAGTCATGGTTGCTAACACACCACTGAACAGCAGCAGAGATCACATTATTTAAATCACACAGTATTTAAACCAGAAAATGCACCACACCAGACAATGTCTAGAACACAGACCACAGGAAAATATAGTTGATCATCAGGATGTGAAGATTTTTGGAGTTGGTTTATTTTGCCTTTTTTAAAATGTTATAAATCATACTGTAACCTTAAGCATTCTCTTTAGATTTTATATAGCTGAACACCATCCTAAGCTTGTCTTTTATTCTAATACAATTTACTTAACTGTTGTTTATTTATTTAATTAACTTTTAATATTTGCTGTGTTTATGGAGCACCACGTGGAAATTTCTTTTTGATCTTTTTCTTTCCAAACATGGTTTCTCTGAGTATCCTTGGCTGAATGGGAACTTGCTCTGTAGACCAGGCTGGCTTTGAATTTATAGAAACCCAACTGCCTCGGCCTTCTAAGTCTTTGGATTAAATTCGTTCACCACCACTGTCCTGTGCTCACAGGAATTCTAAAACCTTATCACTCTAACCAGGAGGACTACATATTTCATAGTTCTTCTTCTGTTTTCTTAGGAATCCGAGACTCAGACAGAAGGCAGGGATGGAGACTCGAGGTCATGGACCACAGGCCAGGACTTGCGGCAGGTGCAGCACACCATTGCATTTTAGTTTAGCAAGCCTGGAAGGGAAGAGGTTACTACTGGAATTCTATAGAAGAGGAAGCCAAGGCAGAATAACAGAAAGTTAAAGAGAGCATGCTCTAGAGTATGGTCAGAGTTTGATTTTTTTTTGTTCCCCAATTTTTATTTGCAGCCAAGAGACATGAGCTCTTTGGAGAGTTTCCTCTGTCCACTGGCATTGGGGATGCTATGTTGACTTCCATGTTGCTGTTTTTTGGGTGATTCTTTTTCTTCTTTGTCTTTGCTTGAGTTGTGTCCAATGCCACATGCATGCTTGAGCACTGGGGTAATCACAGGATGCTACCAGATCTTCTATAATTCTAGATATAGATGGGTTTGAGCTTCCATTTGCATGCTAGGAACCACACTTGGATCTCTGCCTGAGTAAGAAATGGTCTTTTACTGAAAGCTACCCTCCAGCCACCATTATTGTAATGTCTTCATAAATACCAGAGTATCTGAGTAACTTGCTCACATATAAAGCAAGGAGGAAGGACTTTGGTTTGCCCCAGTGTCGTTGAGGAAGTTAAAAGAGTGTGATTGAAACATGGTCTCATCATTGCTTGTATGGACTCTGAGTTTGGACAGCAAAAGGAAGCAAGATGAGAACTTGTAGACTTGACCTGTGTATCAGGTGACCAGGTTCCATCTCATGTTCTCTTAGCTGTGCTTATTCCCCAGTTAGTCTAGACAAGGGAAAAGGTCACCACCCTCACCCTTGGGCTGTTTCCTACTGCTCTGCCCCAATGGTCTCATCCACAGTTCTTTTGTTTACAGTATCCTGGGAATCATCTTAGCATCTCTATTGGGAACAGAAATTAGCCTTTCTGTGCTCTCCTGTGGAAGCTAAGGGAGAAGGCCAGGTCATAAAACCTTAGCTGCTGGTCCCACTGAGAAGAGGGGTAGATGTCTCAGCTTGCCTTTGTTAAGCAGGATTTATAGACACAACCTTCAGGAGCCAGTGTTGCCTGGTACTTGCAGAGGAATTAATAGACTTAACCCCTCAAACTCCATAGCACCATGAAAATTTACTGGAGACTCTGCTGTCTAGCATGCTGTCCCTCTCAACTCTGTTCCATTAGGAGGAATTCCCCTTTAGCCTTGTTCTTGTAAGACCAAGAAACAGTCACTGAGTGACACATCCCTGGATTGAAAAGTGGTAAGGTGGTCACTGGTGTTTGGCATGTGGGTGAGGTCAGACATAGTATGGACTGCACATGAGTAGCAGTCAAGCTATCCATCTTCTCATCCTCTGTGGGTGCATCTCAAACTCCCAGACCTCTTCCCCCTTTGCTGGATTTTCTTTCATCTCTTTCTCAACCTTCTTTCCTCCATCCTCTCTTTATTATCATAATGAATATTTACAGAGAGTTTGTCTGTTTTAAATCATGCTGATAAAGAAAGAATATGGAGGCCTGAGATGAAACATCTCAAGCCAAGCAAAAGCCCTATGCATGTGAGAGCTGTGCTGGCCATTGTCTCTGAAGGTGTCTTCCTACACCTACACATAGACACAGCTTGATGTTCTTTGTTGCCATGGGCATTGCCATGATGGTTTTCTTTTTTGGGCTGAGACAATATAAGCCTGCTGTAGTATAACCTGACCTAAAACTCATGATACACTGCTGGATTTCTTTAGACTACTGATCCTAAGCCTTCCAGAGACTGGCTTTGTAGGTTGGAGCTACCATGTGTAGCATCATCTAGACTGGAACTCTGTCCAATAATTTGCAGTAATGTGCTCACAGACTTGGCTCAGCAGACCTGGTGGAACACTGTAAGCTAAATCACAAGCCACTCAGCTGGGAAAAGCTAAGTATTGTGGATGACCAAATGATCCTACCATGCTGCAAAAGCCCTACCTCAGACACTCTCTCCAATGGATTCTTCTATTTTCAGTGCACCCCAGGGCCTCCCACACTCAGGCCAGAGGGAAAACTCTCCAGGAGAGCTGGTCTGTGGGTAGCCATCCAGCTCTATCCTAGGAGTTCTGGTCTGTGCAGAATCTCAGTGAGCTCAACTAGAGGACACTGAAGGCTGCATTCTTCACTTCCTGCTTGAGAGCCTGAGTGCCAGAGCAGAGAAGGCAGGGACTGAGAGACAGGCTCTGAGGCTGGACCACCTAAACTCTGACTGACATCTCTCATGCTAAGGTTGTCATCTGGACCACACTGAACTTTCTAGGCCTTAGGTTTCCATCTACAGCACACAGGTAATGACACCTATTTCAATGAGTTATGATGTTAGCCTGAATTTAGGGAAACAATGGCCAGAATATAGAATTTAATCAAAATTAATATTGCTTATTTTTATTATTTCAAAGGCTAAGGAATCATCCATTCAGTCATATCCTATTATAAATAATTCTTTCTTAGTGGTCTTGGAATGCAGTTAATAGGAGAGGAAGAAACACTCTTCTAGGATTCCTCAGACTGTAACCAGCCAATGAACAGGAAATACAGGATGTATTGTACTTGGGTTAGGGTGGGAGGTGGTAGCACAGAAGGGAAGGCTTCCTGCTGAGCCGTGGCCACAGGGTGGGCAATGGTGCAGGTGCTGGTTCCCCTTCCATGGGGAGAAGCTAGGCAAGTGCCCTAAGGTGAGAGAGAGGCTGAGGTGTACAGGACACAGTGTGCTTGCGTGGAGATTTGTGTCTGGACACAGGGGAGGTGGGGGACACAGCTGCATCCTGAGGCTTAGTCTTCACAGAGCAGGCAGGTTAGGAGTGAGCAGTGTGTGTGCCTTAAAGGATGGGGCTTCAGAGCTATTAAAAGGCTTTCAGCTAGGGCCAGCTGGAAAATCCTTGAATAATCCGTGCAGCAATCTCAGGAGGAATGTGTTGACACAGATGATTGCCCGGCCCTTAGGAAAGTGGACACAGAGTCCTGCCCCTAAATAAGAACTCATTTGTAATTAATGTCCACTAGGAATGAGGAGGTCAGTTTTCTTCAGGAGAGTCTCCCTGTGTATATCAGTCAAACCCCGAGGTAATCCACATGCTCAGGAGCAGTTGGCCAACAGGAAAGTTTTGACCCCATGGTTTTGTTCTGTTTCCTGGTTTGTTTGTTGTATGCATTTTTGTTGTTTACTTTTTCTTTTAAATCGTTTATCTTGAGAAAGAGTTTGTGAGGTGAAAGAACATGAAGTTGTGTGGGAGGATTGGGGAGAAGTTGGGGAGGGGAAGAATATGTTCAAAATGCATTGTATAAAAATGTTTTAATATAGCTTTCAGACATATTTACTTATTATGAATACACTGTCACTGTCTTTAGACACACAAAAAGAGGGCATGAGATTTCATTACAGATGGTTGTGAGCCTCCATGTGGTCGCTGGGAGTTGAAATCGGGACCTCTGGAAGAGCAGTCAGTGCTCCTAACTGCTGAGCCATCATCCCTCCATTCCGTGAAAAATTATTTGACTTTAAAAAAAGACTGGATTGAAGAAGGAAAGTTTAGAGGTAAGGGTCACATGGAAATGGATATGAAACTGCCAGAGGAGAGGATGATTCCCCTGACCTGGGTGAAGGAAAGGATCACTGTGAGGGTGATGAACAGGGACGGGTCAGGAGAGGGGATGGGGACAGGGAAAGTGAAGACTGGGGATGACTTCAAGTCTCTTTCATGTTTCTACTCCCATCAACAGCAACTCCTGCCTTAAGCATTGTCTTGCTCATTAGCATAGGAGTGGAGCCCTAGCTCAGACTCTTTAGATAGTGTTTGAAATTTCCTTTACATGTCTTTCCTTGAGCACTTGTTTGTGTGTGTCTATGTGCTTACATATTGCTTCAGAATTATAGCTAACATTTACATTGCTGGGCAAAATACTGAATTGTTTAACTTTAGGGAGTACAGCCAAGCACACACTAAAGGAATCATTTAAAAAAATTTCCCCACTGGATCTACTCACACTAGTTAATACTAGACATGTGTTACTGCAGCCATGCTGGTAGGTGTGTGGGGATGTGAGACTGAGAAGCAGAGGTAGGCATGGCTCTGTGGTGTTCTTCTGCAATGTACAGATGAGAAATGGTGCTGAGAACCTCTTACCCTCATCAGTGCCTAACAGACAGCTGCCTCCATGAAATGCCTTCAGTAGTGTTCTCTGTTCAACTGGAGTGTCTGATGTCATGTTTGTGGTTTTCTGGGTCTTTGTTAAATACTTTGAGCACTTTGTTTTTGGTTTTATAGCTTACCATTATTTTTTCCTCCATAGAAAGTATATTTGTACTCCTTAAAAAAATCTTTCCTTACCCCAAAGTGACATTTTTTGATGATATTTATCAGGATTGATTCTAAAACTTTTGGTTGCTTTAGACTTAACCCTTAAATCCACATTGTTGATGCAATGGATGTTTTGTGATGGGAGGGTGTGGGAATTTTCCTGAGAGAGACAAGTGTTCCCAGTGCAGTGCACAAATGTGCTTCACAGCATCCCCAATGCACACATGCGGATCTATCCTTATTCACTTGACTGTATGTGCATGGGCCTGGGTTTCCTTTGTTCTGCCCTTTTCATCTATTTGCTTACTAGTTTCTTGCAAGCCAGTAGTGTCCATGCCTCTGTCTATCCATCTTGTCTGTTTGTCTGTCTTTCTGTCTTTCTCTTAGTGTGTGTGTGTGTGTGTGTGTATGCTCAGAGACTGATATGCAAACTTTCCTCCATTGCTCTCCATCTTATTCATTGAGGCAGGGTCTCTCAGTTGACTGGAGAACTTGTCATTTCAGTAAGTGAAGCTTATACCTCTTGTGGGGATTTCCCGTCTCTGCCTTCCCAAAAATGCATTGAGAGTTTATGACAGCCTATGACCTGTCCTGTGTTATGTGGTGTTTCCAGGAGTTATATGAGATGCTTTAGATATTCATGATAATCTTTACCCATAATTGTCATCAGACACATTAGTTGAAGAGGCTGAGGCTTTGGGAGTTTCAGTAACTTGAGAAAAATGTACAGGATCTGACCTGTGATTTCAGGACCCACATCCCAGCCTTTCTTTATTGAAATTAAAGAGTGGGGTTTTTTTTTTTTTTTGCTTTATGTATATATGTCTTTGCCTATATGCATACTTGTTGCCTATATGCATGTGTGTGGATGGTAGAGGTGAGAAGAGGAGTCAAATTCCATGAAACTGGAGATACACACAGTGTTGAGCTCTCTGGTCCCCTGGAACAGCATCAGTGCTTCACCTTTGAGCCTCTCATCAGCCTGTATCTTCCCTTTCTGCCATGTGTCAGGTGAAACATAGAATAATGGATTCTCTTACAGCCTCCATCATGCAGATGAATCCAGGGCAGAACCAAAGTTGGGTTTCTGAGTTCATCCTGCTTGGCTTCTCCAGTGACCCCACGACCAACAGCATCCTCTTCATTGTCTTCCTTCTCATCTACCTGAGCTCAGTCCTGGGCAACGGGCTCATCATCATGCTGGTCTGCCTGGACACACAGTTGCACACTCCCATGTACTTCTTCCTCTGTGTCCTCTCCCTGTTGGATATGAGCGATGTCACCACCACCATGCCCCAGATGTTGGTGCATCTTCTTGCTCACTCTCAGACCATCTCCTTCATTGGCTGCTGGCTGCAGATGTATATGTTTGGTGCTCTGGGGATAACTGAGTGCACCTTCTTTGTTGTCATGGCTTATGACCGGTATGTGGCCATTTGCTATCCACTGCATTATACTGTTATCCTCACCTGGGGCCTGTGCATATGCTTGACATCAGGGACTTGGGTCTGTGGTTTCTTTTCTTCTTTATTGCATACTTTCTTCACCATGAGTCTACCATATTGTGGGCCTAACAGGGTCAACCACTACTTCTGTGAAGGTCCTTCAGTACGTAGTTTGGCTTGCATGGATACCCACCTCATTGAGTTGGTGGACTTTGTATTGAGTGTTTTTGTGGTTGTTATTCCAGTTTCTCTCATTGTGACCTCCTACATTCATATTGCCATGGCAATTATCAAGATCAAATCCACCCAGGGCCAATGCAAGGCTTTCTCTACCTGTGCCTCCCACCTGACTGTGGTCACACTCTTCTATATTCCAGCCTCTTATGTCTACATGAGGCCCAACTCCAGCTACTCTCCTGAGAGAGACAAGCAGATCTCACTCTTTTACAATGTCTTCACAGCCTTGCTCAACCCTGTGGTCTACAGTCTGAGAAACAAAGATATCAAGAGGGCATTTCTCAAGGTGATGGGACATGGTAGGGTGGACTGGTGAACCATGATCCTGGGAAGCTGGAGATAGAGTATTCATTGTTTATGTACAGTGTCTTTCTTTTGTGAAATTAATCTGTGCATTTGAACCAATATAGTACTTTGTAATTGGGACAAAACATGAAACCAATGTTGCTGACTTGAAGATGCCACTAATGTCTAATTCCAAACATCTCAGTAATGTTACTGGATTATAATGGCAATGGTTCACTTGTTGCTCATGTTTGTAGCCCTTGGGTGTTACCTTCTCTGCTCTTATATCCATCCTGAAGGAGGAACCTTATATCCAACATGTTGTCTGTCTTAGGGTATTACTGCCATTAACAGACGCCATGACCAAGGCAACTCTTATAAAAACAACATTTCAGTGGAACTGGCTCTCAGGTTCAAAGGGTCAGTCTGTTATCATCAAGGGAGGAGAGCATGGCCATTTTCTGGCAATCATAGCGCAAGAGGATCTGAGAGTTCTAAATATTCATCTGAAAGCTACTGGGAGAAGACTAGCTTTCAGGCAGTTAGCATGAGGATCTTAAAGCCCACACCCATAGTGACACACCTACTCCAGCAAGGCCACAGCTCCAAATAGTGCCACTCCTAGGGTCAAGCATATTCAAACAATCACATCATCTTATAAGAGAAAGTAAGAAAGAATGGAAATACTCATAATGGACCAGCATTTCGACAGTGGTGTGCTTCTATCTCCAGACATTCTTTTGGCTAAAGTAAGTAGTATTGTCCATCCTGATAGCAGTAGCAGTGAGAAGTTCTTTGTTGACATATAGCACATGCATCCATAGTCTGATACATTGGTCCCCCTACCTACAAGGCAGCAAGCAATAGGCCTCATGTAACCCAGTGTTGTTCACAGAAAATAATAGCATATCTATAAACCAACACAAAACATGACAGCTGTGGTTACCATGATACTAGAGACTGTAAAAGGCTGAGGCAGTGTATGCTAGTACTGCAGCATGTGCTATCATGACATAATTAAACTGATAGTATGTGGCACAGAATCACAGAAAGCAAACATTACATATATGTTCAGTGTGTGTATGGGTAACCATGGTGACTTCACCTGTGAAATGGTGCACTGCTGAAAGAGAAGGAGCTGGGTTCTCATCCGATCCTCCCAACGTCTGCTCTAAGTTGCAGCATCCAAGGGAGCAGCTCACCTTTGGCTGCCCACTGCTGATTCCCCCTCAACCCTATGATGGTCGTGGATATGACCTGTTTATCATCTGCACAGTAGCTCTACCCTCACTAATCAACAATTTCCTCTGAGATTCAGTGCCTGAATCATTCTTTCCCTTATTGGGTCTCAGCCTCTCCAATTTTATTTTGTTGTCATATATTTTGGAGACTGGGTACCATTCACTCATAGGTAATACTCAGTACTATTGTTTATGTATATATTTATATTGTGAGAAGTTTCATATAGCCTAGGTTTGTCTGGAACTTCCCACATTCATAAGATAGCCTCAATTTTTTTTTTTTATCATCTTGCCTCCACCTCCCAATATTGGCAATATGGACACCCCATCTTGGAGATTTCCTGATTATTTTATAGTGTCCTTTGCTTATTAAAGTTTTCAAATTGGCAAAATCCATTTCATGCACTTTTTTTTGAGACAGATTCACTTTACAAATCCCTGTCTTGCTGTGTAGCCCCACCTAGCCTCAAACTCACAGAGATGCTCCAGCCCACTTAAACATGCGAAAGGCATGCTCCACCACTCCTGGCTATGCACATGAATTTCTTGTTATTTTTCAGTAGATCTATTAGATTGTTTTATTGATTCTGTGTTAAGGAGATTTACTCAGGTGCTTTGTTTTTAAAGTTTCTTTTAGGCCTTTATTTTAATTTTTTCCAACTTACTATTTTTATTTATTTGAACATTTTTCACAATGCACCCCAATCACACTGACTTCCTGCCCTCCCAGGTGTACTCCCTGACCCTTGTGCCCTCCCCTGACCAATAAAAAGAAAAAGAAAAGAAGGAAAACCACACCAATCTAATTTGTGTTTCCCATGTACTGCCTAGAGCACTCTTAGACTCTCAGTGTTCAGTCCCTAAAAGATCACTGAGGCCTTCCTCAGTCCCACCCCATGCCAGAAGCCATCCTCTATGAAGGCCTAAACATCGGCACTCCATCACTCTTTTTTGTGAGTTCTCCAATGGATTCCTGTTTGCACTATTTCTTTTTCCTGGTGTGTTCGGGGCAAGGGTGGAGGGAGGTTGCCAGAAACCTTCAGTGTCTCTCATACTCAACTGTGAGTCTGCAGTTGTCACTGACACCACTGCAAAGGAAGCTCCTTACCCATCACAGCCAACAGCAGCCTGGATCACTGACTTCCACATGGTTCTGGTGACAGCATGGACATGGACACCAACATGGCACTCAGCTGCACCACAGACCACTGGCATCCATAGGGGCCACAGACATCAACAGGGCAGCAACATGAACTACTGACATCAGCACATTCCCTGGGTGTAGCACAAACCATGAACACCAACATGGCCTCTGGTGGCAATACAGACTGTGAAGGTTTTCAGGGATACACAATTCAGACCATAAACCATTCTCCATCTTGCCCAACACTGTCCTACTGGCAGGCCAAGCAGTGTGAAGGCTCCATGTTGCAGGCTGTCCAGCTGGCTATGACCCATGGTAGGCTGAGGGCCAGCCCTATTCAGCAATGATATGTTCTCTGTTTGCTGTGGTGATAAAGCATTCAAATATGTGAGCCTGTGGGCCATTCTTATCCCAACCACACAGGCCTCTTCTGAGTCCCTTGGACTTCACATTGAACTTTGGCAATTTCAAGAGAGTGACAGCTAGGAATATGACAGAGGCACATTGAATCTGTGTGTATGTTTAGGATATTTACATCTTCTCAATGTAGTCTTTTGATATGTGAACCACAAGTCTTCAAGAGAAAAATAGAACTCACTGTCTGTGGTGCTTTGAATAGGTATGGCCCCCACAGATTCATGTGTTTGAACACTTGGCTGTATATTTTTATTTTTCCAACATATATTTATTAAGGGTTCTTAAATGTTTAAATTTCCTTTTAGCCCACCATCCATCAGAGGCAATGAGGAAGAAAGGTTAGTATTCAAGGGAAGTTGGCATGTTTAGAAATAGTTCTTTGGAGCAAATCTAATTTGTGTTGTCAGGATATATGCCAGTAGTCTAGTTTAGTAATGTCAGAATAAGCAGGATAATAAACAGAATCAGCAGCAGTGGAAACAGCCAGGCCTCAGCCAAATCTGCACGAGTCAGAACAAGGGACCAGGATTACCAGGGACTCTAGGAGAAGTTCTTTGCTGTGCCTCTCTCAATGAAGTGAAGATCCATAAAGATGCAGGACCAAAGAAGGGTTGTAAAGCTAGTTATGTAGGCCTCCCAACACTATTGAGTCCTGTCTTGCCTCACTACATGAGTCTGTCTTAGCAAAACTGCACATGAGTCCATATCAGATGATGTCACCCTGTTCGTAGGCCCACGTCAAAGGAAGTGGCATGAAGTCTTCA
The DNA here is from genome assembly GCF_947179515.1 of Apodemus sylvaticus. Taxonomy (NCBI): domain Eukaryota; kingdom Metazoa; phylum Chordata; class Mammalia; order Rodentia; family Muridae; genus Apodemus; species Apodemus sylvaticus. The sequence continues at coordinate 133,594,199 of NC_067474.1, read as the reverse complement.
GGACACCACCAGAAGATTTTTGGTGAGTTTCTTTTTATGAAGTCAAGGCAAACATTGACCAATAAACAGTGGTGAGATGTACCAATGCCATCTAGCACCATCTACTGTCTTTTGGGTTATATTCATATTTCTTTTATGTGCCAAGTGTCCTTTCATGTGCTTGCTTCAGCAATACATCCTTTCACACGTGTCTGCTTCAATGAAACGTTCTTTGACATAACTGACTTTCCAAAGGAACCAGATATTTCCACTTCCCTTGGGCATTCGTCATGGCACTATTATGAGACATAGACTTACAGGAGGTGTGGCCTTCTTAGAGGAAGCGGGTCACTGTGAAGGTGTGTCTTGAGCTCTTATATGTTCATGGTACACCAATATGATACGCAGTCTCCTTCTGCTAACTATGGATCAAGATGTAGAATTTTTTTGCCTTCCAGCGCCATGCCTGACTGCATGTTCCATGCTTTTGGCCCTGACAATAATGGAATAAAACTCTGAAACTGTATCCTAGGCCCAGTCATATGCTTTATTTGGGGTGATAAAGAGATGGCTCAGAGGTTGAAAGCATTTGTGGTTCTTGCAGAGGACTTGGCTTCAATTCCTGTAACCTACATGGTAGCTAACAACCAGCTGTAACTTCAGAGAAATGCATCTAACACCTTCTTCAGATCTCCAAAGGCAGTAGGCATACAGGGGGTACACATATATACATGCAGGCAAGACACTCATAAACAAACAAACTGAAAATAAAAAATATTTTCTTTTATAAGGGTTGCTGAGATTATGCTGTCTCTTCATATCAACAAAAACCTAACTAAGATAGAAGTTGGTACCAGGGACTGGGGTATTACTGTGATAGGCCCGACCATGCTTTTGTTTGGAGGAATGTATATTTTGGAACTTTGGATTTGGAAATCATTGGATTGGGAAAAGATCTTTACCAATCCTACATCTCATAGAGGACTAATATCCAATGTATACAAAGAACTCAACAAGTTAGATTTCAGAGTGTCAAATAACCCTATTAAAAAAATGGGGTACAGAGCTAAATGGGGAATTTTCAACTGAGGAAACTTTAATGGCTTTAAAGCACCTAAAGAAATGTTCAGTATCCTTAGTTATCAGGGAAATACAAATCAAAACAACACTGAGATTCCACCTCACACCAGTCAGAATGGCTAAGATGAAAAACTCAGGGGACAGCAGATGCTGGAAAGGATGTGGAGAAAGAGGAACACTTCTCCATTTTCTGGTGGGATTGAAAGCTGGTAAAACCACTCTGGAAATCAGTTTGGCGGTTCCTCAGAAAATTGGACATAATACTATCTGAGGACCCAGCTATACCACTCCTAGGCATATACCCAGAAGATACTCCAACATGAAATAAGGACACATGTTCCACTGTATTCATAGCAGCCTTATTTATAACAGCCAGAAGCTGGAAAGAACCCAGATGTCCTTCAATAGAGGAATGTATACAGAAATTGTGGTATACATACCACAATTCAGCTATTTAAAACAATGAACTCATGAAATTCTTTGGCAAATGCATGGAACTAGGAAATGTCATCCTGAGTCAGGTAACCCAATCACAAAAGAACACACATGGTATGCACTCACTGATAAGTGGATATTAGCCCAAAAGCTCAAAATAAACACGTTACAATTCACAGACCACAGGAAGCTCAAGAAGAAGGAAGACCAAAGTGGGGGGTGCTTTGGTTCTTCTGAGAAAGGGAACAAAATACTCACAGGAGCAATTATGGAGATAAAGTGTGGAGCAGAGACTGAAGGAAAGGCCACCCAGAGACTGTCCTACCTGGGGATTCATCCTATAAACAGTCACCAAACCCCAAAACTACTATGGATGACAAGAAGTGCTTACCGAAAGGAGCCTGTTATGGTTGTCTCCGGAGGGGCCCTGCCAGAGCCTTACAGATACAGAGGCTGATACTAGCAGCCAACCATTGGACTAAGTGAGGGGTTCCCAATGGAGGAGTTGGAGGGCAGACTGGAGGAACTTGGGGAGCTTGCAGCCCATGGGAAGAAGTATGATGTTGGCCAATCAGTCGCCCCAGGGCTCCCAGGGAATAAGCCATCAACCAAGGCGTACACATGGTTCCAGCCAAAAGAGTGGCAGAGAATGCCTTGTCGGGCATCAGTGGGAGGAGAGATCCTTGGTCCTGTGAAGGCTCAATAGAGGCCCCAGTGTAGAGGAAACTGAGAGGGGTTGTGGGAGTGGGTTGGGTGGAGGACCATATTCTTGGAGGCAGTGGGTGGAAAGACGGGTTGGGGGTTTTCGGGGAGGGGGGAAACTGGGAAGGACATTTGAAATGTAAATGAAGAATATATTCAATAAAAAGGAAAAAAAACAGTGTAGAACAGAGACTGAAAGAAAGGCCATCCAGAGACTATCCCACCTGGGGATTGATCCCATTTACACTCACCAAACCCGGACACTGTTGTGGAGACCAAGAAATGCTTGGTAAAAGGAACCTGATATAGCTGTCTCCTGAGAGGCCCTGCCAGAACTTTTCAAATACAGAGGTGGATGCTTGCAGCCAACCACTTGACTGAACACAGGGTCTCCAGTGGAGGATTTAGAGAAAGGACTGAAGGAGCTTCATAGGAAGAACAACAACATCAATCAACCAGACCCCCCAGAGCTCCCAGGGACTAAGCGCCAACCAAGGATTACACATGGCTCCAGCTGCATATATAGCAGAAGATTGACTTGTCAGGCATCAATGAGAGAAGAGGTCCTTGGTCCTAGAGAGAGGACCCAAGGAGCTGAAGAGGTTTGCAGCCCTGCAGGAGGAACTAATAATATGTACCAGCCAGTACCCCCAGAGCTCTCAGGGACTAAACCACCAACCAAAGAGTACACATGGAGGGACCCATGGCTCCAGCTACATATGTAGCAGAAGATGGCCATTTCAGATAATCAATGAGAGGAGAGGCCATTGGTGCTGTGATGGCTCAATTCCCCAGAATCAGGGAATACAAATCAGAAAATTGGGGGGGGGGGGCGAGTAAGGAGAGGAGGGATGGGATAGGGGATTTTCAGGGGATAATGGGGAAAGGAGCTACCATTTGAAATGTAAATAAAGCAAATATCTAATTTTTTTTAAAAAAAGGAAAGCAGTGGAATAGTGGAATGTGTTAAGTGGGGCTAAATGGACCACACTACTAGGAACATGGAAGATAGTGGTGCTGAGGGTGATTTGAACTATGGCAGCCTGGCTCAAGAGGATTTATAGCAGAAGAATGTTAGTATGATGACCAGAGATCATTATTGTGATCTTTTGGCGAAGAATGTGGGTGCTCTTTTGTCCTTGTCTGAAGAGTGTGCCTGAGGCTAAGGTGAAGAGATTTAGAATAATTCTACTGTCAAAGGAAAGTATAAAGCAACCTAGCATAGACTCTAGTTTGTGGTTCACTCTTATGAAGTGAGTTTTGATGAAACAGAGTAAATTTGGCAAAGAAAAATATACATTGTATGGTTCAAGGCTTAAAGTGGCAGGAGGAAGTAAAATGGAGTTAAATCCTATGCTCAAGAAGATAAACAGATTAAAGGTATAGAATGGAATTAAGGGCCTGGAGGCCTCAGTGGCAGTAAGATCCTACCTAGCTAAAATTCTCTCTAGTGAAAAGGAATTAAAGAAAAGCCTAGGTCTAGGTATGGTGGCACATGGCTGTATTTCAGTTCTCAGGAAACAGGCATGCAGAGCTCTGAGGTCAAGGTCAGTCTACAGAGCAAGTTCCAGGACTGCCAAGGTTAGGTAGTTAAAGAAATAATCAAATACAGAGAGCTAGTGTAGATGTAATAGAACAAGGGAGGTGCAGAACTTGGCAGCTTCAACCACCTATTTCTGGCTTTAGAATAAAGAATAAAAGAAAAGGGTTATGGAATCTCCCTCCATGATTAAGGAAAGTTGCTGAGGTCCAGTGTCTTATTCAGTGATTCTATTCCTGCACAAACATCATTGACCAAGAAACAAGTTGGGGAGGAAAGGGTTTATTCAGCTTATACTTCCACAATGCTGTTTATCACCGAAGGAATTTAGGAATAGAACTCAAGCAGGTCAGGAAGCAGGAGCTGATGCAGAGGCCATGGAGGGATGTTCCTTACTGGCTTGCTTCCTCTGACTTGCTCAGCCTGCTCTCTTATAGAATGGAAGACTTCCAGTCCAGGGATGGCCCCACCCACAATGGCCCTCCCCCCTGATCACTAATTGATAAAAAGCCTTACAGCTGGATCTTATGGAAGCATTTCCTCACCTGAAGCTCCTTTCTCTGTGATAACTACAGATTGTGTCAAGTTGACACACTAAACCAGCCAGTACACCAGGCATGTAGAAGGGGTGTCCCTTCATGGAGATGCAGAGTTTAGAGTTTGCCCAAATAAATTTTTGCTCTTTATTTGGTCCAGTATTTTCCCCACTATCTTGTTTTTCCTCCATTTTGGAACAGTAATGTATATCCTGTGCCACTGTATTCTGGGAGTATGATGTCTGTTTTTTTTTTTATTTTGATTTTATAGGGGATTACACTTAAGGGATTGCATGAATCTCAGAAGAGTATTTGAACTTTATACTTTTAAGCAAATTTGAGATTGATATAGACTCTGAGGACTTTGAAAGTTGGACTGAAAGCATTTATGATATGGCTACAAGCCTATGGGGGCCAGGGAGTCAGATGTGGTGGTTTACATAGATATCACCCCAATAGATTCATGTGTTTGAATGCTTGGCTACAGAGAGTAACACTATTAGGAGGTGTGAACTTATTGAAAGAGGTTTGGCCTTGTTAGAGAAAGTATGTCACTGGAGATATGGATCTGAGTTCATATATGCTCACAGTCCACCAGTGTAATATATAGTCTTTTTATGACTGGGTATTTTGTGTGAACTTATGATGAACTATGTAACATGTGATCATGTATTCTGAAAGATGTTTAAGGACTGAGGACAAGAGAAGTCAGACCAGAAGAATTGAGTGAGAGGAACAGAGCTGAGAGAACTGAACTGAGGAGAAGATTTTAGTCAGAAGAGAAAACAAGAAAGAATTAGAAGGAGAATGCAGAGTGGAATAGCTTAGAAACTATAGGTAACATAAAATAACTAAGAGAATTATGTGCAGGAGGCAGAGGGAAAGAGGGGGAAAGGTGTTGCAGAGAGCAGAAGGAGCAGGCAGGCTTCTCTTTACCATGGGACAGGACAGGTCTCATGGTAAGGACAAGGCAGGCTTAGTCTTATTAAGAGAAACAAAGCCTTTTTCTTACAAACATGGATTTAATTCATTTAGCATTGAAAGAGTAGAAGCTTTTTCTTTCTCAATGCAATAAATATTGGAGTCCATTTTTCATCCAGAATGAGTGAGTTCTTTCTGCACCGGTGCTTGGTCTTTTGCTCCATATGTATATGTAAGTATGGATGTGTGTGTAAGTATATAATTGTGAGAATGTATGCGTGTGTGTATGTAAGTATTAAATTGTGAGAATGCATGCAAGCTGGGCCCAGCTGACTGCGTGAAAATATGTATGAAGCTGTATATATGAATTTAGGTGAGATTATGCATATTCACTTATGTAGAAGTTTTTCTTTCTACAAGTGTTATTCTCTTCACCTGGTTCAATAGAAGTTTATTGCTCATAACTTCCCCCTAGACTGACAAGCAAGAGGTATCTGGACAATAGGGAAAAGGCTCTAGCAACTAATCCTTTACTTCATCTCTTGCTGTTTTAGGATGAGGTGTTAAATGCCTGAAACTGCAGTCTCTGGCTTCAGAGGAACACAGAAGGCAGGTCAGCTAACTATGTTAGCATAGTAACTTAGACTTAGATAAGTAAACTTTTTATTATACAGCAATCCTAAATTTTCAAAGTCTTACCCCAGCCTATGCTCTTCCCCCCCTCCGCTGCTTCAAGAAGAACCAAGAAGAAAGAAACACCTCTGCTGGGCTGGCTCCCGGCATTGATGAAGTGTCATTGTGATTCATGGGTTGGTTACATGGTCATGAACATCCATGTACTATACTAGTAATATTGGAGAGAGTGTGGAGAGATGTGTGTGTGTAGCCTTCTTAAAAATGGGAACGCATGTGAAGATGTCTCTGTCTCACATGTATCCACATCAAAGGTGTCCTCACTAGGAAAGGATGTGGAGATCTCAGTGGATGGGATGCATTCTGTGCAGACACCTGTCAGCCTTTCCCTGGCCATCCTGCTTGTCCTGGTTGTCACCACTTCCTTGTCTAGACACTATAAAATAAATAATTTTAATGTTAATGTAAATAATAGAATCAACCTAGCAGCTGTATTTCTTTGTCTTTGTTTGTCCCCTATAACACACAGAAAATACAATATTTATCTCAAGCTGCGCCTTAATCGTTGAAAGGTTAGAGGATCTACCTTAACCTCAGCTTCCTAGCCATAATTTCTGATTCCTACATATTTTTATAGATCTGGCTCTTTGGATTTAGATGTTTATTTTGATGCTGTCTTCTCAGACTCTCTCCTCATCTTGACATGAAATTCTTTTCTGTCTCTCTCTTCCCCTGGCTGACATAACCTTCTTCCCTATTCTGTCTTCCACTCAGACATTGCATGATCAGCAATAATTGACAAGGCAGATAATAAGTGGTAAGATTTGTTTATACAAACTTGAGACAGGAAATTCTCTGGATTTCAATAAGGTAAGAGGACAGAGAAATCAGTATTTGAATAATACAATGGTAAACTTTCACCACGTACAAAAACATTATGCATACCAAAGACAAATCCAGAAAAGCTTTTGAAGTACTCGTCTTCTGAAATGAGCCAATTCTCACAAGGTCCATTAATGAGGCATTGTCTTCTGGGGGTTAATTAGGGAGTCCCTGCTTGTAAGAGCTGTGGATCTGCTGGCTTCTCCTTTCTCAAAGCCCTCCATTTTCTCCTTCAGGCCTGTTGGTCCCCCTGGTGAAGAATGAAACCTCTCAAGTTTGACTTTTCCTTCATGCTGATTTCAGGATAATCTCATGATCACCATGGGTTGGGCCCAGCTCTGAGCTGCAGGAGAGATTTTTGGTTAGAGCCCAGGCCCAGCCAGTAGTTTGGACCCACACAAGTAAGCATGTGATAGGCATGGCAGAGTCCATCTCTCCTATGATGCTAGTGGTCAGGCCCTGGAGTTGGTTCTACCATTCACTAGCTGGGTGACCTTTGTCAAACTGCTCTTGTCTTCTGGGTCCTTATTTATTGTCTGGGCATGGGCAGGTAGGGCCGTGTTGACACTCTCTATTTGGTGCTGTCATTAAAAAAGAAACGAGGGTGTGCAGTCCCTGGGAGCAGTCCCATAGCTGTGCCATGCCTGCCTCCCTTTTTAAGATCTCACTCTGTAGAGGAATTTTAGTTTTAACATCCAAAGATCATCAAGTTATGTGTGACCCAGGTGGAGTGACACATGTTTAATGTCTCTGTCTGGAATAAAGGCAAGCGCATCTTTAACCCGTGACACTAAAGGTAAAGTTAGTTTGTAGAAAGTTGATTCCATGCTCGAAAGTTATGTCTATTTGAGTGGTGGACAAATCATGAATCAGAGAAAGATTTGACAGATTGTGTTAGAGTTAAGATATGCCCAACTCACAGCACAGGAAAGTGAGGTGACTTAATAGACCAGTGCATAGAAATACAGACAGACAGACAGACACACACACACAGACACAGAAAGAGAGAGAGAGAGAGAGAGAGAGAGAGAGAGAGAGAGAGACAGACAGACAAACAGACAGACAGAGACAGGGACAGAGACACAAATAAAGAGGAGGCTGTTTTCATGGGACAGTTTTACAACAGGTTGCAGATGAAGACAGAATGAGCCTGAGAATGAGAAGAATCCAGAAGACTACAACAAATTTCCAGACTTATTTTAAGACCACGCAGAGCATTTCACCAAGAAGACAATCAAGTTTGAATCTGTCATCTTGGAGATGCATTTGGGCCAGGGCAACTGAGTTGAATTAACCAGGTAGAATTCAGAAAGTGCTTGAAAAGTGAGTGTATTTAGCAGCAAGCCCCTGACATGACAATTTCATCTGAGGAAATATTATTTGCATTTACATTTTTATCACTCAGAAAGGTGTGACATCTCCCATTTTTTTCTCTTGTCTCTTTCCTTTACAGGATCTTAAATACATGTTCTGTGAGAATTGGGCCTTTTTCACTTAATCAAGTACCATGCCTATCATGTGACTGCTATTCTGCCATATTGTAGACATCCTTGTCTACTCTCTCTCTCCTCTGGTCTTTTTTATGAATCTATAATAAAATCTTTATGAATAAAGCCAACAGAGCCAGGTGGCTGTATCATCCTACACATGACACTCAATCAGTTCTTTCTGCTTCTTTCTGAACCTCTATATTCATATTGACCTGTGTGAGAAGGGTCTACCTTGACTCAACTGTCTGTGCAGAGCTCATGGGGGTCATCAACACCAGTGAGAAGAGTTGGGGTCAGAGCTGTGGGGCAATGCTTAGCAACAGCACTGCAGGGGCCAGGGCTGTGCCATGATGCTTCTGATTCGTGCTGATTGCCATTACTGAGGTGTAAATACACCGATCATAGCCAATGTCATGGTTGCCAAAATGCCACTGAACAGCAGTTGAGAGCACATACTCTTACATAGTATTTAAACTAGAAAATGCACCACACCAGACAATGGCCAGAACACAGACCACAGGAAAAGGTAGTTGATCATCAGGATGCGAAGAGTTTTGGAGGGTTTTTTTATTTTTTTATATATTTTTTTAATGTTATAAACCACACTGTAGCCTCAAGCATTCTCTTTACTCAGGTGTTATAGAGCTGAACACAATTCTCAGATAGCTTGTCTTTATTCCAATACAACTTACTTAACTGTCATTTATATAATTAACTTTTAATATTCGCTGTGTTTATGAAACACTTCACAGAAATTCCTTTTTGATTTTTGTTTTCTTTCCAAACATGGTTTCTCTGAGCATCCTTGGCTGAATGGGAACTTGCTCTGTAGACCAGGCTGGCTTTGAATTTATAGAAACCCAACTGCCTCGGCCTTCTAAGTCTTTGGATTAAATTTGTGCACCACCACTGTCCTGTGCTCACAGAAATTCTAAAATCTTATCAATGTTAGCAGGAAGAACTTTATAGTCCTGTGCTCTCCTTCTGGATTCTTAGGAATCTGAGACTCAGACAGAAGACAGGGATGGAGACTCAAGGTCATGGACCATAGGCCAGGACTTGCAACAGGTGTAGCACAGCATCACATTTTAGTCTAGCAAGCCTTGAAGGGAAGAGGTTACTACTGGAATCCTACAGAAGAGGAAATCAGGCCAGAATAACAGAAAGTTAAAGAGAACATGATCCAGAGTTGGATCAGAGTTTGATACTTTTTTTGGTCCCCAATTATTATTTGCATCCAAGAGACATGAGTTCTTTGGAGAGTTTCTTCTGTCCACTGTCATGGGAATGTCATGTTGACTTCCATGTTGCTGTTTCATGACTGACTCTTTTTCTTCTTTGTCTTTGTTTATGTTGCCTCCAACTCCACATGCATGCTTAAGCACTGGAGTAATCACAGGAAGCTACCAGATCCTCTATAATACAAGATGTAGATGGTTTTGAGCTTCCATTTGCATCCTAGAAACCACATGGGGACTTCTGCCTGAATAAGAAATGGTCTTTTACTGAAAGCTACCCTCCTGCAACCATTGTTTTGATGACTTCATAAATACCAGAGTGGCTGGGTAATGTGCTCACATGTAATGCAGGGAGGAAGGACTTTGGTTTTCCCCAATGTAGTTGAGGAAGTTAAAGGGGTGTGATTGAAACATGGTCTCATCATTGCTTATATGGACTTAGAGCCTGGACAGCAAAAGGAAGCACGATGAGAACTTGTGTTATTGACCTGTGTATCAGGTGACCAGGTTCCATCTCATGTTCCCTTAGCTGTGCTTATTCCCCAGTTAATCTAGAAAAGTGAACATCCCACACCCATGGGTTGCTTCCTCTTGCTTTGCCCCAGTGGTCTCACCCCAAGTTCCCTTGTTTACAGCATCCTGGGAATCATCCTAGCATTTCTACTGGGAACAGAAATGAGCCTTTCTCTCCTCTTTAGGGGAAGCTAGGGAGAAGATCAGGTCATAAAACCTCAGCTGCTGGTCCCACGGAAAAGAGGTGGTGGTGTCTGAGCTTGCCTTTGTTAAGCAGGATTTATAGATACCATCTTCAGGAGCCAGGGTTGCCTGGTACTTGCAGAGAAATCGAGAGACGTAGCCCCTCAAACTCCATGCACCTTGAAATTTTACTGGAGACTAGGCTGCCTGGCATGCTGTCCCTCTCAACTCTGTTCCTTTAGGGGGAATTCCCCATTAGCCTTGTTCTTGTAAGACCAAGAAATAGCCACCTAGTGAGACATCCCTGGATTGACAAGTGGGTAAGGTGGTCACTGGTGTTTGGCTTGTGGGTGGGGTTATACACACAATGGACTTCAGGTGAGTAGCTGTCAAGCCATCCACCTCCTGGTCCTCTGCACATACATCTCAAACTTCCAGGCCTCTTCTGCTTTTGCTTCCTCTTCCTTCTTCATTTTCTCAACCTTGTTTCCTCATTCCTCCGTTTTTTATCTTAATGGATAATTACGGAGAGTTTGTATGTTTCAAATCATACTAATAAAAAAAGAATATGGAGGCCTGATCTCATATTCTCAAGCCAATGAGAAAGCCCTACTATGCATGAGAGAACAGTGCTGGGAAGTGTCTCTGAAGGTATCTTCCTAAACCACACGGACACAGCTTGATGCTGTTTGTGGACATGGCCATGGCAATGATGGTTTTCTTTTTTTGGCTGAGACAATGTATGTCTGCTATAGCATAACCTGACTCAAATTCACGATACACTACTGAATTTCTTTAGACTACTGATCCTAAGCCTTCCAAAGGTTGGCTTTGTAGCCAACTCATTTGGAAGTCACTCCTTATGCTTTCATTTGCAGAACTGGTCTCATAGATTGAGCCCAACTGGCCTGGTGGAACACTGTAAGCTAAATCAGAGGCCACTCAGCTGGGAAAGCTAAGGTATTGTGGATGACCAAATGATATTCCTGTGCTGCAGAAACCCTGCCTCAGACACTTTCTCCTTGGATTCTTCTACTTTCAGCACACTCCAGGGCCTCCCTCACTCAGACCAGAGGGAAATCTCTCCAGGAGAGCTGGTCTGTGCGTAGCCATCCAGCTCTGTCCTAGGAGCTCTGGTCTGTGCAGAATCTCAGTGAGCTCAACTAGAGGACACTGAAGGCTGCATTCTTCACTTCCTGCTTGAGAGCCTGAGTGCCAGAGCAGAGAAGGCAGGGACTGAGAGACAGGCTCTGAGGCTGGACCACCTAAGCCCCATCTTATTTCTCTAACACTAAGGTTCTAATCTGTAACGTGCTGATATTTCTAAGCCTTAGGTTGCCATCTGTAGTACATGGGTAGCTCACTTCTTTCAGTGAGTTGCGATGTTAGCCTAAATTTAGGGAAACAATGGCTGGAATAGAGAAAGTAATCAAAATTAATAATGGTTATTTTTATTATTTCAAAAACTAGGAAATCATCCATTCAGTCATATCCTACTATAAATAATTCTTTCTTAGTGGTCTTGGAATTCAGTTAATAGGAGAGGAAGAAATACTCCTCTAGGACTCCTCAGACTGTAACCAGTCAATGAACAGGAAATACAGGATGTATCCTACTTGGGTTAGGGTGGGAGGTGGTAGTACAGAAGGGAAGGCTTCCTGCTGAGTCGTGGCCACAGTGTGGGCAATGGTGCAGTGCTGGTTCCCCTTCCATGGGGAGAAGCTAGGCAAGTGCCCTAAGGTGGGAGTGAGGTGTACAGGACACAGTGTGCTTGTGTGGAGATTTGTGCCTGGACACAGGGGAGGTGGGTGACACAGCTGCATCCTGAGGCTTAGTCTTCACAGAACAGGCAGGTTAGGAGTGAGCAGTGTGTGTGCCTCAAAGGATGGGGCTTCAGAGCTGGTGAAAGGCTTTCAGCGGGGGTAGGACAGGGCCAGTTGAAAATTCTTAAATAACCTGTGCAGCAGTCTCATGAGGAATGTGTTGACACAGATGATTGCCCTGCCCTCAGAAAGGAAATTGGACACAATGTCCTACCCTAAATAAGAACTCATTTGCTACTGATACCTACTAGGAAAGGGGACGTCAGTTTTCCCTAGTAGAACCTCACTGTGTATATAAGTCACACCCCAAGGTAAGCCACATGCTTAGGAGCAGTTGGCCAACAGGAAAGAGATCCAATGATTTGGTTTGGTTTCCTGGTTTGTTTCTTGTATGTATTTTTCTTGTTGATGTTGTTGTTTGATTTTATAAATTTTTGTTGTCTTTTTTCTTTCATACCTTTTGCATTGAAAGAGAGCTTGGGAAGAGAAAGAACATGAAGTTGTGTGGGGAGGATTAGGAATATGTAGGGGATGGGAAGAATATTTTCAAAATGCATTGTACAAAAATGTTTTAATATAGTTTTTAGACATATTTATTTTATTATGAGTACACTGTCACTGTCCTTAGACACACCAGAAGAGAGCATCAGATCACATTACAGATGGTTGTGAGCCTCCATTTGATTACTGGGAGTTGAATTCAGGACCTCTGGAAGAGCTGTCAGTGTTCTTAACCACTGAAATTATTTGAATTAAAAAAAGACTGGATTGAAGAAGGATAATTTAGAGGTAAGGGTCACAGAGAGCCTGGTACAAAATTCCAGAAAAGAGGATGGTCCCCTGACCTGGGTGAAAGAAAGGATGGCTGTGAGGGTGACGAGCAGGGACGGGTCAGGAGAGGGGATAGGGACAGGGAAAGTGAAGACTGGGGATGGCTTCATGCCTCTTTAAGGTTTACGCCATCAAAAGCAACTCCATAGTGGAAACCAGGAAAGGGGATAACATTTGAAATGTAAATAAAAAGTGTTGCCCAGAACAAATAAAGTGTAATTAGTGTAAAAGTAAAAAAAAACAAAGAGCAACTCCTGCTTTAACCATTGTCTTGCTCTTCTGTATATGAGTGGAGCCCTAGCTCAGACTGTTTAGATAGTGTTAGGAAATTTCCTTAACATGTCCTCCCTTGAGCATATGTTTGTATGTGTCTATGTGTTTACATTTGCTTCAGAATTATACTTAATGTTTGCATTGCAGGGCAAAATACTGAATTGTTTAACTTTAGGGAGCATAGCCAAGCACACACTGAAGGGCCCATTTTAATTTTCTCCCCCATTGGATCTCGTCACTCCTGTTAATACTACACAAGCTTTACTGCAGCCATGATGGTAGGAGTGTGGGGATGTGAGACTGAGAAGCAGAGCTCTTCTGCAATGTCCAGATGAGTAACGGTGCTGAGAACCTCTTAACCTCATCAGTGCCTAACAGACAGCCGCCTCCATGAAATGCCTTCAGTAGTGGTCTCTGTTCAACTGGAGCATGTGATGTCATGTTTGTGCTTTCTAAGTCTTTGTATAAGTACTTTGAGCAGTTAATTTTGGTTTTATAGGTTACCATTGTATTTTCCTCCATGGAAAATACTTTTTTGTGCGCCTTTAAAAAAATCTTTGCTTACCCAAATGTGACAATTTTTTGATGATATTTATCAGGTTTGATTCTCTAAATTTTGGTTGCTTCAGATTTACCCCTTAAATCCACATTGTACCTGCAATGGATGTTTTGTGTAGGGAGGGAGTGGAAATTTCCTGAGAGAGACAATGTTCCCAGTGCCGTGCACACATGTGCTTCAGTGTCCCTAATGCACACACGTGATTCTATCCTTATTCACTTGACTCTATGTGCATGGGCCTGGGTTTCATCTATTTGTTTACTAGTTTTTTCCAAGCCAGTACTGTCCATGCCTCTGTCTATATGTCTGTCTGTCTGTCTGTCTGTCTTCCTTCCTCTTTGTGTGTGTGTGTGTGTGTGTGTGTGTGTGAGTGTGTGTGGTCACAGACTGATATGCAAGCCTTCCCCAGTTGCTCTCCATCTTATTCATTGAGGCAGGGTCTCTCAATTGACTCTAGTGCTCTTCATTTCAGTAAGTGAGGCTTATTCCTGTTGCTATGGAAATTTCCTGTCTCTGCCTTCCCAGAAATGAATTGAGAGCTCGTGACAGCCTATGACCTGACCAGTGCTATGTGGTTTTTCCAGGAGTTATGTAAGATGCTTTAGATATTCATGATAATCTTTAGCCACAACTGTCATCGGGCTCATTATATAGTTCAAAAGCTTGAGGCTTTGTGAGGTTCAATAACTTGAGAAGAGTGTACAGTACCCGACCTGTGAGCTCAGGACCCACGTCCCAACCTTTCATTATTTAAAATAAAGAGTTATATTTTTGTTTTATGTATATGTGTCTTTGCCTATATGAATGCTTGTTTACCATGTCTGTATGTGGCCAGTGGAGGTGAAAAGGAATCAAATCCCATGGAACATGGCTTAGACACAGTTTTGAGTTGTCTGGTCCTCTGGAACACCATCATTGCTTCAACTTTGAGCCATCTCCTCAGTGTGTATCTCCCCTTTCTGACCTTATCCCTGGCATGTGTCAGGTGACACATGAAATAATGTGTCTTACAGCCTCCAACATGAGGATGATTCCAGTGCAGAACCAAAGTTGGGTGTCTGAGTTCATCCTGCTTGGCTTCTCCAGTGACCCCACGACCAACAGCATCCTCTTCATTGTCTTCCTTCTCATCTACCTGAGCTCAGTCCTGGGCAACGGGCTCATCACCATGCTGGTCTGCCTGGACACACAGCTGCACACTCCCATGTACTTCTTCCTCTGTGTCCTCTCCCTGTTGGATATGGGCTATGTCACCACCACCATGCCCCAGATGTTGGTGCATCTTCTTGCTCACTCTCAGACCATCTCCTTCATTGGCTGCTGGCTGCAGATGTTTGTGTTTGGTGCCCTGGGTATGACTGAGTGCACCTTCTTTGTTGTCATGGCTTATGACAGGTATGTGGCCATTTGCTATCCACTGCGTTACACTGTCATCCTCAACTGGGACCTGTGCATAAGGTTGGTAACAGGGACATGGATCTGTGGTTTATTTTCTTCTTTCTTGCATACTTTCTTCACCATGAGTCTGCCATATTGTGGGCCCAACAGGGTCAACCACTACTTCTGTGAAGGTCCTTCAGTGCGCAGCTTGGCTTGCATGGATACTCACCTCATTGAGATGGTGGACTTTGTATTGAGTGTTTTTGTGGTTGTTGTTCCAATCTCCCTCATTGTGGCCTCCTACATTCATATCGCCATGGCAATTCTCAAGATCAAGTCCACCCAGGGCCGCTGCAAGGCTTTCTCTACCTGTGCCTCCCACCTGACTGTGGTCACATTCTTCTATGCTCCAGCGTCTTACATCTACATGAGGCCCAACTCCAGCTACTCTCCTGAGAGAGACAAGCAGATCTCACTCTTTTACAATGCCTTCACAGCCTTACTCAATCCTGTGGTCTACAGTCTGAGGAACAAGGACATTAAGAGGGCATTTCTCAAGGTGATGGGACATGGTAGATTGAACTGGTGAACCAAGACCCTGGGAAGCTGGAGTTAGAGTGTTAACTATTTAAGAACAGTACAATTTCTTTATTTTGTGAAAATATTTTGTGCATTTGAACCAATGTGGTACTTTGTAATTGGGACAAAATACCATGATATCAATGTTCTCAACTTGATTGAAGGTGGCACTAAGGTATAATTCCAAATACCTCAATAATGTTACTGAATTGTAATGGCAATGGTTCACTTGTTGCTATTGTCATGTTTGTAGCTCTTGGGTGTGACCTTCTCTGCTCTCATATCCATCCTGAAGGAGGAACCTTATATCCAACATGTTATCTGTCTTGGGGTTTTACTTCGGTTAACAAACACCACAATCAAGGCAATTCTTATAAGAACAGCATTTAATTGGGGCTGACCCTCAAGTTCAGAGGTCGTTTGTTATCATCAAGGGGGAGGGAGCATGGCAGTTTTCTGGCAGGCATGGTGCAGGAGGATCTGAGAGTACTACATCTTCATCTGAAGGCTGCTAAGAGAAGACTGTCTTTCAGGCAGTTAGCATGAAGCTCCTAAAGCCCTCACCCATAGTGATACACCTACTTTAACAAGGCCACACCTCCAAATAGTGCCATTCTTTGAGTGAAGAAAATTCAAAGAACCATGTCATCATAGAACAGAATATAAGAAATAGTGTAAATACTCACAATGGCCCAGCTTTTCAACAGTGGTCTGCTTCTATTTCAAGACATTCTTTTGGCTAAAGCAAGTAGTGTGGTCCAGCCTGACAGCAGGGAGTGAGAAGCCCTTTGTCTGTTGAGAAGTAGCACATGTGGCCACAGTCTGATACATTGGTTCCCCTACCTACAAGGCAGCAAGCAATAGCATCATGTAACCCGGTGTTGTTCACAGAAAACAACAGCTTATCTATAAACCAACACAAAACACGGCAGTTGTGGAGAGTGTGATACTAGAGACAGCAGAAGGCTGAGGCAGCATATACTTTACCACAGCTTGTGCTGTCTTGACAAGAATAAACTGATAGTTTATAGCATGAAATCAATGCAGCTCAGAGAGCAAACTTCACATATAAGTTCAGCGTGGTCTGTGCGTAACCATGGTGATCTCTCCTGTAAAATGTGCACTTCTGAAAGAGAAGGAGCTGGGTTCTCATCAGATCCTCCTGACATCTGCTCTAAGTTGCAGCATCCAAGGGAGCAGCTCACCTTTGGCTGCCCACTGCTGATTCCCTCTCAACCCTATGATGGTGGTGGCTATGTCCTGTCTATCATCTGCAGAGTAGCTCTTGTCTCACCAGTCAGCAAAGTCCACTGTGGTTCAGTGCCTGAACCACTCTTTCCCTTATTTGGTTTCAGCCTCTCCAATTTTATTCTGCAGTCATATATTTTGGAGTCTGGGTACCGTTCATTCATAGGTAGTGCTCAGTACTATTGTTTATGTATTTATTTATCTTGGGAGAAGTCTCATATACCATAGGCTAGACTGGAACTTCCTGCATTCCTAAAGTTACCCTCAAATTTTTTTATCTTCCTGCTCTCACTTCCCCAATATTGAGATTATAACATGGGACACCCCATCAGGGGGAATATTTGATTCTTTGACAGAGTCCTTTGAATATAAACATTTTCAAATTGGTAAAATCCAATTAATGCACTTTTTTGAGGCAGATTCAGTCTATGTATCCCTGGGGCTCTGTAGGCCCAGTTAGCCTCAAATTCAGAGAGATCCTCCAGCCTGCTTACAGACATGAAGGGCATGCTCCAACATTCCTGGCCATGCACTTAAATCTCTTGTTATTTTTCAGTAGATCTACAAGATTTTTTTTTATTGATTCTGTGTTATGGAGTTTATTCGGGTGCTTTGTTTTTAAAGTTTCTTTTAGGCCTTCATTTTAATTTTTTCCAACTTATCATTTTTATTTTTTTTGAAAATTTTGCACAATGTATCCCAATCACACTGACTTCCTACACTCCCAGGTGTACTCCCTCACCCTTGTGCCCTCCCCCACCAATAAAAAAAAGGAAAAGAAGGAAAAACACACCAATCTAATTAGTGTTCCCCATGTATTGACTAGAGAATTATTAAACTTTCAGTGTCCAGGCCCTAAATGATATCTGAGTACTTCCTTAGCCCCACCCCCATGCCAGATGCCTTCCACTGTGAAGATCTATGTGGACAGGACACCACCACTTTTTTGTGAGCTCTCTTCAATGGATTCCTGTCTGCACTATTTCTTTTTTCTGGTGTTCAGGGGCAAGGGTGGAGGGAGGTTGTCAGAGAAGCCTTCAGTGTCTCTCATACTCAACTGTGAGTCTGCAGTTCTCACTGACTCCTTACCCCCTCAGAGCCACCAGCAGCCTGGATCACTGACTTCCTCATGGTTCTGGTGAGAGCATGGACATGGACACCAACATGGCACACAGCTGCACCACAGACCACTGGCATCCACCTGGGCCACAGACATCAACAGGGATGGGGCAGCAACACGAACTACTAACATCAGCATGTCCCTCTCCTTATGGATCTATAATAAAATCTTCATGAATATAACCAACAGAGTCAGGTGACTGTATCATCCTACACATGACACTCAATAAGTTCTGTCTGCTTCTCTCTGAACCTCTGTCTCCTTATTGATCCTGTGTGAGAAGAGTCTGCCTGGACCCCACTGTCTGTGCAGAGCTCATGGGGGTCATCAACACCAGTGAGAAGAGTTGGGGTCAGAGCTGTGGGACAATGCTTAGCAACAGCCCTGCGGGGGCCAGGGCTGTGCCATGATCCTTCTGATTCATGCTGATTACCATTACTGAGGTGAAAATACATGAATCATAGCCAATATCATGGTTGTCAACATGCCATTGAACAGCCGTTGAGATCACATATCATTACACAGTATTGAAATCAGAAAATGCACCACTCCAAACTATGGCTAGAACACAGACCACAGGAAAATGTAGTTGATCATCAGGATGTAAAAAGTTTTGGAGTTTTTTTTCCTTTTTCTTAATGTTATATATCACACTATAGCCTCAAGCATTCTATTACTCAGGTTTTATAGACCCGAACACCATTCTCAGATATTCAGTCTTTATTCCAATACAATATACTTAATTGTCATTTATATAATTAACTTTTAATATTTGCTATGTTTATGGAGTGCCTCACAGATACTCCTTTTTGTTTGTTTGTTTTCCAAATATGGTTTCTCTGAGTATCCTTGGCTGAACTGGAACTTGCTCTGAAGACAGGCAAACTTTGATCTTATAGAATCCCAACTGCTGCGGTCTGGGCTGGTTTACCTTGGGCACAAACTCTGCTACAAATTCTGTAACATCCAGAAAAGCTCCACTCCCAGACACTCTAAGAAGCCCAGGATTGCAGGATCCCAGAATCTTGGTCACACCAGGATCTCAGGGCTCCAGAGGCAGCTTGACTTCCCCAGGAACTCTGACACACCCAAGATCCCAGGATCATAGGGCTATAGAGACTGCTAGACTCTGAGGAGTTCTGACTCAACCAGGATCACAGGAAGGATAGGCTCCAGTCAGGAAGCACTAGTGAAGGCAGGTAGCACTAGAGATAATCAGATGGTAGGAGGCAAGCATAAGAACGTAAGCAACAGAAACCAAGGTTACATGGCATCATCAGAACCCAATTCTCCCACCATAGCATGTCCTGGATACACCATCACACCAGAAAAGCAAAATTCAGATCTAAAAATCAATTCTCATGATGATGATAGAGGATGTTAAGAAGGACTTAATAATTCCCTTAAAGAAATACAGGAGAACACAGGTAAACAACTAGAAGCCCTTAAAGAAGAAACACAAAATCCCTTAAAGAATTACAGGAAAACACAAGCAAACAGGCATAGAAAATGAACAATGAACAAAACCATCCAGGATCCAAAAATGGAACTAGAAAAAAATAAAGAAATAACAAAGGGAGACAACCCTGGAGCTAGAAGACCTTGGATGTCATAGACACAAGCATCACCAACAGAATACAAGAGACAGAAGAGAGAATCTCAGGTGCAGAACACACCATAGATAACATTGACACAACAGTCAAAGAAAAGGCAAAATGCAAAAAGCTCTTAACCCAAAACATGCAGGAAATACAGGACAAAATGAGAAGACCAAACCTAAGGATAACAGGTATAAAAGAGAGCAAAGAAAGCCAAAATAAAGGCCAATAAATATCTTCTACAAAATTATAGAAGAAAACTCCCTAACCTAAAGAAAGACATGCCCATAAACATACAAGAAGCCTACAGAACTCCATAAAAGAAATTCCTCCCATTACACAATAATCAAAACACCAAATGCATTAAACAAAGAAAGAATATTAAAAGCAGTAAGGGGAAAATGTCAAGTAACATATAAAGGCAGAACTATCAGAATTATAGAAGCCTTCTCACCAGAAACTATGAAAGCTAGATGTCATACAGACCGTAAGAGAACATAGATGCCAGTCCAGGCTACTATACCACGCAAAACTCTCAATTACCATAGATGGAGAAAATGAGATAGTACATGGCAAAACCAAATTTAAACAATATCTTTCCACAAATCCAGCTCTATAAAGGATAACAGATGGAAAACACCAACACAATGTGGGAAACTACACACTAGAAAAAGCAAGAAGGTAATCTTTCAACAAACCCAAAAGAAAATAGCCACACAAACATAATTCCACCTCTAACAACAAAAATAACAGAAGTAACAATCACTTTTCCTTTAATACTCTTAACATCAATGGATTCACTTCCCCAATAAAAAGACATAGACTAACAGACATAAGTAAACAGGATCCAACATTTTGCTGCACACAGGAAACACACCTCAGTGACAAACATTGCCTCAAACTAAAAGATTGGAAAACAATTTTCCAATCAAATAGTCCCAAGAAACAAGCTGGAGTAGTCATTTTTTTATTCGATATAATTTATTTACATTTCAAATGATTTCCCCTTTTCTAGCCCCCCCACTCCCCGAAAGTCCCGCAAACCCCCTTCTCTTCCCCTGTCCTCCCACCCACCCCTTCCCACTTCCCCGTTCTGGTTTTGCTGAATACTGTTTCACTGAGTCTTTCCAGAACCAGGGGCCACTCCTCCTTTCTTCTTGTACCTCATTTGATGTGTGGATTATGTTTTGGGTATTCCAGTTTTCTAGGTTAATATCCACTTATTAGTGAGTGCATACCATGATTCACCTTTTGAGTCTGGGTTATCTCACTTAGTATGATATTCTCTAGCTCCATCCATTTGCCTAAGAATTTCATAAATTCATTGTTTCTAATGGCTGAATAGTACTCCATTGTGTAGATATACCACATTTTTTGCATCCACTCTTCTGTTGAGGGAGACCTGGGTTCTTTCCAGCATCTGGCAATTACAAATAGGGCTGCTATGAACATAGTAGAACATGTATCCTTATTACATGGTGGGGAGTCTTCTGGGTATATGCCCAGGAGTGGTATAGCAGGATCTTCTGGAAGTAAGGTACCCAGTTTTCGGAGGAACCGCCAGACTGATTTCCAGAGTGGTTGTACCAATTTGCAACCCCACCAGCAGTGGAGGAGTGTTCCTCTTTCTCCACACCCTCTCCAACACCTGCTGTCTCCTGAATTTTTAATCTTAGCCATTCTGACTGGTGTAAGATGAAATCTTAGGGTTGTTTTGATTTGCATTTCCCTAATGACTAATGAAGTTGAGCATTTTTTAAGATGTTTCTCCGACATCCGAAGTTCTTCAGGTGAGAATTCTTTGTTTAACTCTGTACCCCATTTTTAATAGGGTTGTTTGGTTTTCTGGAGTCTAACTTCTTGAGTTCTTTATATATATTGGATATTAGCCCTCTATCTGATGTAGGATTGGTGAAGATCTTTTCCCAATTTGTTGGTTGCCGATTTGTCCTCTTGATGGTGTCCTTTGCCTTACAGAAACTTTGTAATTTTATGAGGTCCCATTTGTCAATTCTTGCTCTTAGAGCATACGCTATTGGTGTTCTGTTCAGAAACTTTCTCCCTGTACCGATGTCCTCAAGGGTCTTCCCCAATTTCTTTTCTATTAGCTTCAGAGTGTCTGGCTTTATGTGGAGGTTGGAGTAGTCATTTTAATACTGAATAAAATTGACTTTCAACCAAAAGTTGTCAAAAAGACAAGGAAGGACACTTATTACTAGTAAAAGCAAAAATCTACCAAGATGAACTCTCAATTCTAAACTCTATGCTCCAAATGCAAGGGCACCCACATTCATAAAAGAAACTTTACTAAAGCTCAAACACACATTGTACCCCACAAAATAATAGTGGGAGACTTCAATACTCCACTCTCATCAATGGGCAGATTATGGAAACAGAAACTAAACAGAGATACAGTGAAACTAACAGAAGTTATGAACCAAATGGATCTAACAGATATTTATAGAATATTTCATCCTAAATAAAAAGAATGTACCTTTTTCTCAGCACATCATGGTACCTTCTCCAAAACTGATCACATAAGCAGGCACAAACCAGACTTCAACAGATATAAGAAGATTGAAATAATCCAATGCCTCCTATCAGATCATTACAGATTAAGGTTAGTCTTCAACAGCAAGGTAAACAACAGAAAGCCCACATACACATGGAAGCTGAACAATGCTCTACTCAATGATAACTTGGTCAAGAAAGAAATAAAGAAAGAAATTAAAGACGTTTTAGAATTTAATGAAAATGAAACCACAATATACCCAAAATTATGGGACACGATGAAAGTAGTGTTAAGAGGAAAACTTACAGCTCTACATGCCCCCCAAAAGAAACTGGAGAGAGCTTATACTAGCAGCTTGACAGCACACCTGAAAGCTCTAGAACAAAAAGAAGCAAATACACCCAAAAGGAGTAGACTGCAGGAAATCATCAAACTCAGGGCTGAAATCAACCAAATAGAAAGGAAAAGAACTATACAAAGAATCAATAAAACCAGGAGCTGATTCTTTGAGAAAAATCAACAAATTAGATAAACCCTTATCCAAACTAACCAGAGGGCACAGAGACAGTATCCAAATTAATAAAATCAGAAATGAAAAAGGAAACATAGCGAGACCTGCACCACATCTGGCATGGAGAGGACCCTACACTCTCTAGAGAACCCACAGGAGCAGGGCATTCGATAAGAATCACAGCCCACCCCTAGAGACCCAGAGCCACTCTGCTCTGGGACTCACTACCCAGCAACCTCCAGATCACCACTCCCCTTCTGCTCCTCCCCTCCCCATCACCGCCCCATCAGATGTGGTAGACATGCACTACCTCTGGCATGGAGAGGATCTTACTTCCTGATACTTTCTAGAGAACTGACAGGAGCAAG
Source organism: Apodemus sylvaticus (assembly GCF_947179515.1). Lineage (NCBI taxonomy): Eukaryota > Metazoa > Chordata > Mammalia > Rodentia > Muridae > Apodemus > Apodemus sylvaticus. The sequence continues at coordinate 133,571,265 of NC_067474.1, read as the reverse complement.
GCATTTGAGAATTGACAGGAGCAGGTCATTTGAGAACTGGCAGAAGCGGGGCATTCGAGAACCAGCATCAACAGGGCATTCGAGATCCTTTAGCAGCAGATCATTTGAGAACTAGCAGCCTGCAGGGCATTCAGCTCTTGCCAAGTCTGCTAGAGGGGAAACCCCATCATCTGATACTTCCTGGAGAATCAGCTATTTTCAGGGCATTGGACAGAAAGAGAATCCCAGGAGTACAGAAACACAGGCCTGCAGGACAGAGAAGATAGAGAGAGCAAGACTAGGTAACACCAGAGATAACAAGATGGCCAAAGGCAAACGCAAGATCATTACCAACAGAAACCAAGGCAACATGGCACCATCAGAACACAGTTCTCCCACAACATCAATTCCTGAATACTCCATCACATCAGAAAAGCAAGAGTTAGATTTAAAATCACATCTCATATTGCTGATGGAGGACTTCAAGAAGGACATAAATAACTCCCTTAAAGAAAATTTCCTGAACAGAACACCAACAGCATATGTTCTAAGATCAATAATTGACAAACGGGACCTCATAAAATTACAAAGTTTCTGTAAGGCAATGAACACTGTCAATAGGACAAAACAGCAACCAACAAATTGGAAAAAGATTGTTACCAACCCTATGTCCGGCAGAGGGCTAATATCCAAGATATACAAAGAACTCAAGAAGTTAGACTCCAGAGAACCAAATAACCCCAATTAAAAATGGTGTACAGAGCTAAACAAAGAATTTTCATCTGAGGAATATCAAATGGTTGAGAAGCACCTAAAGAAATGTTCAACATCCTTAGTCATCAGAAAATAACCCTGAGAGTTCACCTCACAAAGGTCAGAATGGCTAAGATAAAAAACTCAGGAGACAGCACATGCTGGTGAGGATGTGGAGAAAGAGAAACACTCCTCCACTGCTTGTGGGATTGCAAGCTGGTACAACCACTCTGGAAATCAGTTTGGCAGTTCCTCAGAAAATTGGAGATAGTACTACCCGAGGACCCTGTTATACCGCTCCTGGGCATATACCGAGATGATTCTCCAGCCTGTAATATGTACACATGCTCCACTATATTCATAGCAGCCCTATTTATAATAGCCATAAGCTGGAAAGAACCCAGATGTCCCTCAATAGAAGAATGGATACAGAAAATGAGGTACATTTATACAATGGAGTACTACTCAGCTACTAAAAGTGATGAATTCATTAAATTTTTAGGCAAATAGATGGAACTAGAAAATATCAGCCTGAGTGAGGTAACCCAATCACAAAAAAACACACATGGAAAGTACTCACTGATAAGTGGATACTAGCCCAAAGGCTCAGAATACCCAAGATACAATTCATAGACCACATGAAGCTCAAGAAGAAGGAAAGTGTGGGTGCTTCAGTTCTTCTGAGAAGAGGAATAAAATACTCACAGGAGCAAATATGGAGATAAAGTGTAGAGCAGAGACTGAAGGAAAGGTCATACAGAAACTATCTCACCTGGGGATTGATCCCATATACAGTCACCAAACCCCAACACTGTTGCGGAGGCCAAGAAATGCTTGCTGAAAGGAACCTGATATGGCTGTCTCCTGAGAAACCCTGTGAGAACTTTTCAAATACAGAGGTGAATGCTGACAGTCAACCACTGGACTGAACATGGGGTCCCCAGTGGAGGATTTAGAGAAAGGACTGAAGGAACTTCATGGGAAGAACAGCAATATCAACCAACCAGACCCCCAGAGCTCCCAGGGACTAAGCCACCAACCAAGGAGTACACATGGCTCCAGCTGCATATGTAGCAGAGGATTGCCTTGTCAGGCATCAATGGGATGAGAGGTTCTTGGTCTTATGACGGCTTAATATATGCCCCAGTGTAGGGGAATTGAGGGCAGGAAGGTGGGAGTGGGGTGGGTAGAAGTACACCCTCATAGAAGTGGATGGGTTAGGTGGTTTCTGGGAGGGGGAACCTGGAAATGGGATAACATTTGAAATGTAAATAAAGAAAATACCCAATTAAAAAAAAAGAAACCCAAGGTAAGAAGATTTTTTTTGAGGAGCTGTGATGTCTTCATAAACAGCAGAGAGTCTAGATATCTTGCTCACATATACAGCAGAGAGGAAGGACTTGGTTTGCCCCAAGGTAGTTGAGGAAAGTAAAGTAGTATGATTCAAACATGGTCTCATCATTGCTTGCATGATCTCATTGTTTGGACAGCAAATGGAAGTACAGCAAGAACTTATCTTTTTGACCTGTGTATCAGGTGACCATGTCCCATCTGTTCTCAGAGCTGTGCTTATTCTGTAGTCTAGAAATGGAAATAGGTCACCATCCTGTTCTGTTCTTCCCCCAAGGGTCTGACCTGTACTTCTCTTGTTTATAGCATCCTGGGAATCATCTTAGCATCACAATTGGAAACAGAAATAAGCCTTTCTGTGCTCTCCTGGGGAAGCTAAGGGAGAAGGCCAGGTCATAATACCTCAGCTGCTGGTCCCACAGGGAAAAGGTAAAGTCTAGGCTTGCCTTTGTTAATCAGGATTGTATAGACACCATCTTCAGAAGCCAGGGTTACCTGGTCCTTGCAGAGAAATCAACATACTCAGGCTCTCAAACTCCAGAGCATATAGTCCCAGAAAGATCAATGTGTGACACTCTGAACGGCCATCGCGTGAAGCTGTGAATTTGACACCTGGATTGCCTTGGAGACTCCACGAAGTTGAAGATTCCAGAGTCATGGGATACCTGTCAAGGAAAGCTACTAACTGTTCTTGGAACAAGCCCAAGAGAAAAGTGTGTTGTAGTCAACCAAGCTGAAAGTAGTTGGAGATCTGAAGAGCATTTTGACATCAGACATGGAGATATGGAGTTTAGAGATCTCCAAGCTGATTTTTGGTCTTGCTTTGGTCCAGTATTTCCTCACTATACTGCCACTTCTTCATTTTGGAGCTTTAATGTATATCCTGTGCTACTGTATGTTAGGAGTATGCAATCTGGTTTTTATTTTGATTTGATAGGGATAATAGTTAAGAGATTGCATGAATCACAGAACAGACTTTGAACTTGGGACTTCTAAACAAACTTGAGACTAATGCAGACTATGAAGACTTTTGAAGTTGGACTGAAAACTTTTCTGGAGTATGATATGGCTGCAAGCCTATAGGGGCCGGGGAGTGTGATTTGGTGTTTTACATAAATATCATTCCAATTGATTCATGTGTTTGAATGGTTGGCTACAGGGAGGAGCACTATTGGGAGGTGTTGGCTTATTCTAAGAGGTATGGCCTTCTTAGGGGAAGTATGTCTCTGTGGAGACATGGCTCTGAAGTCATATATGTTCAAGGTCCACAAGTGTCATATATAGTCTCTTTCTGCTGCCTTTGATCAAAAGATACAGAACTCTTTCTTCCTTCAGCACTATGTCTACCTACATGATGTCATGACTTCTTCCATGATGATAACAGTATGACATTCTGTGCTCAACTTCATTAGTCATTAGGGAAATGCAAATCAAAACAACCCTGAGATTTCATCTTACACCAGTCAGAATGGCTAAGATTAAAAATTCAGGAGACAGCAGGGGTTGGAGAGGGTGCGGAGAAAGAGGAACACTCCTCCACTGCTGGTGGGGTTGCAAATTGGTACAACCACTCTGGAAATCAGTCTGGCGGTTCCTCCAAAAACTGGGCACCTCACTCCCAGAAGATCCTGCTGTACCACTGCTGGGCATATGCCCAGAGGATTCCCCAGCATGTAATAAGGATACATGCTCTACTATGTTCATAGCAGCCCTATTTATAATAGCCAGAACCTGGAAAGAACCCAGGTATCCCTCAACAGAAGAGTGGATGCAAAAAATGTGGTATATCTACACAATGGAGTACTATTCAGCCATTAGAAACAATGAATTCATGAAATTCTTAGGCAAATGGATGGAGCTAGAGAACATCATACTAAGTGAGGTAACCCAGACTCAAAAGGTGAATCATGGTATGCACTCACTAATAAGTGGATATTAACCTAGAAAACTGGAATACCCAAAACATAATCCACACATCAAATGAGGTACAAGAAGAAAGGAGGCGTGGCCCCTGGTTCTGGAAAGACTCAGTGAAGCAGTATTTGGCAAAACCAGAAAGGGGAAGTGGGAAGGGGTGGGTGGGAGGACAGGGGAAGAGAAGGGGGCTTACGGGACTTTCGGGGAGTGGGGGGCTAGAAAAGGGGAAATCATTTGAAATGTAAATAAATTATATCGAATAAAAAAATTAAAAAAAAACAGTATGACATTCTGAAACTCTAAGGTAGCCCCATATAATGTTTTCCCTTATAAGAGTTGTCATGGTCTTCACACCAATAAAAACCTAAGATAGTACACATATAGATGTATACATACACATAAATGTACATGTACATGCAAACACATACATATGCATATATATGGTTTGTTTCCTTTTATCATTTTTATTGGTACCCATAAATAACTGGGCACCCATGTGCTGAGTCACAAAACTGTCATAATCAAATATCAGTGTGCACCCACAGATTTGTCCAGCAGATCATGAAGGCAAAGAATGTGGCCCACAATGTGTACTCCTGCTACATTCTCATCACAGACTGAGCCCCTTGTGCCGGTCTCTATGGTGTACTGAGGAAGATGACCAAAGCCATGCTGGTTACATACAATTCTGTGTGACATGCCTGCCCCAACTGTAGATGTACAGAGGAGCACTGTGCCCTATTTCTGGGATGTGCCTAAAGACAGTGGTGAGGAAAAACCCTTCCAGGAGACAGAACACTGTGTAGGACATTCGGTTGTTCCTTTGGGTTAGAAGGACAAATGTCTTCCAGGTAAGTCTATATTGATGAGGTCATTATGACTCATGTGGTGGTTACATGGTCATGAACATCCATAGACTGTAATTGTAATATGGAGAGAGTGTGGAAAGATGTGTGTGTTATTGAGAGAGTGAAGAGAGATATGTGTGCAGCCTTCTTAGAAATGGGAAAGCATGTGAAGGTGTCTCTGTCTCACGTGTATCCACATCAAAGGTGTCCTCAACAGGGAAGGATGTGAAGAACTGAGGGGATGGGATGGCATTGTCTGCAGACACCTGTCAGCCTTTCACTGCTTGTCATGGCTGTTGTCACTTCCTTCCTCAGACACTCTAAAATAAATTATTTTCATAGAAGTGTATATAATTGAATACATCTGGCAGCTATATTTCTTTGTCTTTGATAGTCCACTATAACATACAGTGAACACATGATTTATTTCAAGCTGCATTTCAATAGGTGAAAAGTTAAAGGATCTACCATATCCTCTAAGCCTTGCAGTCATGATTTCATGATATCTGAACCAATATTATTACTGATCTGGCTCTTTGGCTTTAGATGTTTATTTTCATGGTGTCTTCTCAGACCCTCTCCTCATGTTGACATGAAATTGTTTTCTGTCTTTCTTTTCCCCTTGATGACATAAGTTTCCTCCCTACTCTGTCTTCTGCTCAGCCATCATGTGATCAGCAATAATTGACAAGTCAGAAAATAAGTGGTAAGATTTGTTTATACAAAATTGAGACAGGTGATTCTCTGGATTTAAACAAGGTAGGAGGGCAGAGAAATCAGTATTTGAATAATACAATGGTAAACTTTCACCATGTACAAAAACATTATGCATACCAAATACAAATCGAGAATACTTTTTGAAGTACTCATCTTCTGAAATGAGCCAATTCTCACATGGTCCATTAATGAGGCATTGTCTTCTGGGGGTTAATTAAGGAGTCCCTGCTTGTAAGAGCTGTGGATCTGGTGGCTTCTCCTTTCTCAAAGTCCTCCATCTTCTCCTTCAAGCCTGTGGGTCCCCTTGGTGCAGAATGAAACCTCTCGTTTGACTTTTCCTTCATGCTGACCTCTCAATGATCTTAGGACCACTGGGGATCAGGCCCAACTCTGAGCTGCAAAAGAAATTTTTGGTTAGAGCCAAGGTCCAGACATTAGCTGGAACACACACAATTAAACATGTGATAGACATGGCTGATTCAGTCTCACCCAAGAGGCAAGTGACCAGACCCTGGAATTGGTTCTATCATTCACTATCTGGGTGACCTTTTGCAAACTGCTCATGTCCTCTGGGTCCTTGTTCATTATCTGGGCATGGGCAGGTACAGTCATGGATGACACTCTCTTGTTGGTACTGTCATCAAAAATACCAGGGTGCGCAGTCCCTGGAGCAGCCCTGAGGCTGTGCTATATCTGCCAACCTTTTTGAGTCCTCACTCTGTAGAGCATTTTAATTTTAACATCCAAAGATCATCAAGGTCTGTGTGACCCAGCTGGAGTGACAGTTGTTTAATGACTCTGCCTGCAATAGAGACAAGCCCTTATTGCACATCTTTAATCCCTAACACTGAAGGTAAAGTTAGTTTGTGGAAGGATGCAACCATGTTTGAACTTGATGTCTATTTGAGTGGCAGTGACTGACAATGCCACTCCACCAGATAATGGTTAGACCACAGAGCTCAGGAAAATGTATTTGATCATGAAAATATAGTTTATATGAAGAGTTTTTGGAGCTTTTCTATTGCTATAAATCAAAATGTAGCTTCAAGAGTTCTATCTACTGGGGCATTATAGAGCTGAATACATTGTCTTGTATTCTGTTTTTATTCCAATACAATTTATTTGTCATTTATATAATTAACTTTGAATGTTCACTGTGTTTATGAAGCACATCACAGAAATTATTTTTTTCCAAACATGGATTTACTGTGTATCCTTTGCTGATCTGGAACTTGCCCTGTAGACCTGGCAGGCTTTGAACTCATAGAAACCCAACTGCTTCTGCCTCCCAAGGATTGGGATTAAATTCCTGAACCACCACTCTCCTGTGCTCACAAGAATTCTAAAACCTTATCAATGTAACCAGGAAGAACTTTATAGTCCTGTGTTCTCCTCCTGGATTCTTAGGAATCTGAGACTCAAACAGAAGACAGGGATGGAGACTCAAGGTCATGAACCATAGGCCAGGACTTGTGGCCAGTATAGCACATCATCACATGTTAGTTTAGCAAGCCTGGAAGGAAAGAAGTTACTACTGGAATTCTACAGAAGAGGAAATCAAGGCAGAATAATAGCAAGTTAAAGAAGTCATGCTCCAGAGTTTGTTCAGAGTTTGATTTTTTTTGGTCCCCAATTTTGTTTGCATCCAAGAGACATGTGCCATTTAGGGAGTTTACTCTGTCCACTGTTATGGGAATGTCATGTTGACTTTAATGTTGCTGTTTTGTGGTTGACTCTTTTTCTTCTTTGTCTTTGTTTATGTGTATGAGCATGTTGCCTCCAGCTCCACATATGTGCCTGGGCACTGGGGAAGTCACAAGGAGGTACCAGATCCTCAATAATTCAAGATGTGGATGGTTTTGAGCTTCCATTTGTATGCTGGGAAACACACTGAGGCCTCTGCCTGAGTAAGACATTGTCTTTTTCTGAAAGCTAGCCACCAGCCCCCCGTTGTTGTTGTCTCTTCATAAGTACCAGAGGGGCTTGGTAATTTGCTCAGATACACAGCAGAGAGTGAGGACTTTGGTTTGCCCCTAGGTTTTCAGGAAGGGAGAGGAGTGTGACTTGAACATGGTTTCATCATTGCCTGTCTGAGCTCAGAGTTTGGACAGTAAAAGGAAGCACAATGAGAACTTGTGTTCTTGACCTATGTATCATGTGACCATGTTCCATCTCATGATCTATGAGCTGCTCTTATTCCCTTCTTAGTCTAGAAAATGAACAGGTCACCACCCCTCACCCATGGGCTGTTTCCTCCTGCTCTGCCCCAAAGGTCTCACCTGTAGGGCTCTTGTTGACAACATCCTGAGAATGATCTTAGCATCCCTATTGGGAACAGAAATGAGCCTTTCTGTGCTCTCCTGGGGAAGTTAAAGAAGAAGGTTGGGTCATAAAACTTCAGCTGCTGGTCCCACTGTGAAGAAGTGAAGATGTCTGAGCTTGCCTTTGTTAAGCAGGATTTTATAGTCAGCATCTTCAGGAGCCAGGGTATCCTGGTCCTTGCAGAGGAATTGAGAGACTCTATCCCTCAAACTCCAGAGCACCTTGAAACTTTTCTGGAGACTTGGCTGCCTAGCATGCTTTCCCTCTTGACTCTGTTCCTTTCGGGGGAAATCCCCTTTAGCATGGTTGTTGCAAGACCAAGAAACAGCCACTGAGTGCCACATCCCTGGCTTTACAAGTGGTAAGGTGGTCACTGGTGTTTGGCTTGTGGGTGGGGTCAGACATACGATGAACTGTAGGTGAGTAGCAGTCAAGCCATCCATCTTCTCATCCTCTGTGGGTGCATCTCAAACTCCCAGACCTCTTCTCCCTTTGCCTGCTCTTCTGTCTTCTCTGTCTCAACCTTCTTTCCTCCTTCCTCCCTTTATTATTGTAATGAATATTTACAGAGAGTTTGTTTGTTTCAAATCATGCTGATAAAGAAAGAATATGGAGGCCTGAGGTGAAAGATCTCAAACCAAGTGAAAGTCCTATGGATGAGAGAGCACTGCTGGTCTGTGTCTCTGAAGGTGTCTTCCTAAACCACACAGACCCAGCTTGATGCTCTCTGTAGCCACAGCCACGATGATTTTCTTTTGGGGGGCTGAGACAATGTAAGTCTGCTGTAGCATAACCTGGCTAACCTGGCCACAAACTCATGACTTAATACTAAATTTCTTTAGACTACTGATCTTAAGCATTCCAGAGGTTGGCTTTGTAGGTTGGAGCTACCACGTGTAGCATCATCTAGACTGAAATTCTATCCAATCATTTGCAATAAGGGGCTCATAGATTTGGCCCAACAGGCCAGACAGAACTCTATAAGCTAAATCAGAGGCCAATCAGCTGGGGAAAGCTAAGGTATTATTGATGACTAAATGATCCTCCTATGCTGCAGAAACCCCATCTCAGACACTCTCTCCTTGGACTCTTCTACTTTCAGTGCACCCCAGGGCCTCCCTCACTCAGACCAGAGGGAAATCTCTCCAGGAGAGCTGGTCTGTGGGTCCATCCAGATCTGTCCTAGGAGCTCTGGTCTGTGCAGAATCTCAGTGAGCTCAACTAGAGGACACTGAAGGCTGCATTCTTCACCTCCTGCTTGAGAGCCTGAGAGCCAGAGCAGAGAAGGCAGGGACTGAGAGCCAGGCTCTGAGGCTGGACCACCTAAGATCCCACTTCTCTCATGCTAAGGTTGTCATCTGGAACACAGTGACCTTTCTAGGCTTTAGGTTTCCATCTACAACACATGGGTAATAATGTTTCTTTCAGTGACATGTGATGTTAGCCTAAATTTAGGGGAACAATGGCTGGAATATAGAAATTAATCAAAATTAATGTTAATTGTTTTAAATATTTCAAAGGCTAGGAAATCATCCATTCAGTCATACCCTACTGTAAATAATTCTTTATTAGTGGTCTGGGAATTCAGTTAATAGGAGAGGAAGAAACACTCCTCTAGGACTCCTCAGACTGTAACCAGCCAATGAACAGGAAATACAGGATGTATTGTACTTGGGTTAGGGTGGGAGGTGATAGCACAGAAGGGAAGGCTTCCTGCTGAGCCGTGGCCACAGGGTGGGCAATGGTGCAGGTGCTGGTCCTCCCCCCCCCCCCCATGGGGAGAAGCTAGGCAAGTGCCCTAAGGTGGGAGAGAGGCTGAGGTGTACTGGACACAGTGTGCTTTTGTGGAGATTTGTGTCTGGACACAGGGGAGTTGGGGGACACAGCTGCATCCTGAGGCTTAGTCTTCACAGAGCAGGCAGGTTAGGAATGAGCAGTGTGCGTGCCTCAAAGGATGGGGCTTCAGAGCTGGTAAAAGGCTTTCAGCTAGGGATGGATAGGACCAGCTGGAAAATTCTTGAATAATTCCTGGAGCAGTCACATGAACAATGGTTGACACACATGATTACCCAATCCTGAGAGAGGAAAGTGGACACAAAGTCCTGCCCCTAAACAAGAACCCATTTGCGACTAGTACCCACTAGGAATGGGGCAATCAGTTTTCTTCAGGAGAGACTCACTGTGTTTATCAGTCATACGCCAAAGTAAGCCACATGATTAAGAGGAATTGGATAACAGGAAAGTGACCTCATGGTATTGTTTTGTTTGTTTGCTGGTTTGTTCCTTATAGGTAGTCGTTGTTTCTTTTTAATGTTTTTCTTGTTTCTTTTATATCTTTTGTCTTGAAAGAGTTTGGAAGGAGAAAGAACCTGAAGTTGTGTGGAGGATCTAGGAGAAATGGGGGAGGGCAAGAATATAGTTAAAGTGCATAGTACAAAAAAGTTGTTAAGATATTTTTTTTAGATTTATTTATTTAATATAAATTCATTGTCACTCTCTTTAGACACACTAGAAGATGGCATCAGGTCCCATTATACATGGTTGTGAGCCACCATGTGGTTGCTGGGAATTGAATTCAAGGCCTCTGGAAAAGCAGTCAGTGCTCCTGACTGCTAAATCATCTCTCCAGTTCCTGAAAAATTATTTGAATTAAAAAAAACTGCATCGAAGAAGGAAACTTTAGAGGTAAGGGTCACATGGAAACAGATACAAAAATACCAGAGGAGAGTGTGGTCCCCCCAGACCTGGGTGAAAGAATGGATGTCTGTGAAGGCGATGCACTGTAGACTGGTCAGGAGAGGGGGTGGGGGCAGGGAAAGTGAAGACTGGGGATGAAGTCTCTTTCATGTTTCTACTCCCATCAAAAGCCTTAAGCATTGTCTTGCTCATTAGCATATGAGTGGAGCCCTCACTCAGACTGTTTAGATAGTGTTTGGAAATTTCCTTAACATGTCTTTCCTTGAGCATATGTTTATGTGTGTCTATGTGCTTACATATTGTTTTAGAATTATACTTGATATTTGTATAGCTGGGCAATGCATTGAATGTGTTCAACCTTATGGAGCACATTGAAGCACACGCTGAAGGGCTCATTTGAATTTTCTCCCCCACTGGATCTTGTCACTCTTGTTAATACTAGACACATCTTACTGCAGCCATGCTGGTAGGTGTGTGGGGATGTGAGACTGAGAAGCAGAGGTGGGTGTGGCTCTGGGGTGTTCTTCTGCAATGTCCAGATGAGTAATGGTGCTGAGAACCTCTTACTCTCATCAGTGCCTAACAGACAGCTGCCTCCGTGAAATGCCTTCAGTAGTGTTCTCTGTTCAACTGGAGCATCTGGTGTCTTGTTTATGCTTTCTAAGTCTTTGTATAAATATTTCTAGTACTTCTTTTTTAGTTTCCTTGAACCATTTTTTCCCCTTCATGGAAAGTCCTCTTAAAGAAAATTTACCTTGTCTTTCCCTAAAATGATAAGTATATTTATCAGGTATGATTCAAAACATGTAACTGTTTTAAAATTACCACTTATATGTACAGTATATCCAGAATTGACTTTTAGTGGGTTGAAGGATCTGAATGTGTAAAAAGGAAGAAGGGATTTTCCTGCTTGAAAATTGCCAGGATCCATCAGCATTCCACAAGAAGACTTCAATGTCTGCAGCATATTACATGCAAGCACATCTGTGACTGCTGTTATGACTGTGTGTGTGTGGGCCTGTGTCTAATTGACATAGGTACTTTTCACTTCATCTGTTTGTTTACTCTTTTTTGCATATGTTTGGTGTGTATGTGTGTGTGGTTGGCTGTATGTGTGCATGTGTGTATGTGAAAGTGTGCATGTGTGTCTGAGTGAGTCTGTGTAAATGTGTCTTGTGTGCATGTATGTGACCGTGTGTGTGTGTGTGTGTGTGTGTGTGTGTGTGTGTGTGTGTGTTCAGAGACTGACATGGGATCCTTCCTCAGTTGCTCTCACTTTATTCATTGACGCAGGGTCTCTCAGTTGAACCCAGTGCTCATAATTTCAGCTAGTGTCACCAGCCCACTTACTCCATGATCCCTTTTCTCTGCCTTCCCAGACACAGATTGAGAGTATGAGACAACATGTGACCTGTCATGTGTTGTGTGATGTTTCCAGGAGTTACATGAGATGCTTTCAATGTTCATCATAATCTCGGGCCATGACTGTCATCAGCCTCATTAAATAGCTGAAGAGACTGAGCCACTGGGTGCTTCCGTAACTTGAGAAGAGTGCACAGGAACTGACCACTGAGCTCAGAAGCCTCTTCACAGCCTTTATTTATTTTTTAATTTTAAAAACTATTATTTTCACTTTATGTACATGGGTTTTGCCTATATGCTTGCTTATGCACCAAGTGTCTGTCTGGCCTGTGAAGGTAAGAGCTGGGCATCAGATTCCCAAGAAGAGGGGTTAAAAATAGCTTCGAGCTCTCTGGTCCCCTGGAACAGCATCAGTGATTCCCCTTTGAGCCATCTCCTCAGCCAGTATCTCCCCTTTCTGCCTCTATCACTGGCATGTGTCAGGTGGCACAGAGAATAATGGATTCTCCTACAGCCTCTACAGTGTGGATGATTCTAGGATGGAACCAAAGCTGGGTTTCTGAATTCATCCTGCTTGGCTTCTCCAGGGAACCTATGACCAACAGCATCCTCTTCATTGCCTTCCTTCTCATCTACCTGAGCACACTCCTAGGCAACGGACTCATCATCATGCTGGTCTGCCTGGACACACAGCTGCACACTCCCATGTATTTCTTCCTCTGTACCCTCTCCCTATTTGATATGAGCTATGTCACCACCACCATGCCCCAGATGTTGGTGCATCTTCTTTCTCAGTCTCAGACCATCTCCTTTGCTGGTTGCTGGCTGCAGATGTATGTGTTTGGTGCCCTGGGTATAACTGAGTGCACCTTCTTTGTTGTCATGGCTTATGACAGGTATGTGGCCATTTGCTATCCACTGCATTACACTGTCATCCTCAACTGGGGCCTGTGCATACGGTTGGCAGCAGGGTCTTGGATCTGTGGTTTCTCTTCCTCTTTATTGAATACTTTCTTCACCATGAGTCTGCCATATTGTGGGCCCAACAGGGTCAACCACTACTTATGTGAAGGTCCTTCAGTGCGTAGCCTGGCTTGCATGGATACCCACCTTCTTGAGATGGTAGACCTGGTCTTGAGTATCATTTTGGTTATTATTCCAATCTCCCTCATTGTGGCCTCCTACATTCATATTGCCAAGGCAATTCTCAAGATCAAGTCCACTCAGGGCCGCTGCAAGGCTTTCTCTACCTGTGCCTCCCACCTGACTGTGGTTACACTCTTCTATCTTCCTGCTACTTATATTTACATGAAGCCCAACTCCAAGTACTCCCCTGAGCAAGACAAGCAAATCTCACTCTTCTACACTGCCTTTACACCCTTGCTCAACCCCATGGTCTACAGTCTGAGAAACAAGGACATCAAGAGGGCATTTCTCAAAGTGATGATTTATGGCAGATGGACCAGTGGACCACGATGGTGAATTCTTAGATAAACTTTAGATAAAATGTTATTTGTTTAATACAGAGACAGTGCCTTTGTTTTATGTAAGAAACATTGTGCATTTCATCCAACATACAACTTAGTAACTAGGGACATCATTACTGAAACAGAGCATGCTGTATTGATAAAATAACTACACCACAGCTCAACAGAAAACTGTTATATTAGTGGTTCTAAATCCAAAGACTCCCTTGTGGCCCACTATTGTTAGTGGTAGATTGCAAGTCTCCTTGTGGAGTCAGTCTCACATCCATCCATCAACTACAAAAGGAAAGAAATAGTGGATAAAATCCTATAATATCTAAATTTCTCAATATTGATAAGTTTCTCTTTGCACACATTCTTTTCCAATGAAAGCATCATGGTCCAGCCTGACAACAAGATGTTGGGATTTATTTTACTTCCACAGAGAAACACTGAAAGTCATGTGACAATGGTCTGGTGTGTACACTTCCAGGAAACAGAAGTGAGAAATTGTCAAGGGTTTTTAGCCTGTTCTATTTTCCCAGAAGACAACTGCATGCATGTAAACCATCAGGAAACTTGTTAGTGATACTGTAATAGAGTAGAGGCTGAGGTGCTGCGGGCTAAGCAACGCAGCACAGGTTCTTGTTATTAAAATTAAAGCAATGGTGTGTGGAACAGAAGAGGTACAGGCCAGAGACCAAACTTCCTGCCTATATTCAATGTAGTCTATGAGGAAGTATGCACTGTGTGGTCAAATGTAGGTTAAGGGAACTGGATTTCATTGAGGAAGTTCCATATTTTCCTACAAGTGATGTGCAGCATCTGAGGACTCATATTCTCTGTGACTGCTAATGCCGATTTTTTTTTTCCTACAGTGAGGTGGTTGGTATCCTTTGCCTATCAGATCCAGAATAGCTCTTGTCTGGCTAATCAACAAATTCTTCTGAAATTCAGGGATTGTTCAATCTCTGATTGATTGTTCAAGAATTCAGAAGAATTCTTTCCCTAATGATGTGTCCCTTCTGATTATCTCCTTTAGCCATGTTCTGGGGGGTCATTGAATAAAAACCATTCATAGTGATTCATTATTATTTATTTGTAGGTTTATAAAGTGAAGTTCTTAAACATCCCATGCTGGCTTGGGATTTTCAATGTACCTAAAAATAATCCTGAATTTCAGATCTTCCAGTTTCCACCTCCAAGGTACTGGGATTATGGGCTTATGACACAAGACCTGATGATATTTGGGTTTCTGAACAATGTCCTTTGTATCCCAGAGGTCTCAGTTTGGTAAAATCCATCTCCACCACTTTTATCTCTGTCTCTTGGAAAATATTCCACATGTCATTACCTGATGCACATTCATGAAAAAATTCTAGTATATTTTAAAAGTTTTACTTATATTTTAATACATTTTGTACACAGTATGTGGCCAGCATCCAATTTCATCATTTTGTGTGGGGATATCCTTTTTTTTTTTTTTTTTTTTACCATTTTCTCTCGACAACCTTTTTCATTGAGTGATATTTACACCCTTGACTATTATTGGTTAACAATACATTTCAGTGCTTATGTTGATATGACTAACATAATGCTATCCTGTTGTAACTACATTTTGTCTTTGTTTGCATACTTATCCGTCTTCTATCCCTCTCTACCTCCATCACAACTGCCTTGCCCACACTCTTGAGATTTTTCATGTCCTTGACTATAGTCCATATGTATTGATCAAAATCATTGTCAAGATATGACTAAAATGCCTGCTTTGCTTTTCAGGAACAAGCAATTCAAGGTTACTCTGACCATCATCTAACTCTGATCTATCTCAGTGATTTTGCTTTTAAAAAACTGTACCCCTAAACTTGGACACCAAGAGGTTCTTCAGAGGCTCAAGCCCACTCTTGGTATGACCATCCATAAAAAAGCCTTACAACTCTTAGTTGCTTAATCAACACAGTTGTCAACAATTCTCTTGTGTGTGTCATTACAAAATCTGGAGTGTCAGATTCAGTCTATTAAATTCCACGTGAACCTTTTGCTGATGTAATTCCTTTTTGGTTGCCATGACTTTCAGATTGGAAATAAGGAGTACTCCAATCTTCTTTTTGCAAGATTGTTTTACCTCTTGTGAGGTGCATGCAATTTCCATTGACATCTACATCCATTTGGCAATTTCAAAAATGTGGGATCTGGGATAGAGGTACATAGAATTTGTGGGAACATTAGGATGTGTTGGCATCTGAACAATAGGAATTCCAGTATTGAAGGAACCAGAAGGCATTACATGACCACATGTCATCATTGCCCATGATGCTATTTAGCTAGGTGTTATTTATCATACAAGTTCCCAAGCTAGTACACAGAGGTGTGCACCACAGAATGCCAGTGTGCAGTCACAGTTAACACTAATAGTCCATGTAAATATAGGAAGATTGCTAGAGAAAGTGACCCAAGTTGCTAGCTGCTGCTACATCTCCTCCACAGTCTGAACCAATGGACTGTACGGGCAGTTCCCTATGGTGGATTGAGGGGAGACACAAAGTCATGCTGGTTACAGACTGTTCTAATGATGTGCCCACTGCACCTGAAAGTGGATAGCTTGAGCACTGTGCTGTGTTGTCTTAAATGTGTCTCAGACAGTCCTCAAGAGAAAGCCTTTCAGGGGACAGAACATTGTGTAGGACATTTTGGCATTACTTTGATTTGGAGGGATACATGGCTAACAGTTAAGGGTTAATATTGATCAGTACACTCTGGTCTGTGGGTTGGTTATATAGTCATGGATGTCTACAGAACACATTTGGAAAAATGGAGTGAATGAGCATGGGAGTGAGATGTAGTTGGTAGTCTTCTTAGAAGTCGGTGGATGAGAGCTCATGGGCTCAGGGATTAACTTACTATGGTTATTATGCTAATTTGACATGTGTGAAATAGCCCTCTTGGCTCTCTATGATCATAGCTAAGTGCAGCTCCGAGACCTCCTCAGGGGACTTTCTTTGTGAAGTGGTTCCTGGTTAACACAAAAAAAAATCTACTAGTCAAAATCTAGAGAAGTGTCTGTGGAATTCTCAGTCACAAGTGATAGATTGCTGTCACCTTCCTCCAGAAGTTGAGGGACCATTGTAGAGAAAGACTATAGTAGCCAGAGGTTGCAGAAGACTAAGGCAAAGTAATGTACTTTGGACATTCCAGGACTCTGTACTCATATCTAACAATACCTGTGGTTGCCTGCACAAGACTTAGTCAGTCAACAATCCACTGTGGCCTCTTGAGCCCCTACCAGTAATTCATCTGCTCTAGACAATTTATAGGTTATAGAAGAGAAAGGGTCAATTTTTTTTCAGTGATGTGACCCTTGCCACATTGTCAAGCTCCAATGTGTGGCCCTACAACCATGCTAGAAGGCCAGAACAAATTAGACCAAGTGAAGTTTTAAAAAGTATACTAAGCAGGAGCCAGCTGGGGTGGGTACTGGTGAACTTAGGGAAGAGTTTGCATGAACTATACCTAGCTACCTTGTAATGAGCATGAACTACTCATGAAGGATGACAGGCAATACCAAAAAAGGAAAATAATGTGAACATATTCTCTCGTACAGGAATGTTCCTCATCAGGACAGGGTTTGAACAGTCCAGGGGATGGGATGACATTCTCTTCAGACTCCCACCTGCCTTCTTTCCCGGCCATCCTCTCATGGCTTGCCATGGCCGTCCTCACTGTTGACTTGACTGCATTTAGAATCACTGTTAAAAAGTGTCACTGGGGTAGTTTATGAGACTTTTCTTGAAATGTTAACTGATGAGGGGGTGACCCATCCTGATTGTGGGTGTCACCCTCTGTTCCAGAGAGATAAAAGACTGTGATGGCAGAATGGACACATGGCAACTAGACCAGGATGCTAAGGGCTGACATCTTGAATCCCAGTCAGGTAACAATGGATATACACTAAGAATGATGATAAACTTGGAAACTTCAATGCCTGCCTCTAGTGATACATTCTTCCATCAAACAACACCTCCTAAAACTATCCATGTGTTACTAACTAGGGGCAAAGTATTCTTGAGACCATAGGGACATCTCACTTAAACCACCATAGCATCCCAGGTCTAGAGTTCTAGACAGTCTGAAAAGGAGAATGTATACTGAGCATCAGAATTTATCTGTCTGCTTCCTGGCTGGGGATGCAACGTGAGCAGCTGTAGTCTCTATATCCAGGGCCAAGTGTTGTGATAGGAAGAAAGGGCAAAGTAGAATAGCTAAAAGGATTACTTTTTTCACTTAAGTACCTAAAACTATTATATGAACTTTCTATGGTTTAAAAAAATCTGTAAGGGGGTGGCTGGAAGAAAGACACCCAGGTACCAATGGCAGGCACCACAAAGATTAGTAAATATGATGGAAAGATGGGAAATATGGAGCTGTAGTGGAGAGACAGGAGAGAACGTGAAGCCCAGGGGTTTGTACATTGGAGAAGAGGTGGTCGACAGCAGTGAGAAGTGGGAGATAGGAGAAGCCTCTGGGACCACCTGAGGCCATGGTGACATCCTGACCCACGCTGCTGCTGGGGACCTTGTCTAGGTCAATTGTCCTATCACAGGTGGGGACTGTGTTAATGTCAGAGGCTCATATTACCACAAATGGCCATGGGAATGTCCAAGTACTGCTCTGAGCTGCCCCACACTGGCCATCAAACTCAGGAGAGTTTTGCCTGGGCATCCTGGGAGATCTAGGTCTGCGTGGGTGGGCTCATGAGAGCTGCCCTGTTGATGGGAGTGGAAGAATGCAGCCCTGTCCCCTATCTGAGCAGCACAGTAGAGCTGGCCCTGGTGTCAGGGATGTGGGTGAGCCTCCCCAAAGGGCATGAACAGGAGAGATCTGGCCCCAGCCTTTGTCTGCCCTGCCGTGCCATCAGCACAGGAAAGATGCCCTCACTTGCCTCTCTCTCCTTTCCCAGCCTGTGACATAAGAAGAGCTGTTCCCAAGGTCATGAGAGCAGGAGAGTGATCCCTGCACCTCACCCTGGAAGCAGAGTAGATCTGGCCCTGGTGGGATAGGTGTGGGAGAGCTGGCAGCCTGACCAGCTCAGCTGTCACCCAGCTGAAATCCATCGACATGTGTTAGGCGACTCCAACATCTGTCCCTCAGGTCCCTTAGAAAAGCCCAAAAGTACAATGGATAAATCCCACATATTGGGCATTGAATTGTTGGCATTGTTAGAACTTGATTTTATCTTGTGCCAATTATGGTTATGCCCTATATGTTCACCCTTGAAATAAAAAAGATTCTTTATCCTGATACTGCAAATTGTTCAGCTTAGATGTTTGAAACTTTTAAAGAGGAAATGGTGGACTTTTGTAGAACAATTAAATTTAAAAAACTAGACTTTTACGTAAGACCTTTTAAAGATATTAAAATTTATAAGACTAAGGGACATTTTATATTTTAATATATTTTATTATGAAATCCTTATTAATATATAATCTTGAGAAATAGACAAATATAAGGCTGAAGAGTTAGGGCCACAGCTATGAGCACCAAACCCTAAAAACCAGAGATTGGGGTATTCCTATCTTATGACAATGGCCTACTTACGAGGTACTGCAAAGGGTCTCCCCTCTTCTAAGGCCTATTAAGGATAACAGAGACTGTCTTAAGAATGTACATCTAATAGCCATGTTTTGGCTAAAACTGCTAAGCTGTAGCTATTTTGATAAACTGAGACATACAAGAAACTCTTATATTAGGTAATGGTGTACTATGTAAGGGTCAGGAAGGAAGTCTCCTTATGCACTATATCCCAGATTTTTAAAAAAAATCTATTGGTATTCAAAAGAGCTTCAATTCAAAAGTTGTTATTTTTAAATATAAACTGTTAATGATGATTAAGACTTAATATGTCGGAACTATTCTTGTAGTTGTGCTAAATTCTAATGTAATTAATTATAGGAAAAAGCTTTATTTAACCCTCTGTATGTGTTTTCAAGGTATAACCTAAAGCAAGTAACAAAAAACAAGCAAGGGTTGTTTAGCTCAGATATGCTTTATAGGTGATAGGTGGGGGATACAGACAGAGAGGGACAGAGATAGAGACAGAAAGACAAAGACAGGAGAGAGACAGAAAGACAGAGAGAGAGAGAGAGAGAGAGAGAGAGAGAGAGAGAGAGTTCAAAGGTCCAATTGCTATCAATGAAGTCTCTAACTCTTCCTTACACTCTTTGCAGGTAGAACCATGTTGCTTTCATGGTGGTAGAAGTTCCAAGCCATGTCAGTAGGGGTTGAACCCAAAGCCATCCAGTTGACTTCAAACCTCTCCCAAGAAAGCAACTTGCTTTAATATAGGCAGGGACTTTCCATTCTTTAGCATTCTTATGTGTGGAGAGTTTTAGAGGCACACCCAGACTGCATCTCTTTAGGACACACCTAATTGCTTGACACCTATTTAAGCATTTATATCTTGCTAACAATTGGGTTTTCCATGTACAATAATCAGATACCCTGTAAGAGTATTGGGAATCCTCCAGTCCCCCAATTACTACAACTACGAGTCTGAAAGTTCCAAATGTAAGGTTTTCCTTTAAGTTCCTAAATTTTAACTTCAGTCCTAGTTTATATCTGTCTCAGCAGATTTCCACTTGGCTGGCAGACACCATCCAGGAATCAGCTGCAGACAGCAATCTACTGATCTCTGGACTTGCTGAATGCTGATGTGAATTAGTCCACCCAAGATGATTGCTCCTTGTTCCTTCAGCTGAGTCAGCCAACCAGATGCTTCTGGTGAATGCCCCATTGCCCAGCATTTGACTAGCCTTTCAGCCTTCCTGTGTCCTAAGAATGATGCCTTAAATTTACCTGGAAGTAGTGACAAAAGAGAATACACCGTCCCTTGTCCTCTAACAGACTCAAATGCTAAGGCAAAAGGAAACTAATGGCATGGGGACAAATGGCATACAAGGAAAGTGACCCAGATTTATCAACAGGCAGATTCATTAATCAAAATAGTTCTACAGTACAAGGCACTTGGCCTGCCCTATGCAGAATAAAAAGTTATTATAAGGCTCTAAAAGATCATTATCATTTGTATACAAACCATTTGTATATAAACCATCAGGATTATAATCTGGCTTATTAAAAACATATTGCAAAAGGGGGACCTAAGTTGAGATAAATGACTGCCTACCCCCATTCTCATTTGCAGGTTCCTCCTAGATCACAGGAGCCTTGATCCTTCTGTTCCTGCCTGGAACCTCAAATTAAAAAACCTGATGACTATTAGTTCCTAATATAAGCAGGTATCCATGAGAGAGTCAAGGATTTAACTCAGGACACAACTCAAAGGGGGAATGTAAGAGCCAGAGATACCCTGTAAGCCCCACCTGCCCAAGGACAAAGTAATGTCCTGGGATGCTGGGAGTTGTAGTTCTTGGAAAGTAACAAGTCACTGATTTTTTTTCCTCTCTAAACAAATGTGTTTGACCCATGTGCATTGGATGTGCTTGATCACATGTGGGTTGGAGATACAGAGGCAGGAAATAAATCAAGATATCTACTTACCCTGATTGGGCCTGATAGTAAGTGCAATGTGTTGTAGGCTTCATATTTTTAATTCCCTGCACATCATGAGTCAGCAGTCATATCCTACAAACCCAGAGGTGGTTCTGGCCAGAGTTCTTTTTCCCTGGCCAGTTTTTAAGTAAAGCTAGCTTCAACTGTAGCTCAACTTTATGAATCCCGTTTGTGACGTATGACTCTCAGGATTAATAGTTCCAAGTACTCAGCATAATCACATTTAATTCCCCCAGCAACCCCAGGCAGGACGAGGTTGCTGTTGGCAGTTTACAGAAGAGAGAGCCAAGGCAGGGCCACAGTGAGTTTAAGTGAGAATGTTCTAGAAAAGAGATATCTGGAAACCAATTTCATTATTTACTTAAGGGCTACAATTCCCTGGGTGAGATCCCTCACTCAGCGGTTAGGGGACTGGCACTGTGGACCACCAGTGATGACTTGTCATGAAGGACTCTTAAATGCCCATGTGGCCATCCTGGCTCAGGTCCTGCATACACAGCTAAGGAAGTAATAGAAGTGACACTAAACATGGTGTCACTGGGAGACTGGGAGGGTCTGGGCAGTGAATGAGAAGGTCACGCCTCTCTGTCTTACTTCCTTTGCTCTGAGCTGTGCATCATCTGCAATTAGGTCCAAAATGGAGGTCATCATTTCTCCATTTGCCATATGTTTTCTCCTGCTCTTTTCCCCAGGAGTCTCTTTCAATGAGTGTGCTTGTTGAAAGCATTGTTGAGAGAGAATCCCTACTGAGAACAGAAATGGCCCTTTCCCAACTCTCCTGGGAAGGCTAAGAGAGAAGGCAGGATCATAAAGTCACAGCAGCTTGTACCACAGGGAAAAGGTTGGCAAGTCTGAGACTCAGTTTGTTGTGCAGGCTCACCACCTTCAGAAGACAAGCCTAGCCTGCCTGGAGACTCAGCTGACTGACTGTCAGAATCCTTGGACATGTTCTGCATACTCAGCTTTCTACAATATCACATCTCTGGATCCAGTTGTTTAAGGGTTTTCCTGGTAGTCGCTCCCACAAGAGCAAGAAGCAACCATTCAGTGACACCTTGTTGGACACATGAGTGGTAAGACGGTCATTAGCTTGGGCTTCTTGGTGGGATGCAGATATCACTTGGGGCTGAAGATCAGAAGTAGCCGGATCACCCCCTTTCGACTGTTTATGCATCACCAGATCTGCGGCCACGCCCCTCATTGCCTTCTCTTCTTCTTTCACCCTGGTTTCCCTCACCCTCATGCCCTTTATTCCTTCCTGTCCATCCTCCTTCCTCCTTTATACATTCACTGTTTCCTGACAGGTTGTTTCCTGCCATGCTCTAGGTCGGTACTAGACACAGCGATGCAGTGCTGTACTGAGCTCAAGGATCTTAAGTGAGGCGGAAAGCCCTAGCCCTGAGTACAGTGATGGTCTGTTAGAAACAGCCTTCCACCGCGCAGCAGGACAGCTGGATGTGCACTCACGGCAGTTTGGTTTTGACTGTGAGATGGGTCTCATGCAGCCCTGCCTGGCTCTCTTGCTCTGTGAGTGATGCTACACTTCAGATTCTGGTTTTCAGCACTCCAGGGCTGGAATTAGATGGGATTTTTTTCTTTCTGAGACTTAGTATTGTCAGGGAGCCCATTTTTTTCAGAACTCATAATCTGGCTGCCTTTGCTTTCATAATGCCAGGACTCATGATCTGTATCACCAGGCTTAGTTAGATATTGTAAATGAGGACACAGACTGCTGGACAGGCAAGTCAATAAAGCCTGTAGTTGACTAAATAATTTTCCTCTGCCCTATCTATCTCTATCTTTGTCTGTATCTGTCTCTTTGTTTCTGTTTTTTGTCAGTCAGTCTGTCTATCTGTCTTTCTGTCTATCTGTCTGTCTGTCTCTTTGCGTCTCTTCCTGTTTCCGAGTCTCTGTCTTTCTAAGTCTCTCTCTTTCTTTGTCTTTGTCTCTCTTACATACACACACACACAGAGAGAGAGAGAGAGAGAGAGAAAGAGGGAGAGAGAGAGAGAGAGAGAGAGAGAGAGAGAGAGAGAGAGAGAGAGAGAGAGAGAGGAGAAGGAGGAGGAGGAAGAGGAGGAGGGTGGGGTTTTTACCACAATGTACTTAGCTGTAGAATATTTACAATTTACCCAATCCCGTCCCATTGTTTCCTTCTCTTTTCAATACATCCCCAGAGCCTCCCACACTCAGACATAAGGGAAATCTCACCAGGAGAGCAGGTCTATGGCTAGTCATCCACCTCTGTCCTAGGAGCTCTGGACTGTGCTCAACTAGATGGACACTGTGAAGACTTTGCCTTCACCTCCCACTTGAGAGTCTGTTTGTCATAGCAGAGAAGGTAGTGACTGAGAGCCAGGCTCTGAGACCATCCAAACTCCATCTTCTCTCATGATGAGCTTGTAATCTGGAACAAACTGCCTTTTCTGGGCCTTAGGTTTCTACATATAGCACATGAGTAAAATCCTTCCTCCAGTGAACTGATGTGATGTTAGCCTAAAGCTAGTGGAACAATGGCTCGACTAGACGAAGTACCCAAAATAAATATTAGTTGTTTCATTATTACAAAGGTAGAAAACCACGCATACTGCTATGATTGACCATAGATAATTTGTTCTTATTTGTCTAGGAATTCAGTTACTAGGATAAGAAGGAAGACCCCTCTAGGGTTCTTCAGATTTTATCTGTCTAATGAACAAGAACTATAGGACTCATCCTACCTGAGTTAGGGCTTGGAGGGGGCAGCACAGGTGGCAAGGCTTCCTGGCCAAGCTGAGCCCTGCTGTGTGGGCATCACTGTGTAGGTTCCCACTCCATAGTGAGATGCAAAGCATGTGCCTTGCAGTTTGAGAGAGGCAGAGGTGTCCAGGGTACCAGGGCCTTTTGCACAGACTTGAGAGTGGAGAGAGAGGGATGGAGGAGACAGCTGTGTGCTGAGGCTGAAGTCTTCAGTGAGCAGAGCATTTACTGTTGTCCTTCTGGTAAAGGGTCGAGGAAGCCTCAGGGATGACAGGAGCCTGTGTGGCTGCTTACACTGTGGTCTCACAGGTTATTCAGTGCTTATTGAGACAGCCGCATTACAGAAATGCAATTTACATTAATTAATTAATTAATTAATTAATTAGTTTCTTTATTTCTTTCTTTATTGCAATGTTCTGTTGGTAAGACTGTTTTCTTGTAAGATTCCTCTACAAATAATTCTTTGTAAGAATTTTTGAGTTTTTCTTTTATCATATTGCCTTGTTCATGCATTTTTCTCTGAGGAACTTATTCCTCTTAAAGGAATCTTTGCTTACCCTCTTAGGATAAAAATATTTCTTTGATTTTAATTCTACAACTTGGTTTAAGGAAAACACTTTGTAGTATGGGCCCTTTATTTCATTTTTGTACATGAGGCCATGAACTCATTTGGGATGGGCTCCAGCAGTGTGCTTCTCTGGGTGGCTCAGGCTGGTGCTTCAGCTGAACCCAAGTGCCCTTCTCTTTGGCCTCCTTTTTCTTCTGATCGTTCTCCTTCTCCAGGAAGCTGTCTCTGCTCTGGGTGCTTGACGTGCTCAGTCCGCACACTGATCCTCTTGGCCAGAATCTGCCTTTAACTTGCTTGTTCACAATGATGCCCACAGCATGCTGGGTGACACTGTAGACTCTTCCAGTTTGCCGTGGTAACACTTATGGGGCATTCCTTTTTGAACAGTGCCCATTCCCTTGATGTCTACAATATCACCCTTCTTGTAGATTCGCATGTATGTGACCAAACGAACAACCCTATGTTTCCTAAAAGGCCTGGAGAACAAATATCGGGTGCCTCTCCTCTTTCCCTTTGTGTTCGTCATTTTAGCGAGTTACTGGAAGATGACTGCCACAGCTGAAAGCAAAATTTGGTTGTTTTATACCCACAGTTTAACTCAATGGTAGACTGGGAATTGACTCTTGTGTGTGCAGAGGGAGAAAGGCATGATACAGAAAGAGTTTTCATGCATGAATACACACACCATCCACCAGCATCTACCAGATACACTGTGGCATCTCCAGTCCACTGTAGAATGCCTTCCACCATAAAAACCATTTGACTATGTGTGTGGGGCCTGTGTCTGAATTTGTTCTATTCTGTTGTTCTTTTTGTTGATTCTTTGTTTAAAAGTGTGTGTGTGTGTGTGTGTGTGTGTGTGTGTGTGTGTACTTGCATGGCGGCACCTCCCCCACAGCACATGAGGGAATCAATCTTCCCCTTCGACCTTTTAGCTTTATGGATTGCACTGGGACCCTTGGGCTTGGCCTTAGGCCAAATTCTCTGACAATGTTGTTGTCCCTCAGTGATTTTTTTTAAAGGCTAGAAAGTAGCTAGTTCATGGTCATGTCTCAGTTTAGGATAGTTTTTCTTGGTTGCATTTCAAGTTTTACAGTATTTGGCACAAATTCAACACACATGGTGTATTCTTAGAATTTTGCATCTGGAGAAACCCTGTGTTTATATGCTCCTATGACACTATTAACTACGACCACATAAAGATATTGTCCAATTCCCTTACTCTCTATTAGCTGTTCCTTAACAATGTGTGATAGATGCTTTGAAGTTAGGCAGATTACAGGTCTATAAGAACTTCTATGTTTCTTATCAAATTCATTTCCACAGATAGGCCATCTGCATCATTCACCATTCAGTAAGGACACAGGAAGAAATCTAATTTGAACAGGGAGAATATAACATAAAAACTTGCTAATTGATTAAAAAGTAGATTGGAAACAAATCACTAAGTCTTTAAAAAGTACAAAAATAAGGTAGAAAAGCAAACAAAAGCTACCAGGCTCTACCTGTAGGCTGCAGGAGTGTGCACAGTGAAGGGTCTAAAAATTCAGAAGATTGCGTTCTTCCTTTGCTTACCCAAGACTAAAAGCATAGATATTATTAGGGAATGGTGTAGGATACCTGAGGCAGACTTTTATTTATTTTTTGAAATACAATGCCTCATACAGCTTAGACTAACTGCAGACTCCTTATGTAGCCTAATCTACTTAAGAACTCTTGATTGTCCTTTTTCTACCTCTTAAGTGCTGGCATGACAAATGCATCACCACCTTATAGAGATCCAGACTCTAAGGAAGAGACTGTTGAATAAAGAATGTGCAGCCTGTTAGTGGACACCTCTGACAGAGTTTGCATGAAGTGTCCATCATGTGGGAAAAACATTGCCTGGAGTGTGGCCAGGGCTGGACTGTAGACATAGCTGACAGGAAGCTGCAGGCAGCTTGCTGGAAGTGCCAGGAGTACAGTTGCTGGAGGAGTGTGGTGGGAGACCGTGTGGCCCTTGTCATGCTGGGGGTTGGTCCAGTGAGACCACAGAGGTGAACACTGCCAGTCCTGACATGTCTACTAGCTTTTGAGACAAGGGAGGGAGGACACAATACCAGGGAGAGATGACTCAAAACAGCAGCTACAGAAGGACTGACTGCCCTGCACTTGTTGTAGCTCAGAGCCTTCCATTGCCCTCTGTGGATGAAGCCTCAGGTTGCACTAGCTGGTCAGGAAGAAAGGATTTCATGGTGTGAGGGGAGGCCACTTATTCACAGGACACAGGCTCTACAAGGTTGATGGCCACTTCAGGGCTTCTTTTTTTTTTTTTTTATTGAAAAGGGAAGTAAAAACACCTTATGATAAAATTAAAGATTTACATGGAAAATATTTCAGATAAACATGTTAAAACTGACAATTTTCATGGAAAATTAAAGAGTAAAGTTGTAGACATATAAAACATTACCAAATTAATTGAAATATGGAATAGAAATATTTTTGATAGAATTGAAGATTTCCATGGAAAATATTTCTGATAAATTTGTAGAAAAATATAGAAAAACATGTTAGAATTGAAGATTATCATGGAAAATTTTATATAGACATAATGATGATAGGCATAAAAGTAATCCTAAGTTGATTGAAAGTGGAATTATAAACATTTTCTGATAAACTCAAAGATTTACATGGAAAATATTTCTGATAAAATTGAAGAAATATATAGAAAAACATGTTAAAGTTAAAGATTATCATGGAAATTATACATATAAAATCATAGGCATAAGGATAATTCTAAGTTGTTTGAAGGTGGAATTATAAACATTTTCAGATAAAATTGAAGATTTACATGGACATTATTTCTGGTAAATTTCAAGAAATATATAGACAAACACGTTAAAATTGACTATTTCATGGAAAATTTTACATATAAATGGTATATATAAAAACTCTTTCTAAATTGATTGAATGTGGAATTAGAAACATTTGTGATAAAATCAAAGATTTACATTGAAAATATTTCTGATAAAATAGAGGAAATATATAGAAAGACATTAAAATTGAAGATTATCATGGAAAATAATGCAGGTAAAATGGTAGACATAAAAAACATTACTAAATTAATTAAAAGGGGAATTACAAACATTTTCTGATAAAATTGAAGATTTACATGAGAAATATTTTGTTAGTCTGTCTTTTTATTGGGGAGTAGAGTCCATTGTTGTTAAGAGATATTAAGGAATAGTGATTATTGCTTCCTGTTATTTTTGATGTTATTTTTATGTTTCTGTGGGTATCTTCTTTTGGGTTTGTTGGAAGATTACTTTCTTGCCTTCTCTAGGCTGTAGTTTCCCTCCTTGTGTTGGCATTTTCCATGAATTATCCTTTGTAGGGCTGGATTTGTGGACAGATATTGTATAAATGTGGTTTTATCATGGAATATCTTGGTTTCTCCATCTATGATGATTGAGAGTTTTACTGGGTATAATAGCCTGGGCTGGCGTTTGTGTTCTCTTAGGGTCTGTATGAAGTCTGCCCAGGATCTTCTAGCTTTCTTCGTCTCTGGTACATTTGGTAGATGAAGAGAGCAAGGCGTTGAGGGGTTAAGCAACTTAGGAAGAGTGTACAGAAACTGAGCAGTGTGCTCAGAATAACTCCCTCAGTCTTCCTGCTTCTGTAGATGCCATCTTTTTGGGGCTACCATATATCAGATATTACACAGATGGCTGGGATTCTCTTACAGACATCATACTTTGGATGATTCCAGGCCACAATCAAAGTTGGGTTTCTGAGTTCATCCTGATTGGCTTCTCCAGTGACCCCACGACCAACAGCATCCTCTTCATTGTCTTCCTTCTCATCTACCTGAGCTCAGTCCTGGGCAACGGGCTCATCATCATGCTGGTCTGCCTGGACACACAGCTGCACACTCCCATGTACTTCTTCCTCTGTGTCCTCTCCCTGTTGGATATGAGCTATGTCACCACCACCATGCCCCAGATGTTGGTGCATCTTCTTGCTCACTCTCAGACCATCTCCTTCACTGGTTGCTGGATGCAGATGTTTGTGTTTGGTGCCCTGGGTACTTCTGAGAGCATCCTCTTTGTTGTCATGGCTTATGACCGGTATGTGGCCATTTGTTATCCACTTCATTATAATGTCATTCTCAACTGGAGCCTGTGTATATGGATGGCATCTGCGACCTGTGTCTGTGGTTTCCTCTCTGCTCTGTTGCATACATTCTTCACCATGAGACTGCCATATTGTGGACCCAACAAGGTCAACCATTATTTCTGTGAAGGTCCTTCAGTGCGTAGCCTGGCTTGCATGGATACTCACCTCATTGAGATGGTGGACTTGGTCTTGAGTGTTTTTGTAGTTGTTACTCCAATTTCCCTCATTGTGGCCTCCTACATTCATATTGCCAAGGCGATTCTCAAGATCAAGTCCACCCAGGGCCGCTGCAAGGCTTTCTCTACCTGTGCCTCCCACCTGACTGTGGTCACATTCTTCTATGCTCCAGCCACTTACATCTACATGAGGCCCAACTCCAGCTACTCCCCTGAGCGAGACAAGCAGGTCTCACTCTTTTACAATGTCTTCACAGCCTTGCTCAACCCCGTGGTCTACAGTCTGAGAAACAAGGACATCAAGAGGGCATTTCTCAAGGTGATGGGACTTGGTAGGGTGGACTCCTCATGAACCAGCATCCTGGAATGCTGTAGCTAGAGTGTTCACTACTGAAGAAAAGGATAGTGTCTTTATTATCTAAAGCTGATTTGTACATGTGAACCATTGTAGTGCTTAGTAATTGGGACAAAAGCTCATGAAATAAAAATTGTTGTTTCAGGCTGGAGAGATGGCTCAGTGGTTAAGAGCACTGACTGCTCTTCCAGAGGTCCTGAGTTCTAATCCCAGCAACTACATGGTGGTTCACAAGCATCTGTTATAAGATCTGATGCCCTCTTCTGGTGTGTCTGAAGACAGCTACAGTATATATATTGTATATGTGTGTGTATGTGTATGTATATTAATAATAAATCTTTTAAAAATAATGTCTTAATAGACATACTACATAAGGTACAATTCCAAACACCTCAGTCATCTTGCTGAATCATAACTACCAGGGTTCATCCACTGCTCATGTTTGTAGTTTGTAGAGTGCGAATGACCTACTGGGCTCTCATCTCAAACTTCAGGGAACCTTATATCCATCCTGTCATTGTATAACAGAAGGAAAGGAATAGTGGACAAACTCACAATGACTCAGCTTCTCAAGAGTGACTTGACTCTCTTTCCACATGTCTTTTTGCTATAGCAAGCAATATGGTCCAGCCTTATAGCAGGAGGAGGGAAGACTTTTTTCTATAGAGAAATAATAAATTTTATTTGGTGTTGGGGTACAGTGTGTGAAGATAAGTCCCTGGTATATCCAATTGTTAATTCTATTCTTGCAGAGAGCTAAATACTGACACAATCTTGGCATTGTTATTTCTATGGCTCATCACTGGTCTCATACGTTGTAAATTTCATTCTTCCTCATCTCCTTAATGCAATAGAGAACTGTAGCTGAGTGGCTGTAATAAATATCTAATGGCCAATCCTGAGACAGGAAGAGGAGGACAACACTTCCCAGAAGAAAGGGGGAATGCTGAGCCAAGGAACAAGGATGTGACTGGATGGAGAGAAAGAGCAGGGAAGAAAGATAGAACTAGACACTTTTGGATTATTAAAGTCAGGATTATTCAGGTTAAGTTTAGAGTAGACTGGTGACTATTAAGCAAAGGGCCTAAACTTTCAAATGTTCAAAGTCCTGTATCATTACTTATATCACCAAGGAATCCAAGATAGTACCAGTATAACTTGGCCATGGTCTGATATATATTGTCTTCTCTACCTAGAAGGTGGCATGTAACATGGTATAGTTCACAGAAAAGAACAACATGCCTATAAGCCAACACAAAATGTTAACTGTAGATAGCATTATACTAGAGACAGTAGAAGACTGAGGTATTATGTGTAAGTAGCAGTGTGGAGAGCTTTGGGGGCTGCTTCTAGAAACTTGACAGGAATTTGACATTGGGCTAAGACAGGAAAGTCAGTTCCGGCAGGAATCTGATTTGGGGCTAGAAAAAAGTAGGCTTCAGGCAAGAATTTGGCTTTGGTCTAGGACAGGGAAGTTGGTTTAGATATCTTAGCCATCCTGATAAGCCCCTAGAAATGGTGATCACTAGACTTTGTTCATTGCCTTGCTTGTTCCTTGACTATTAGTATTTATTGCCTTGTTTGTTCCTTAACCTAGAACTGACCTTATTATATGCATGGAATTAAAATAGTATAAAAGCAGACTGGGAAAAAATAAACCCACTTCAGCCTCAGAACAGGCTAGAGTCATGCTGCAGTGTTGTCAAATTATTTTTTTTCTTTTTAATCCTCTCTCCCTCCCTGGAAAACCTATTGACCGACTAAGCTGGCTTGGTAATAGCAGAACATGTGTTGACATGACAAAATGAAGCTGATAGTTTGTGGAAAGGATCCAGTACAGAACCAATACAATACAAACTTCACATATAAGTTCAGTGTGATCTATGGGTAACCATGGTGACCTCTCTTGTGAAATCATGAACTGCTGAGTTCACATCAGAACTTCCCAACGTCTGTTCTATAGACAGCATCCAAGGGTGCATCTCACCTTTGACCACTGCCCACTTGTTCCCTTTCTTTTCTTTGATGGTGGTTCTTATGGATAGCCTGCCATCTTCAGAGTAACTCTTTCTTGACCAATCAGCAAACTCCTCTCTGATTCAATACCTGAACTATTCTCTTCCTAATGAGGCCTCAGCCACTTCAAGCTTATTTGGTGGCCACATATTTTTGGGTACAGTGTACTTTCCATTCATAGTTAATACTCAGTACTATTGTTTACTTATATATTTGTCACATACCTAGGCTGGCCTGGAACTCCCCCACATTCCTAAAGGTAACATTGAGGGTTTTTTTCTTTTTTTTTTATTCGATATATTTTTATTTACATTTCAAATTATTTCCCCTTTTCTAGACTCCCACTACCCTCCCACTGTTTTCCCACCAAACCCTTCCAACTTCCCTGTTCTGGTTTTGCCCTATACTGCTTCACTGAGTCTTTCCAGAACAAGGGGCCACTCCTCCGTTCTTCTTGTACCTCATTTGATGTGTGTATTATGTTTTGGGTATTCCAGTTTTCTAGGTTAATATCCACTTATTAGTGAGTGCATACTATGATTGATCTTTTGAGTCTGGGTTACCTCACTTAGTATGATGTTCTCTAGCTCCATCCATTTGCCTAAGAATTTCATGAATTCATTGTTTCTAATGGCTGAATAGTACTCCATTGTGGAGATATACCACATTTTTTGTATCCACTCTTCTGTTGAGGGATACCTGAGTTCTTTCCAGCTTCTGGCAATTATAAATAGGGCTGCTATGAACATAGTGGAACATGTATCCTTATTACATGCTGGGGAATCTTCTGGGTATATGCCCAGGAGTGGTATAGCAGGATCTTCTGGAAGTGAGGTGCTCAGTTTTATGAGGAACCCCCAGACTGATTTCCAGAGTGGTTGTACCAATTTGCAACCCCACCAGAGGTGGAGGAGTGTTCCTCTTTCTCCACATCCTCGCCAACACCTGCTGTCTCCTGAATTTTTAATCTTAGCCATTCTGAATGGTGTAAGGTGAAATCTCAGGGTTGTTTTGATTTGCATTTCCCGAACAAGAAATGAAGTTGAGCATTTTTTAAGATGCTTCTCCACCATCCGAAGTTCTTCAGGTGAAAATTCTTTGTTTAACTCTGTACTCCATTTTTTTAATAGGGTTATTTGGTTTTCTGGAGTCTAACTTCTTGAGTTCTTTGTATATATTGGATATTAGACCTCTATCTGATGTAGGGTTAGTGAAGAACATTTCACCCTAAAGGAAAAGAATATACCTTTTTCTCAGCACCTCATGGTACCTTCTCCAAAAATCGACCATATAATTGGTCACAAGACAGACCTCAACAAATATAAGAAGATAGAACTAATCCCATGCCTCCTATCAGATCACTATGGTGTAAGAGTGGCTTGCAATAGCAACAAAAACAACAGAAAGCCCACATACACATGAAGGCTGAACAATACTCTACTCAGTGACACCTTGGCCAAAGAAGAAATAAAGAAAGAAATCAGAGACTTTTTAGAATTTAATGAAAATGAAGGCACAACATACCCAAATCTTTGGGACACAATGAAAGCAGTGCTAAGAGGAAAACTCATAGCCCTGAGTGCCTCCAGAAAGAAAATGGAGAGAGCATACACTAGCAGTTTAACGACACACCTGAAAGCCCTGGAACAAAAAGAAGCCAATTCACCCAGGAGGAGTAGAAAACAGGAAATCATCAAACACAGGGCTGAAATCAATCAAGTGGAAACAAAGAGAACCATACAAGGACTCAACGAATCCAGGAGCTGGTTCTTTGAGAAAATCAACAAGATAGATAAACCCTTAGCCAGACTGACCAAAGGGCACAGAGAAAGTATCCAAATTAACAAACTTAGAAATGAAAAGGGAGATATAACAAGGGAAACTGAGGAAATCCAAAAAATCATCAGATCCTACTACAAGAGCCTGTACTCAACACAACTGGAGAATCTGGAGGAAATGGACAATTTCCTTGACAGATACCAAATACCAAAATTAAATCAGGACCAAATAGATCATCTAAACAGTCCCATAACCCCTAAAGAAATAGAAGGGGTCATAGAAAGTCTTCCAACCAAAAAAAGCACAGGACCAGATGGTTTCAGTGCAGAATTCTATCAGACCTTCAAGGAAGACCTAACACCAATATTCTTCAAACTATTCCACAAAATAGAAACAGAAGGAACATTACCCAATTCCTTCTACGAAGCCACAATTACGCTGATACCAAAACCACACAAAGATCCAAAAAAGAAAGAGAACTTCAGAACAATTTCCCTTATGAACATCGATGCAAAAATACTCAATAAAATTCTTTCCAACCGAATCCAAGAACACATCAAAACGATCATCTATCATGAACAAGTAGGCTTTATCCCAGGGATGCAGGGTTGCTTCAATATACGGAAATCCATCGATGCAATCCACTACATAAACAAACTCAAAGAAAAAAACCACATGGTCATTTCATTGGATGCTGAAAAAGCATTTGACAAAATTCAGCATCCTTTCATGCTTAAAGTCTTGGAAAGAACAGGAATTCAAGGCCCATACCTAAACATAGTAAAAGCAATATACAGCAAACCGGTAGCCAGCATCAAACTAAATGGAGAGAAACTTGAAGCAATCCCACTAAAATCAGGGACTAGACAGGGCTGCCCCCTTTCTCCTTATCTTTTCAACATTGTACTTGAGGTACTACCTCAGGAAATTAGACAATATAAGGAGGTCAAAGGGATACAAATTGGAAAGGAAGAAGTCAAACTATCATTATTTGCAGATGATATGATAGTCTACGTAAGTGACCCAAAAAACTCCACTAGAGAACTCCTACAGCTGATAAACAACTTCAGCAAAGTGGCAGGTTATAAAATCAATTCAAGCAAATCAGTAGCCTTCCTATACTCAAAGGATAAGCAGGCTGAGAAAGAAATTAGGGAAATGACCCCCTTCACAATAGCCACAAACAGTATAAAGTATCTTGGGGTGACTCTTACCAAACATGTGAAAGATCTGTATGACAAGAACTTCAAGACTCTGAAGAAGGAAATGGAAGAAGACCTCAAAAAATGGAAAAACCTCCCATGCTCATGGATCGGCAGGATTAATATAGTTAAAATGGCCATTTTGCCAAAAGCAATATACAGATTCAATGCAATAACCATCAAAATCCCAACTCAATTCTTCACAGAGTTAGAAAGAGCAATCCTCAAATTCATCTGGAATAACAAAAAACCCAGGATAGCTAAAACTATTCTCAACAATAAAAGAAATTCTGGGGGTATCAGTATATACTCAAGCAATACTACAGAGCAATAGTGTTAAAAACTGCATGGTATTGGTACAGTGACAGGCAGGCAGATCAATGGAACAGGATTGAAGATCCAGAAATGAACCCACACACCTATGGCCACTTGATCCTCGACAAAGGGGCTGAAAACATCCAATGGAAAAAAGATAGCTTTTTCAACAAATGGTGCTGGTTCAACTGGAGGTCAGCATGCAGAAGAATGGGAATTGATCCATCCTTGTCTCCTTGTAACTATGCTCAACTTCAAATGGATCAAGGACCTACACATAAAGCCAGACACTCTGAAGCTAATAGAAAAGAAACTGGGGAAGACCCTTGAGGACATCAGTACAGGGGAAAGTTTCTGAACAGATCACCAATAGCGTATGCTCTAAGATCAAGAATTGACAAATGGGACCTCATAAAATTACAAAGTTTCTGTAAGGCAAAGGACACCATCAAGAGGACAAATCGGCAACCAACAAATTGAGTTTTTTTTTATCTCCCTACCTTCACCTCCCCAAAGTTGGGACCATAGGATGGGGCACCCCACCTGGGGGAATTTTTGCTTCCTTGATAGTGTCCTTTGATCATAAAAGGTTTCAATTTGATAAAACCCAATGCATGCACTTTTTTTTTTTTGAGACACATCGCTCTATGTAGCCCTGCCTGGCCTCAAACTCAGAGATCCTCCAGCCTCCTCCATGACATACTTCACCACTCCTATCCAAGTAGATTTTTATTCTTATATTTATTATTATTATTATTATTATTATTATTATTATTTTACTTATCCACTTTCCATCCTGGTCACCTCCTCCCAATTACTCTCTCCCACATTCTTTTCCCCATCCCTCCTCCCCTTCTCCTCTGAGTAGGTGGGGGCCCTCTTGGGTATCCCCCTTCCTTGGCACATAAAGTCTCTGTGAGGCTAGGCCCATCTTCTCCCACTGAAGCCAGACAGTCAGCCCAGTAGAAGAACATATCCCACCTACAGGCAACAGCTTTTAGAATAACACACACACACACCCTGCTCCAGTTGTTCAGAACCCACATGAAGACCAAGCTGCACATCTGCTACATATATGTGGGAAGGCCTATGCCCTACCCATGTATGTTCTTTTGGTTAGTGGTTCAAAAACTAAGAACTCAAAGGTCCAGGTTAATTGACTCTGATAGTCTTCATGTGGAGTTCCTTTGGGGACCTCAATCTTTTCCTTCAACTCTTCCATAAGAGTCCTCCAAGCTCCATCCGCTGTTTGGCTGTGGGTGTGTGCATCTGTCTGAGTTGGGTACTGGGTGGAGTCTCTCAGAGAGAGAATAGTCATCTAGCCTTATATAGTCTTATATTTTATTTCCAGTAGATCTAAGGAATTGTTTCCTGATCCAGTGTTATGCAAACTTATTCTTGTATTTTATTTTTAAAGTTTATTTAGGTTTGTAATGTCTTTCTTACTTTAAAAATATAGTTATTGATTATTTGAAAATTTCCCACAATGCACCCTGATCACACGTGGTTCTCAGTTCTCCCAGGTCCATGGGCCTAACACTCATGCAGTCTCTCACAAACAGAGAAGTAAAAGGGAAAGAAAAATACACCAAGTCTAATTTGTGTTGTCCATGTACTCATTGGAACATTGTCAAACTCCCAGTGGCCAGCCCCTTAAATATAGCTGGGTCCTTCCCACCAAGCCCCCTGCCAGGAGCCACCAACTGTGAAGAGCTATACTTCAGCCCCATGTCACAATTTTAAGGGCTCTTGTCAATGGTTTCTTTTCTGAACTGTTTCTTTTTGATTTGGGGTTGGGTATGGTTGAGACATTCTCACAGAAGCATTCAGTGTCGCTCATCCTCAACTGTGAGTCTACAGTTACTGATATTGCAAAAGAAGCTTCCTTACCCATTACAGCTGGCAGCAGCCTGGATTATTGACTTCCACATGGTATCTGGTGACAGCACACATCAGCAGGGCACTCAGCTGAAGGAAGCCTGGGCCATAACACCAACATAACCCCTGGAGGCAGAATGACACAAGGCCATCAATACATCTTCAGAATACAGCACAGATCAAAGACATTCAACACGGCCTCCAATGGAACAGACCACGGACATCGCAGAGCATGGACATCCACACCTGGTCGTGGCATAAAACATAGACTTCCAAGTGGATCCATGAGGCAGCATGGCCCAAGGATATCAACATGGCTTCAGGCTACTCCACAGACCAGGAATACCAACATGGTCTCAGGCAGTAGCACAGACCACAGACAACACATGGGCCAAGGGTATCAGCACAGACTGGGCAAGTGTCATGGACCAAGGACACTGGAATGATCATAGCCATCAACATGGCCACATGGGACAGCATGGACTATGGAGATTTCTCCAGTATGCCTAGTCCAGAAAATTAACTGTACCTGTTGGACATTTGTCATTTTTCAGAGCCAGGGCCATCATGAAGCTATGCATTAAGTTCAGAGGCAGACCCTGCACAAGCTCAACTCTCTGGTGATGAAATATTCAAATATGTGAACCTTTAGAGCTTTTCTTATTTCAACTACCACAGACCTATTTTGAGCTCCTTGAACTTTGTATTGAATTTAGGATCCATTGGCAAGTTTAGGAGAATGACTTCTAGGATCATGATAGAGGCACATTAAATCTGTGTGTCTGTTTAGGATGTATGGATGCCTTAACAATATAGTCTACTGATACATGAGCCACACTCCTTCAAATGACCATGTCAACTCATTGCCCATATATGTGTATACATATGTATGTAAATGCATACATGTGTACATTAAATCTGTTATGAATATATATATTTAAATACACATTTTGTTGGATAATATCTTTTGTTTCCTTTCATCATTTTTTCATTGATGCCCATAATTAACTGGGCACCCATGTACTTGGCCATAACTGGTATCATCAAATGTCAGTGTGCATACAGAGATATCGCTAGCAGTCCATGAAGGCACAAATGGGTTACATGAGGAAAGGCTACAAGTGATATGTTTCTGATAAGGCCCCTCTACAGCCTGAGCATGTGGTCCCCATACGCAGTTCCCTCTGAGGATTGAGGGGGAGGAGCAAAGTCATGCTGGTTACACATGGTTCTGTGTGACATACCTTCTCTGCCTAAAATTGGCGAGTGGAGCACTGTGTCCTAGTCCTGGGATGGGTCTGAAGACAGTGGTGAGGAGAAACCCTTCCAGGGGACAGAACACTGTGTAGGACATTCTGTTGTTCCTTTGGTTTAGAAGAAGAATTTTCTTTCACATAAGAGTCTATATTGATGAAGTCATTGTGGTCGTGAATATCTGTGGACTGTAATTGTAATATGGGAGAGAGTGAGTGTGGAGAGATGTGTGCGTAGCCTTCTTAGAAATGGGAATGCATGTGAAGATGTCTTTGTCTCATGTGTATCCACATCAAAGGTGTCCTCAACAGGAAAGGATGTGAAGATCTAAGTGATGCATCTAAGGAAGCAATCTCTGCAGACACCTGTCAGCCTTTCCCTGCCATCCCCTCACTGCTTGTCATGGTTGTCGTCACTTCCTTCTCCAGATACAAACCCAGAAGACTTTGCGAAGTACTCATCTTCCCAAATGAGCCAATTCTCGCAAGGTCCATTAATGAGGCATTGCCAGCTAGGGGCCAATGAAGCAGACCCTGGGTGTAGGACCTATGGATCTGCTGGCTTCTCCTTTCTCAAGGCTCACCATTTTCTCCTAATGTGGATCTCCTGTGGGTCGCCCTGGTGCAGAATGAAACCTCTAGAGTTTGACTTTCCTTCATGCTGACCTCTGGGATGTTCTCATGACCCCTGAGGAGCAGGCTCAGCTCTGAGCCATAGGAGGGAACTTGGTTAGAGCCCAGACCCAGAACCTATCATGTGACTGCTTTTCTTCCATGTTGCTGACATCCATGTCTAACTCAAATGCTCTCTCTCTCTCTCTCTCTCTCTCTCTCTCTCTCTCTCTCTCTCTCTCTCTCTCTCTCCCTCTCTCCCTCTCTCTTTCCCTCCCTCCCTTCCTCTCCCTCTTTCCCTCTCTCCCTCCCTTCTTCCCTCCTTCTATCTCTGTTTGAGACTTTCCTTATGAATCTATAATAAAATCTCCATGAATAAAACCAACAAAGCCAGAGTAGCTATATAATTTTATATGTGACACTCAATTCTGTCTGCTTCTCTCTGAATCTCTGCCTCCTTATTGATCCTGAGAAGAGTCTCCACCTGCACTTAAGTGCCTGTAAAGAGGTAATGCGATCAAAAACACTAGTAAGAAGATTTGGTGTCAGAGGTGTGGGACAATGCTTAGCAACAGCATTGTAGGGGTTAAGAGTATGCTATGATGCTTCTGATAAGTTCTGATCTCCAATTACTAAGTTGCACATACACCAATCATAGCCAGTGTCATGGTTGCCAACATGCCACTGAACAGCAGTAGAGATTACATGTCACTACACCTGCAAATACACGACACTCAACCTGCAATACACGACACTCAACAACTGCCAGAATGCAGACCACAGGAAAATGAAGTTAATCATCAGAATGTGAAGAATTTTGGAGACTTTGTTATCTTTTTTTTTAAATGCTATAAGTCAAACTCCAGACTATTTATTTACTCAGATGTTATAGAGCTGAGCACCATCCTCAATTATTCTGTCATTATTCCAATACAATTTATTTAATTGTCATTTTTAAATTAACTTTTAATACTGGCTGCCTCTAAGGAGCAGCTCACAGAAATTATTTTGGGGGCTCCAAACAGAGTTTCCCTGGGTATCCTAAGCTGTCCATGAACTCATTCTGTAGACCGTGCTGGCCTTGAACTTATTCCACTGATTCTGCCTCCCAAGTGCTACGATTAAAGCCATATACCACCACTGCCCTATACTCCCAGGAATTCTAAAACCTTATCAATTAATCACTCTAACTAGGAAGAGCATTATCACACTGTGTTCTCCTTCTGGGTTCTTAGGAATCCAAGACTCAGACAGAAGGCAGGGATGGAGACTGAAGGCCATGAACAATAGGCCAGGTCTTGTGGCAGGTACAACATATCACATTTTAGTCTATCAAGTCTGGAAGGGAAGAGGTTACTACTGGAATTCTATGGCTTCCAAGGCTTCGGAACAATAGCAAGTTAAAGAGAGCATATTCTATGGGTGATATATCTGGTCCCCAATTCTTATGTGCATCCAATGACATGAGCCCTTGGGAGAGTTTTCTCTGTGCACCAGCATGGGGAATCTCATGTTGACTTTCATATTGATGCTTCATGGTTGACTCTTTTTCTTTTTTTGTCTCTATTTATGTGTATGAGCGCTTTTCCTCCATGTTTGTATGTACTCCATATGCATGTCTGGTCCCTGAGGAAGTCGAAGGGCTACCAGATCCTCCAGAAGTGGAGATGTGGATGGTTGTGAGTCATGATATGCATGCTGAGAACCAAACTAAGTCTTCTGCAAGAGCAGAAAATGCTATTTTCCCCCTCACAGCCACCTTTCTAGACCTCATTGTTGTCTCTCCATTAGCACCAGGATAGCTGGGTAACTTACTGTTATATTATACAGCAGAGAACAAAGGATTTTGGTTTGCCCCAAGGTAGTTGAGGAAGGAAGAAGAGTGTGACACAAGCATGGTCTCACTGCATGTCTGGACTCAGTTTGGACAAAAAAGGAATCACAATGAGAACTTGTGTTCTTGACCTGTGTATCAGGTGACCAGGTTCCAGCTCCTGTTCTCTGAGCTGCTCTTATTCCCCACTTAGTCTAGATAAGGGAATCCCTCATTGGCTGTTTCCTCCTGCTATTCCCCCAAGGGTCTCACTTGTAGTACACTTGTTGACAAGAATCTGGGGAATCATCTTAGCATCCCTTTTGGGAACGGAAATGAACCTTTTCCAGTTCTCCTGGGAAGCCTCAGAGAGGAGGCAAGGTCATAAAACTCTACTGCTGGTCCCACTGGGAAGAGATGAAGATGTCTGAGTTTGCCTTTGTTAAGCAGGATTTTATAGGCACCATCTTCAGGAGTCAGGGATACCTGCTCCTTGTAGAGGAATCAAAAGACTTAGGCCCTCAACTCAATAGCATCTTGGCATTTTTCTGGAGACTGGACTGCCCAGAATCCTGTCCCTCTCAACTCTGTTCCTTTAAGGAGAATTCCCCTTCAGGCTTGTTCTTGTAAGAGCCAAAAACAGCCACTGAGTGACACATCTCTGGATTTACAAGTGGTAAGGTGGTCACTGGTGTTTGGTTTGTGGGTGGGGTCAGACATAAGATGTACTGCAGGAGGTAGCAGGCAGGCCATCCATCTCCTCATCCTCTGTGTGAACATCTCAAACTCCCAGGCCTCTTCTCGTTTCCTACTCTTTTTTCTTCTCTCTCAACCTTGTTTCCTTCTTACCAGCTTCCTCCATTTATTATCTTAATGAATATTTACAGAGAGTTTGTCTGCTTTAAATCATATTGATTATAAAGAATGTAGAGTCCCGAATTCAAAGTTCTCAAGCGAATCAGAAAGCCCTATGCATAAGAGAGCACTGATGGTCATGGTCTCTGATGGTGACTTCTCACACCACAGAGAGGCAGTTTGAAGCACTTTGTGGTCAGAGCCATCATGATTTTCTTTCTTGGGGGTTGACACATGTAAGTCTGCTGTAGCCTAGCCTGGCCTCAAGCCCCATATATAGTTGAACATCACTTTGGATTCCTAATCCTAAACCTTTCTGATGTTGGCTTGGAAGCTTGGTGGATTGGAACTACCATGTGTAGCATTATCTGAGTAGACAAGAGGGAAATCTCATCAGGAATACTGGCCTATGGCTAGCTGTCCAGATTTATCTTGGGAGCTCTGTTCTGTGCTGAATCAAAATGAGCTCAAGTAGAGGACAAGACAGCATTCTTACCTTTCACTTGGGGGCCTGAGTACCAGAGCAGAGAAGGCAGTTACTGGGACCAGCCTCTGAGGCCGGACCACCTAAACTCCCACTTACTTCCTTCTTGCCAAGCTTGTAATTCAGAACAAACTGCCTTCTCTAGGCCTTAGGTTTTTACTTATAACGCATGAACAAAAATACTTTTTTCAGTGAATTGTTGTGATGTTAATCTAAGTTTAGTGAAACAATACCTACAATATACAAATTATCCAAAATAAATATCAGTTGTTTTTATTATTGCAAAGGTTAGGAAGTCAACTATTTAGTCATACCCTACTATAGATAATTCTTTCTCATTTATCTGGAAATTCTGTTAATAGGAAGAAAGTCTTCTTTAGGCTTCTTCAGACTATAACCAGCCAATGAATAAGAAATGCATGATGTATCCTGACTTGGTTAGGGGTGGGAGGTGGTAGTATAACCAGAAAGGCTTCCTGGCCAACCTATGGCCACAGTACAGGCAACACTGCATGTGCTGGTTCCCCCGCTCCATGGCGAGAAGCTAGGCAAGTGCCCTAGCATGGGAGAGAGGCAGGTGTGGTGGTGTCAGGAGATTTGTGGAGGTGCATGGAGATTTGTATCTGGAGACAGGGGAGGTGAAGACAGCTGTATCCTAAGGCTTAGTCTTCATAGACCAGACGGGTTAGGAAGGAGCAGTGTATGTGCCTTGAATGATGGGGCTGCAGAGCTGGTAAAAGGCTTTCAGCTGGGGCCAGATAGGACCAGCTGGAAAATCCTTGAATAACCTGAAGAGCAGTCTCATGAAGAATATGGTGACATAGATGATTGCTTAACCCCGAGAAAGGAAAGTGGACACAAAATCCTGCCCCTAAACAATACCTCATATGCAACTGATACCCACTAGGAACAGGGAGGTCAGTTTTTGTCAATAGAGTCTCGCTTCATGTATCAGTCACGCTCCTAGGTAAGTAAGACACATGCTCAAGAGCAGTTGGCCAACAGGAAAGTGCCCCCATGAGCTTTTCTTTTGTTTTCTTTCTTTCCTCTACTTTAAAAAAAGATGTTTCCTTTCTCTTTTTCTTTCTTTCTTTCTATTATATTTTTTGTCTTTAAAGAGAGTTTGGGAGGAGAAAGAACATGAAGTTGTCTATGGAGGACCTGGGAGAAGCTGTAGGAGGGGAAGATTATGATCAAAGTGCATTGTATGAAAATATTTTTAATTAAAAACATCATACATTGAAGAAAATATTTAAAGTCAAGGGTCACAGAGAGCCTGATACAAAAACTGCCAGAGGAGAGAACGGGTGTCCCCTGACCTGGGTGAAAGAAAGGATTCTGTGAGGGTGATGAGCTGTAGACTGGTCAGGAGAGGAGATGGGGGCAGGGAAAGTGAAGACTGGGGATGACTTCCAGTCTCTTTCATGTTTCTACTCCCATCAACAGCAACTCCTGCCTTAACCATCATCTTGCTCATGAGCATATGAGTGGAGCCCTAGCTCAGACTGTTTAGTGTTAGAAATATCCTTTACACATCTTTCCTTGAGCATGTGTGTGTGTGTGTGTGTGTGTCTATGTGCTTACACATTGTTTCAGAATTGTACTTAATGTTTGTATTGCCAGGCAATATATTAAATGAGCTTAACGTTAGGGAGCACAGTCAAGCCCA
This sequence comes from Apodemus sylvaticus, assembly GCF_947179515.1. Lineage (NCBI taxonomy): Eukaryota > Metazoa > Chordata > Mammalia > Rodentia > Muridae > Apodemus > Apodemus sylvaticus. The sequence continues at coordinate 133,528,419 of NC_067474.1, read as the reverse complement.
CACTGAAGGATCATTTCAATGTTTTCCCCATTGGATCTACTCACACTAGTTAATACTAGACTTGTTACTGCAGCCATGCTGGTAGGGGTGTGGGGATGTGAGACTGAGAAGCAGGGCTGGGTGTGGCTCTGTGGTGTTCTGCAATGTCCAGATGAGAAATGGTGCTGGGAACCTCTTACCCTCATCAGTGCCTAATAGACAGCCGCCTCCGTGAAATGCCTTCAGTAGTGTTCTCTGTTCAACTGGAGTGTCTGATGCCATGTTTGTGGTTTCTAAGTCTTTGTATAAATATCTTGAGTACTCCTTTTTTGGTTTTATTTATTATCATTTTTTCTTCCATGGAAAGTGCTCTTTTAATGAAATACTTTGCTTACCCTAAAATGATAAATGTATGTATCAGGTTGGATTAAAGAATTTAATTATTTTAGATTTATCACTCAAAATTACAGTACACTCAGATTTTATTTTTTGTGGGGGAGAAGGACCTGGAAGTGAAAAAGAAAGAAAGAATTTTCTTGCTTGAATACTCAAAGGATCCATCAGCATCCCCTGGGAAGACTACAATGTCTGAAGCTTATTACATGCAATCGCATCTGTCATTACTCATATGACTGTATATATGTGAGCCTGTGTCTGACACACATTGGTTCTGTCTTCTTCATCAATTTGCTCATTCCCTTCTTCAGATTTGCCTGGTGTGTGTCTGTGTGTGTGTGTGTGTGTGTGTGTCTGTGTGAATATGTGTGTGTGTGTGTGTCTGTGTGAATATGTGTGTGTGTGTGTGTGCGCGCGCATGGTCCGATTCTGACATGGGATTCTTCCTCAGTTGCTCTCACCTTATTCATTGAGGCAGGGTCTCTCAGTTGAACCCAGTGCTCATCATTCCAGCGAGTGTCACTGCCCACTTGCTGCGGGATCCTCTGTCTCTGCCTTCCCAGACACAGACAGAGAGTATGAGAGAACATGTGACCTGTCATGTGTTGTATGGTTTTTCCAAAAGTTATGTAAGATGCTTTATACATACATGATTCTGAGTCATGAGTGTCATCAGCCTTATTTGATAGATGGAGAGACTGAGGCACTGGGAGGTTCAGTAACTTGAGAAGAGTGCACAGGATTCGACCACTGAGCTCAAAACCCACATCCCAGAAAAATATATATATATACACTTTTATAACAAGTGTTATTATTTATTTTGTGTATATACATGCTTGTTTACCGTGTGTGGCCTCTGGAGGTGAGAGCAGGGTGTCAGATCCCCTAGAACTGGAGTTAGACAGACCTTTGAGTTGTCTGGTTCCCTGAAACAGCACTCAGTGCTTCAGGTTTCAGCCTCTCCTCAGCCTCTATCTCCCCTTTCTGTCTCTATCGCTGCCATGTGTCAGGTGAAACATAGAATAATGGATTCTCTTACAGCCTCCATCATGCAGATGAATCCAGTGCAGAACCAAAGTTGGGTTTCTGAGTTCATCCTGCTTGGCTTCTCCAGTGACCCCACGACCAACAGCATCCTCTTCATTGTCTTCCTTCTCATCTACCTGAGCTCAGTCCTGGGCAACGGGCTCATCATCATGCTGGTCTGCCTGGACACACAGCTGCACACTCCCATGTACTTCTTCCTCTGTGTCCTCTCCCTGTTGGATATGAGCTATGTCACCACCACCATGCCCCAGATGTTGGTGCATCTTCTTGCTCACTCTCAGACCATCTCCTTCACTGGTTGCTGGATGCAGATGTATATGTTCAGTGCCTTGGGGATAACTGAGAGCATCCTCTTTGTGGTCATGGCTTATGACCGGTATGTGGCCATTTGCTATCCACTGCGTTACACTGTCATCCTCAACTGGGGCCTGTGCATACAGTTAGTGGCAGGGTCTTGGATCTGTGGTTTCTTTTCTTCTTTATTCCATACTTTCTTCACCATGAGTCAGCCATATTGTGGGCCCAACAAGGTCAACCACTACTTCTGTGAAGGTCCTTCAGTTCGTAGCCTGGCTTGCATGGATACTCACCTCATTGAGATGGTGGACTTGGTCTTGAGTGTTTTTGTAGTTGTTACTCCAATCTCCCTCATTGTGGCCTCCTACATTCATATTGCCAAGGCGATTCTCAAGATCAAGTCCACCCAGGGCCGCTGCAAGGCTTTCTCTACCTGTGCCTCCCACCTGACTGTGGTCACCCTCTTCTATGCTCCAGCGTCTTACATCTACATGAGGCCCAACTCCAGCTCCTCCCCTGAGCGAGACAAGCAAGCCTCACTCTTTTACAATGCTGTCACAGCCTTGCTCAACCCTGTGGTCTACAGTCTGAGGAACAAGGACATCAAGAGGGCATTTCTCAAGGTGATGGGACTTGGTAGGGTTGACTGGTGAACCAGCATCCTGGGAATCTGGGGTCAGAGCATTCACCATTGAAGAAAAGAACAGTGTCTTTGTTGTATCTAGCTAGTCTGTGCATTCAAACCAATGTAGTGCTTAAAAATTGGGACAAAAGATCATGAAGCCAAGATGGCTGTCTTGATTGACAGGCTACATGAGGTACAATCCCAAATAACTTAGACACCTTACTGGATCATAACTGCAATGTTTCATTTGCTGCTCATGTTTGTAGCTGTAGAGTGCAAATGACCTTCTGTGTTCTCACCGCCATCTTCAAGGAACCTTATATCCATAATGTCATCATATAACAGAAGGAAAGGAACAGTGGACCAACTCACTATGACTCAGCTTCTCGAGAGTGGCCTGATTCTCTTTCCACACATCCTTTTATCGACGGCAAGTAGTATGGTCCAGCCTGACAGCAGGAGGAAGGAGGAATTTTCTCTACAGATATGTAATTCAAATTATTGGTGTTGGGGTACAATGTGTGAAGATGTGTCCCTGTATATCCAATTGTTAATTCTGTTCCTACAAAGAGCTAAATACTTACATGGTCTTGGTATTGTTATTTCTATGGCTCATCACTGGTCTCATACTTTGTAAATATCCATTCTTCCTCATCTCCCTAAGGCAATGTATAACTGTATCTGATTGGCTGTGATAAATATATAATGGGCAATACCTAGACAGGACGTGGAGGGCAATACTTCCTGGGAGAAAGAGGTGTACACCAAGAGAAAAAAAAAAAAACATGTAGGAGATTCAGCCAAAGAATAGGAATGTGACTTCCAGGACCAGATTGGAGCAGAGAGGTAGAGCTAACCCACTTCTTTTTCTAAAAGCCAGGATTTTTCAAGTTAGGTTTACAGTATTCAAGAGACTGTCAAGCAAAAGGATTAAACTTTAACATATTATCCTCTTGGGGGAATCAAGATAGTTGTGCTATAATTTGACCATAATCTGATATGTTGGTTTCTCTAACCTGGTATAGTTCACAGAAAACAACAGCATACCTATAAGCCAATGCAAAACATGTTAACTGTGGATAGCATGATAGTAAAGACAGTAAAAGGTCAAGGCACTGGGTGTAAATAGCAGAGCAAGTGTTGTCATGACCAAATTAAGCTGACAATTTGTGAAAAGGAACTTGTACAGAACCAATAAAATACAAACTTACATATGAGTTCAGTGTGGTCTATGTGTAACCATGGTGACCTCTCCTGTGAAAGCATGCGCTGCTGAAAGAGAAGGTGCTGGGTTCTCATCAGAATCTCCCAATGTCTGCTCTAAGTTGTAGACAACATCCAAGGGTGTTTCTCCCCTTTGTCTGTCCACTGCATTTCTTCCCTATGATGGTGGTTCATATGGACAGCCTATCATCCTCCCTGACCAATCAGCAAGCTCCTCTTCAGTGCCTGACCTATTCTCCTCCTAATTAGGCCTCAGCCACTTCAAGTTTATTTGGTTGCCACATATTTTTGGTAAAATGTACTTTCCATTCATAGTTAATACTCAGTACTATGCTTTATGTATATATTTATCACATAGCCTAGGCTAACCTGGAACTTCCCACATTCCTAAAGATAACCTTGAATTTCTTGATCTCCCTGCCTCTACCTCCCCAGTGTTGGAATCATAGGATGTGACACCACATCTGGGGAATTTTTGATTCTTTGGTTGTATCCTTTGATTGTAAAAGTTTTCAATTTGGTAAAATCCAATGCATGCATTGTTTGTTTGTTTGTTTGAGACAGATTCACACCATGTAACTCTGCCTGGTCTGGCCTGAAACTATGTAAACTAGTGTGGCTTCAAACTCACAGAAATCATCCAGCCCTCCTTAAAGGCATACTCCACCACTCCTAGCCAAGTAGTTTTTATCTCTTATTATTTTTAGTAGATCTTAGATATTGTTTCTTGATTCGGTGTCATGAAATTTTACTCCTGTGTTTTAAGTTTATTTTTTTTCTAGAAACTGGGGAAGACCCTTGAAGACATGGGCACAGGGCAAAAGTTCCTGAACAGAACACCAATAGCTTAAGCTCTAAGATCAAGAATTGACAAATGGGACCTCATAAAATTACAAAGCTTCTGTAAGGTAAAGGACACCGGCAAAAGGACAAAACGGCAAACAACAAACTGGGAAAAGATCTCCACCAACCCTACATCTGACAGAGGGCTAATATCCAAGATATACAAAGAACTCAAGAAGTTAGATTCCAGGGAACCAAATAACCCTATTTAAAAAATGGGGTACAGAGCCAAACAAAGAATTTTCACCTGAAGAAATTCGGATGGCCGAGAAGCATCTTAAGAAATGTTCAACATCATTAGTCATTAGGAAAATGCAAATCAAAACAACCCTGAGATTTCACCTCATTCCAGTCAGAATGGCTAAGCTTAAAAACTCAGGAGACAGCAGGTGTTGGTGAAGATGTGGAGAAAGAGGAACACTCCTCCACTGCTGGTGGGGCTATAAGATGTGCCAGCCACTGTAATAACTACTTTCCATGGGTGGAAGTTCTTTACATCAGTGATAATGCAGTAAGGAATGATCATTTTCCTTTTGCAGAATATTTAACTGTAGACACTAATGTGCATAGCACAACAATTGATTGGGGAAAAAGAGTCAGCTGTCAAACCTGTAGTATGATTCTGATTCATTGCTTTTAAATAAGCACACAGACGAGAATATTAAAAATGGAACTACATTAAAAAAAGAAAGATCTTTATGTCCTTAACTAAAATTGTCAATGTTTTAGTGCTGGTATCTGGAATGACAATCTTTTTTTTTAATTTAATTTAATTTTATACTTATTTACTTTACATCCCATTCACTGCCCCCCTCCCATCCCCCATCCCCTCTTCCCCTTCTCCTCTGAGCAGGTTGGGGCCCCCTAGATATCCCCTCACCCTGGTACTTTAAGTCTCTGTGACTTTAAGTCTCTGTAGGGCGCATCCTTTCTCAGTGAAGCCAATCAAGGCAGCCCATCTAGAAGAACATATCCCACCTATAGCTTTTGGGATAGCCCCTGCTCCAGTTGTTCAGGACCCATATGAAGACCAAGCTGCACATCTGCTACATACATTTGGGGAGGCCTAGGCCCAGTCCATGGTTGGTGATTCAGACTGAGAACCCCAAGGGCCCAGGTTAGTTGACTCTGTTGGCCTTCCTGTAAAGTTCCTATCCCCTTCAGAGCCCGCAATCCTTTCTTCTAGTCTTCCATAAGAGACCACAAGCTCCATCCATTGTTTGGCTATGGGTGTCTGTATCTGAGTCAGCTGCTCGGTGGAGCCTATCAGAGGACAACATGTTCTGTTCTGCAAGGATAACAGAGTATCAGTAGTAGTGTTGGAGATTGGTGTTTGCCCATGGGATGGGTCTCAAGTTGGGCTGGTAATTGTTTGGCCATTCCCTCAGTCTCTGCTCCACCCACCATGCCTGAATTTCTTATAGACAGGATAAAGTTTTAGCTGAAAGTTTTGTTGGTAGGTTGGTGTCTCTATCACTCCACTGAGGTTCCAGCCTGGCTACAGGACTCCATATCCCCAATGGAGTGGCAATCCTAGTCTATTAAATTCTATGAGCATTTTTTGTTGCCCTTTGTCCTTCTTTCTACAGATTGTTTGGCCTTGTCATAGTCCCTATGCTATGGAGCTATGAAGACACGTTTGCCATGGCAACTCTTACAAAGGAAAGCATGCAACTCTGGCCTTGCTTACAGTCTTACAGGTTTAGTCCATTATTGATCACCATGACAGGGGTGTGGAGACACTCATGGCTCTGGAGCAGTAGCTGAGAGCTACATCCTGATCCACAGGCAGAGAGACACTGGACTTAGCATGGCCTTTTGAAACTTCAAAGTCCACTTCCAGTGACATACTTCTTCCAACAAGGCCATACCTCCTAGTTCTTCTAATCCTTCCAAAGTATTCCACTCTTTGGTGATGAAGCATTCAAATATGTTAGCCTGTGGACTATTCTTATTCCAACCACCACAGGCCTCTTCTGAGTCCCTTGCTATTTGCATTGAACTTGAAGATCCCTTTGGCAATTTCAATAGAGTGATGGCTAGTATTATGATAGTGGTGCATTGAGTCTGTGTATCTGTTTAGGATATTGACATCTTAACAATTCAGTCTTCTGATAAATGAACTACAGCCTTCAAATGACCATATGAACTCAATGCACATACACATATATATGTGCATGTGTTCTGAATGTGTATACATATATATATGTGTGTATATATATATATATATACACACTTAAATGCACATGTTTCAATGGATAAAAATGTTGTTATTTCCTTTTATCATTTTTTAACTTGCTATACATAATTTTCTTAGTACCCATATGCAAGGCAACAAAACTGGCTGGCATCATAAAATGTCAGCATGCATACACTGATATCTCTAGTACTCCATGAAGACACAAATGTGTTACATAAGGAAGGGTCCTAAGCCATCTAGTGCTGCTATGCCCCCTCCACAGCCTGAGCCTGGGTGCAATTCTCTATGGTAGATTGAGGAGGAGGAGCAAAGTCATATTGGTTATACATGGTTCTGTGTGACCTGCCTGCCCTCTCTAAAACTGGACAGTGGAGCACTGTGTCCTGTTTCAGGGATGTTCCTGAAGATGATGAAGAGAAGAATCACTTCCAGGGAACAGAGCACTGCAGGACATTTGGTTGTTCCTTTGGTTTAGAATGAGAATTGTCTTTCAGGTAAGAGTCTATATTGATGAGGTCATTGTGGTCCATGTGTGGGTTACATGATCATGAACATCCATAGACTGTAATTATAATATTAAGAGAGTGTGGAGAGATGTGTGTGTAGCCTTCTTAGAAATGGGAAAGCATGTGATGATGTCTCTGTCTCATGTGTATCCACATCAAAGGCGTCCTCAACAGGGAAGGATGTGAAGATCTAAGTGATGCATCTAAAGAAGCAATCTCTGCAGACACCTGTCAGCCTTTCCCTGCCATCCCCTCACTGCTTGTCATGGTTGTTGTCACTTCCTTCTCCAGATACAAAACCAGAAGACTGCGAAATACTCATCTTCCCAAATGAGCCAATTCTCGCAAGGTCCATTAATGAGGCATTGCCAGCTGGGGGCCAATGAAGCAGACCCTGGGTGTAAAAGCTGTGGATCTGCTGGCTTCTCCTTTCTCAAGGCTCACCATTTTCTCCTTCAAGCCTGTGGGTCGCCCTGGTGCAGAATGAAACCTGTAGAGTTTGACTTTTCCTTCATGCTGACCTTGGGGTGTTTCCATGATCCCTGAGTGACAGCCCAGCTCTGAGCTGCATGAGGGATTTTGGTTAGAGCCCAGGTCTAGTCATTAGCTTGAACTCACACAATTAAGTGTGTAATAGAATGTCAGAGTTTGTCTTACCCAAGAGGCAAATGGCTAAGCTACCACTCACTAGCTGTGTGACCTTTGCCAAATCACTCATGTCTTCTGGGTAGGACTTTACTTGACAAGCTCTTGAGCTACAGTCATTAAAAAATCCTTTGGGCAGCCATGAGGCTCTGTTCTGTTTGCCTATCTTTTAGAGTTCGCACTAAGAAAAGTGTAGCATTCTCTGCCACATCCCCTGTTGTTTGTTTATTGGCTTGCTTCTTTATCTCTTTTGTATTTTTTTTTTTTTACAAGATCCCAACTATGCTTTCTGTTGGACTAGGAGCCTTTTTAACTTTTTTCAAGTTCCACCCCCCCTCATGTGACTGCTTTTCTGCCATGTTGCTGACCTCCATGCCTAAATCAAATGTTCTCTCTCCCTCTCTCCTTCCGCTCCTCCTCTTTCCCTCCTCCTCCCCCTCCCTCTCTTCTCTCCTCTCCTTTCCTTATGAATCTATAATTAAATCTTTATGACTAAAACCAACAGAGCCAGGATGGCTGCTTCACTCTACATGTGACAATCAGTTCTGTCAGGTTCTCTCTGAACTTGTCTTATCAACCTGATGGAGAAGAGTTTCTGTCTGGCTTGACTGCCTTTCCAGAGCTAGTGGGGATTAACCACAGGAGGGAGAAGAGTTGAGGTCAGAGCTGTGGAACAATGCTTAGCAATAGGACTTCAGGGGCCAGGGCTGTGCTATGATGCTTCTAATTAGTGCGGATTGCCAATTACTAAGGTGTAAATACGTCATGGCCATGTCATGGCCATCCATGTCATGGATGTCAACATGCTACTGAACAGCAGTTGAGAACACAAATCATTACACAGTATTTCAACCAGCAAGTGAACCACACTAAACAAACGCTAACGTGCAGACCACAGGAAAATGTAGTTGGCCATCAGGATGTGAAGAGTTTTGGAGGGGTTTTTTTTTTTTTGGCCTTTTATTAATGCTATGAATCGAACTCCAGACTCAAGCATTCTATTCCCTCACGTACATACAGCTGAAGTACATTATTAGACAACTTGTCTCTGTTTCCAATACAGTTTCTTTAAGAGTCATTTTATAATTAACTTTTAATATCAGTTGCATTTAAGGATCAGTTCACAGGAATTCTAAATCCTATCAAACAACCACTGACACCAAGAAGTACTTAGGGTCCAGTCTTCTCCTTCTGGTTACTTAGGAAACCAAGACACAGAAAGAAGACTAGGATGGAGAATCAAAGTCATGAAACACAGGCCAGTACAGATGGCAGATACACCACATCACCATATCTTATTCTAGCAAGCTTAGAAGGGAAGAGGTTGCTACTGGATATCCACAGAAGACAAAAATCTAGACAGCGTAGCAGCAAGTTCAAAAGAACATCCTCTCAAGATTGATAGATTTGGCCCCCAGTTCTTCTTTGCATCCAAGAGCCATGAGCCCCTGGGAGAACTTTTTCACTCCACTGGCATGGGGATGTCAATGCTGACTTCTGTGATGCTATACCATTTTTGTACTTTTTCTTCTTTTTCTCTGTTTATGTGTATGAGTGTCTTTACTCCATTTATGTATATACACCATATGCATTCCTAGTCCCTGGGGAGGTCACAAGATCCTCTAGAAATGGAAATGTAGATAGTTGTAAGAGCCCATGTGCATGCTGGGAACCACACTTGGTCCTCTGCAAGAGCAGCAAATTGTTTTTTTCAGAAACCTAACCTCCAGCCCCACATTGTTGTTGTCTCTTCATTAGCACCAGAGTGGCTGGATAACTTACTCAGATATTACACAGCAGGGAAGGGACACTTTGGTTTACCCCCAAGGTAGTTGAGGAAGGAAGAGAAGTTTGACTCAAATATGGTCTCATCATTGCTTGTCTGGGCTCAGAGTTCGGACAGCAAAAGGAATCTTGTGTTCTTAGCCTGTGTTTCATCTCAACAGGTTCCATTTCCTGTTCTCATTGCTGTACTTATTCACCAGTTAGTCTAGAAAAGGGAACAAGTCAACTCCCCTCACCGAGGGGCTGTTTCCTCCTGCTCTGTCCCCAAGAGTTTCACTTATAGTGCTCTTGTTGACAGCATCCTGGTAATCACCTTAGCATCCCTGCTGGGAACAGAAATGAGCCTTTCTGAACTCTCAGAGGGAGGCTCAGAGAGGAGACAGGGTCATAAAACCTCAGCTGTTGGTCCTACTGGGAAGAGCTATCTGAGCTTACCTTTGTCAAGCTTACCTTTATAAGCATCTTCTTCAGGAACCAAGACTGCCTGGTCCTTGCAGAGGAATTGAGAGATTCAACTCTTCAAATTCTACAGCAACTTATAGTTTTCTAGAGACTGGGCTGCCTAGAATCCCAACAAGCTTGATTTAGTTCATTTATGGGGCTTCTTCATAAGAGCAAGAGACAGCCACTGAGTGCCACATCCCTGGATTTACAAGTGGTAAGATGGTCACTGGTGTTTGGCTTGTGAGTGGGGTCAGACATACAATGGACCTCAGATGAGTAGCTGTCAAGCCAGCCATCTCCTCATCCTCTGTGTGTACATCTCAAACTCCCAGAGCTCTCCCCCTTTTGCCCTGCTCTTCTTTCTTTGTCTCAACCTTGTTTTCTTCTTTCCTTTCTTCCTCCTTCTTCGCTTTATTTATTAATGAATATTTACGGAGAGTTTATCTGTTCTCTGTCGTGTTGATTATCAAGAATGTGGAACTCGAAGATCTCAAGTGAAGCAGAAAACCCCATTAATGAGAGAGCAGTGATGGTCAGTGTCGCTGACGGAACTGTCCTACACCACAGAGACACAGCTTGATGCACATCCTGGGCATGGCCATCACAATTTTCTTTCTTGAGGGTGAGGCATGTGAGTCTGCTGTAGTCCAGCATGGCCTCAAGTTTATTATGTAGTCCAGCATTTTTTTACTCCTAATTTAAGCCTTCTAGATGCTGGCTTTGTAGGTTGGAGCTACCATGTGCAGCAGCATGTGGTCTGGAGCTTCATCCTTATATCTTCTTTTGTAGTGTTAGGACCACAGACTTGGCCCAGCAGCCCTGGTGGGACACTATAAGCCAAACTAGAGGCCACTGTGCTTGGAAACATAAAAGGCTGTGGATGATTAAATGGTGTTCCCATACTCTCAAATCACACCTGAAATACTATTTTTTCTTGGTCCATCTACCTTGACTACATTCCAGAGCCTCCCACACTCAGACCACAAGAAAATCTCTCCAGGAGAGCTGGTCTGTAGTTAGTGATCTGGTACTGTCCTAGGAGCACTGATCTGTGCAGAATCTCAATGAGCTCAACTAGAGGACACTAAAGGCTGCATTCTTCACCTCCCACTTGAGAGCCTGAGTGCCAGAGCAGAGAAGGCAGGGACTGAGAGACAGGCTCTGAGGCGGGACCACCTTACCTCTGCATACTTCCTTCATGCCATCCTTGTAATCTGGACCAAACTGCTCTCTTTGAGCCTTATATTTCCACCTTTAGCATATGGGTAAAAATACTTCATTCAGTGATTTGTGATGTTAGCCTAAAGTTAGGGGAACAATAGCTGGAATATGAAAATTTCTCAATAAATATTAGTTGTTTTATTATTGTAAAGATCAGGAGATCACCCATCTTGCAATACACTGTAATAGATAATTCTATTTTGGTTGTGTGGGGATTCGGTTAGCAGGGGTTTGTCTATGTTATTGTCCAAAAATTTTATCAGACTCCTCTAGGATTCTATAGACTATAACCAGCCAATGAACAAGAAGTGCAGCATGTATCCTATCCTGGGTAAGGGGTGGGGGGTGTTAGCACCACTCAATGGCTTCCTAACAGAGCTGGGTCATGCTGAGTCCACCTTATGGGCATCACAGTACAGTTGGTGGTTCCCTGCATCCCCTAGAAGAAACTAGACAAGTGTCCTAATGTGTGAGAGAGGCAGAGGTGTGTAGGGCATCAGTAGTGGTCTGGAGGACATTTGCATGTGAGAAAGGGGAAGTGGAGGAGACATCTGGGTATAGAAGCTTCTCAGAGCAGGCAAGTTACGTACATCTTGAGCATCTGCCTCAAATGACAGGACTTCAGAGCTCTTAAAAATCTTTCACCAGGGGCCAGATAGGACCCATGTGAATTCTTCCAGAAACCACAGCAGTAGTCACATGAAGAATACGTTGATGCCAACAAACAGCCAGCAAGGAGAAGCAGAAGTGGACACAAAGTCCACCCCCCAAGCAAGAAGCAACTTGTTGATTTGCCATTGATATCTGCTATGAAATATTTTCGTTGTTTGTTTTGTTTTGATTGAGAGAATGGAAGGAGAAAGAACATGAAGTTGGGTGGGGGAGGATGTAGGAGAAGATGGAGGACAGGAAGAATATTGCCAAAGCTTATTGTATCAAATAATTTCTACAAAATAAAACAAAAAGACTGCATTGAAGGAGGGATACTTAGAGCCAAGGGTTCATGGAGACTCTGATGCAGCAATGCTGGGAGAGATCATGGGCTCCTGAAGTGGTTTGAAAGAAAGGATGGCTGTGAGGGTGATGAGCAGGGACAGGTCAGGAGAGGGGATGGGGACAGGGAAAGTAAAGACTGGGGATGTCTTCAAGTATCTTTCATGTTTCTACTCTCATCAAAAGCAACTCCAGCCTTAACCATGATGTTGCTCATTAGCATAGGAGAGGAGCCCTCGTTGAGACTATTTAGTATTTAGAAATATATTTTTTACATGTCTTCCCTTGAGCACTTGTTTGTACGTGTCTATGTGCTTACATATTGTTTCAGAATTATACTTAATATTTGTATTGCTGGGCAATGCATTGAATGTGTTCAACCTTACTGAGTACATCCAAGCACACACTAAAGGGTTCATTTTAATTTTCTACCCCATTGGATCTAGACTTGTTAATGTGTTACTGCAGCCATTCTGGTAGGTGTATGGGGATGTGAGACTGAGAAGCAGAGGTGGATATGGCTCTGGGGTGTTCTTCTGCAATGTCCAGATGAGTAATGGTGCTGAGAACCTCTTACCCTCATCAGTGCCTAACAGACAGCTGCCTCCGTGAAATGCCATCAGTAGTGTTCTCTGTTCAACTGGAGCATCTGATGCCATGTTTGTGGTTTCTAAGTCTTTGTATAAATATCTTGAGTACTCCTTTTTTGGTTTTATTTCTTATCATTATTTTTTCTTCCATGGAAAGTGCTCTTTTAATGAAATACTTTGTTTACCCTAAAGTGATAAATGTATTTATCAGGTTTGATTCTAAAATTTGGTTACTGTAGATTTACTACCCAAATCTACCATACGCCTGCAAATGATTTTTTTGTGTATATGCAGAGGGGGCTAGGAGTAAAGAAGGAAGATATTTTCTGCTCCCATATCCATAGGATCTATCAACATCACCTGGGATGGTTACAGTGTCCCCAATGCATGGCACACTTGAACTCTGTCATTATTCAAATGGCTGTTATGTGCATGGGTATGTGTCTGATGAATGTTTATTGTATTTGCTTCATCTATTTGTTTATTCTTGGTGTGTGTGTGTGTGTGTGTGTGTGTGTAAGAAAGAGGGAGAAAGAGAGCATTGTGAGTATGTATGCATGTGTGTGTGCATGTATGTGACCATGTGTCTGAGTGATTGTCTGTGTGTGCATCTATGTGACTATGTGTCTGTGTGAGTGTCTGTGTGTGCATGTATGTGACCGTGTGTGTGTGTGTGTGTGTGTGTGTGTGTGTGTGTGTGTGTGTGTTCAGAGACTGACATGGGATTCTTCCTCAGTTGCTCTCACCTTATTCATTGAGGCAGGGTCTCTCAGTTGAACGCAGTGCTCATCATTTCAGCGAGTGTCACTGCCCACTTGCTCCGTGATCCCTTTTCTCTGCCTTTCCAGACACAGATCGAGAGTGAGACAACATGTGACCTGTCATGTGTTTTGTGGTGTTTCCAGGAGTTATGTGAGATGCTTTAGATGTTCAGCATGATCCTAAGCCATAACTTATTTGATAGATGAAGAGACTGAGGCATTTGGAGGTTCAGTAATGTGAGAAGAGTGCACAGGATCTGACCACTGAGTTCAGATCCAACATCCCAGAACCGATACACAAATGTGTGTGTGTGTGTGTGTTTATAAAAAGCATTATATTTATTTACATATATGTGCTTTTGCTTATATGCATGCTTGTTTACCACGTGTATGTCTGGCCTGTGGAGGTGAGAGAAAAGAGTCAAATCCTTTGGAACTGGAATTCCACAGCTTTGAGTTGTCTGGTCCACTGGAACAGCACTCAGTGCTTCAGCTTTGAGACACCTCCTCAGCCTATATCTTCCCCTTCTGCCATTATCACTGGCATGTGACACATAGAATAATGGATTCTCTTACAGCCTCCACCATGTGGTTGATTCCAGTGCAGAACCAAAGTTGGGTTTCAGAGTTCATCCTGATCGGCTTCTCCAGTGACCCCACGACCAACAGCATCCTCTTCATTGTCTTCCTTCCCATCTACCTGAGCTCAGTCCTGGGCAACGGGCTCATCATCATGCTGGTCTGCCTGGACACACAGCTGCACACTCCCATGTACTTCTTCCTCTGTGTCCTCTCCCTGTTGGATATGAGCTATGTCACCACCACCATGCCCCAGATGTTGGTGCATCTTCTTGCTCACTCTCAGACCATCTCCTTTGCTGGCTGCTGGCTGCAGATGTATGTGTTCGGTGCCCTGGGTATGACTGAGAGCATCCTCTTTGTGGTCATGGCTTATGACAGGTATGTGGCCATTTGCTATCCACTGCGTTATACTGTCATCCTCAACTGGGGTCTGTGCATAAAGTTGGTGTCCAAGACTTGTGTCTGTGGTTTCTTCTTCTCTCTATTACATACTTCCTTCACCATGAGTCTGCCATATTGTGGGCCCAACAGGGTCAACCACTACTTCTGTGAAGGTCCTTCAGTACGTACCCTGGCTTGCATGGATACCCACCTTATTGAGATGGTGGACTTTGTCTTGAGTGTCTTTGTAGTTCTTTCTCCAGTTTTTCTCATTGTGGCATCCTACATTCATATTGTCAAGGCAATTCTCAACATCAAGTCCACCCAGGGGCGCTGCAAGGCTTTCTCTACCTGTGCCTCCCACCTGACTGTGGTCACACTCTTCTATGTTCCAGCCACTTATGTCTACATGAGGCCCAACTCCAGCTACTCCCCTGAGCGAGACAAGCAGGTCTCACTCTTTTACAATGTCTTCACAGCCTTGCTCAACCCCGTGGTCTACAGTCTGAGAAACAAGGACATCAAGAGGGCACTTCTCAAGGTGATGGGACTTGGTAGGGTGGACTGGTAAGTCAGAATCCTGGGAAGCTGGGCGTATTCACTACTTAAGAAAGCAACAGTATCTGTATTGTAACTCATCTGTTCATTTGAACCAACATAGTACTTGGTAGATAGACAAACTATGGTGAAACTAAGATGTCTATCTTTTTGGACAGGCTACACTAAGGCACCAAAAACCTCAATAATCTCTGTGTATTATTAACTAAAAACTTTCATTTGTTGCTCATGATTTTGCTAACTGTAGGTTGGGAGTGACCTTCTGTTCTCTCACATCTATTATGAACCATTAGATATTCTGTAGACTACAGATATCTTTAGCAGAAGAAAGTAACTGTGCACAAAACTTATAATGCCTCAAAGCGTCTCAGAAATGACATATTGTTTACATTGATTGAAGCAAGTTAGGTGGTCAGCCGCAGTGTCAAACTCTTCAATGTTATTTTCTTCCTACAAAGAAGCAATGGGCGTTATGTGGAAAGGTTTGGTACATATAACTTCTCTACCAAGGTCAGTAAAGAAAAGGGATAATGTAACCTCTCACTGTACTACAGAAATCAGTATCATACATGAAAGTAATGAGAAACATCTATTGTGTTTCATGTAATTGACATGATACTGTAAACCAGTGAGTGTCAATCAATATAAACAATGTAGTGTATAAAATCAGTATATGTTACCAATAGTAAAATTAAGACAATAGTATGCCTAACCTGTTCAGCTTAGAGATGAGACTTTGTGCATTAATACAATGTGGTTTATGGGTAAATATGGTGAACTATACACTGTGTTGTCAAAGACACAACATTTAACATTAATGGACCTGGGTTCTCACCTTCACCTTGGTTACTTGCTTAGTATATGAAAATGACTTTGGTTAATTTATTTCTTTCTGGATCTTACTTAATTACTCAATAAAATTCCAAAGCTTGTCTGGACTCTGGAATTCCATCTCTGTCCTCTCCTCTCCCATGTGGGAACACAGTGGCAAGGCGACTATCAATGAACTAGAAGGGGGAAGAAAATGCTCAGTCAATTCTACTCATTTTGCCACACCACCTCAGAGGTGATGGTTAATCTTGCCTGTCAATGTGACTGGGT
The DNA here is from genome assembly GCF_947179515.1 of Apodemus sylvaticus. Lineage (NCBI taxonomy): Eukaryota > Metazoa > Chordata > Mammalia > Rodentia > Muridae > Apodemus > Apodemus sylvaticus. The sequence continues at coordinate 133,512,241 of NC_067474.1, read as the reverse complement.
TGAGAGACACCTGGATAATTTGTGAGCACATTTCTCAGCATGCCTGTGAGATGCTTCCACAGATGGTAGGCATGTGGACCAATCATTCAAGGCAAGCTTGGTTTTCCTTGAATAGGGGTGACTTTTCTCATTGTCATGCCCTGCAGACTCTAGATTCCAGCTGTCTTCAACTCTACTCATACTGGCACTTCTGAGAAACCTATTTCCCTATAGATCCCTGAGCTGACAGATTCATGAAAGAAACCCAAGATTAATGTTATTTCCACCAGTAACAAGCTATGCGCTGGAAATAGACACCAAATCAGATGTCTAGAAATGAGGGTGCAGTCTCTGAAGAGATCAAACACAGTTCATCAGTAGAGAAAAATGGAGGACAGGGGCATGATTAAAAGGCATGAACTAGAAAAGTCTAGATGAAAAGGAACCCATGCTTAGCTGATGCTTGTGGATGAGAAGGAGATGGCTATGAAAAGAGAAGAAGCAAGGATAAGCCTCGTTTTAGAAAGAGCCGAGGGCTGCTGGGAATGATGACGCACACCCCAGCACTATGGAGGCAGAGAAAGGCTGATCACTAAGACGTTGAGCCCAGTCTAGTCTACAAACAGAGTTCAAGCCTACCCAGGGCTACACAGTGAGCCTCCCCTGACCTGACACACACACACACACACACACACACACACACACACACACACACACACTGGAGAATGTTCAGGAGAGGCAGAGATAAATTATAGGGTGGGGCAGATAACAGCTCCATTAGGATACTGAGACACTGATTGGAGGAGTGACGCACTCCAAGGGATGATAAGCTCCAGTATAACCCTGGCCTTAGGAGCGGGTACTGGGAAAGGGTAGGATCAAATGCTGGGACTCCCAGGGGACTCAAGCTATGACTGTGAATAAATATTGTCTCCCTTAAAGAGCTGCAATGCCTGTGTATACCTGGAATAGACTCTGTGTTGAGATTCCTGGGAGGAGTGATCTTTCTTGATTATGCTGCTGGAGTTTATATGACATAGAGAGAATTTGGAAAGAGCAGAGTTGGGGTGGAGAAGAAAAGAGCACAGGAATTTGATAAGATGGTCCTGGGAAATACATAGGAGGGAAGTTCCTGACTACAGTTTAGAATGCACTTGAATTTGCAGCCTCAGATGCTGTCATGGAAATCTGCAGCCTTGCACATCAAGCCACTTGCTGGGCACCCTCAAGTCCTCCTGTGCAGCTAGCTACCAGGTAGACTCATTCACAAGGCTCCCTGCATGTCACACATATAAGCTGTTCTTTCTGCAAACCCTGCCCACAGCGAAGGCCTCTGTTTCCAGAGGTGTGTTCTGCCACTCATTGCTGGCTGACATACCCACTCCCTATGTGTAAGTTTGCGTGTCAGATCCAGAGTGGTCTGGCCTGACAAATTACCAAATTTCTTTGTCAACCAGAACCTGAGCACACATGTTGGAGATTTTTAGTTAATTGGATCATTTGAGGTAAGAAGATCTTATTTAAATCAGAAGACCTACCTTAAATCTGAGACACACCTTCTCTCAGCAGCCTGTACAAAGGAAAAGGAAGAAAACTTTTTTGCTCTTTGTCTTCTTGCCCTTGCCCTTGCTATGCAGGCAGCACTGCATACTTCTGACATGTACTGAAGACCAGCTGAGACACCCAGCCTTGTGGACTGAAACAATTACTGGATTCTTGGACTTTCCATTGGAGACAGCCATTGTAGAACTAACCGTACCAACTGCATATACTGCCTTCTGAGGAACCTACTCTAGCCCTCCAGCCTCCTACCATCCTATAGGCATTTTAACTGTGTCAAGAAGCCATCCCATCTTTCTGTCAGACCAGCTACTTTAGTGTGGAGGGTAACATTGTAAGACTAGTGGATTCCATGAGTATAGGCCCACAGCAGCACTTCTCTGACTGTTAAGTGAGTTCCTTCTTGGGAAACCGTGATGTGTGGAATACCATGATGGCAGACAAAACATTCTGTTAGTCCACAGATAGTGGTTTTCACAGAAACATTCATGTGCTGGAAAGGCAAATCTATTGCCAATGTAATCATCTTGCCACCAAGTATTAACGGGGTTCTGTAGCCCTGGCTCTGGATAACTAATTGTATTTGCTAACTGAAGAGTGTCAACTCAAAATATGGTTTTTGTGCTTAAAAGCTTACCCAGAGAAAGGCTTGGTGCTACACTGGGATTCTGAATACCCAGCATAGTCACTGGCTGGCTAATTAAGACTTTCTTATTGCCTTAAATCCCATGTTATAGGTTCTCTCTGGTGGATACCCTGCAACAATATCTGAGGCACAATGTTGATCTCTGTTGGCAGATCTGGCATGCGGCAGGAGCTGCAGCTAGGTCAGCTTTGGTGAATGAACATTCATATTGTTGCTTTGAACTTCTACTTCCTGCTCCTTGGGTACCATTTATTATTCATATATAATAATCTGAGACACACCTTCTCTCAGCAGCCTGTATAAAGTACAAGGAAGAAAACTATGTGGGTGTGGGTGTATAATTTATTATTCACATATGCATATACACACACACACACACACAGACACACACACACACCTTTTTTGAGATAGAGTCTCATGTAGTTTAGGCTGGCCTGGATCTTTCTATGTAGCCAAGGCTGGCCTTGAACCTTTGAGTCTTCCTGCCTCTTTCTCCCAAGTTCTATGATTACAGATATGCATTGCTAATGCCCAGATGTTAAACTGCCCCCTCTCTTTTACACACACACACACACATGTTGCAGGAAATATTTTTAAAAAAATGGAACCGCCTCATCCCCAAGCTTGTGCCTCTGCCCCGGCAGCCTGCCCGGCCAAGCACTGTCAGGCAATAGCCAACCTGTTTTTATCTTGTGAAGATTCTGACTCAGAACTCCAGTCTCTCCACCCAGCTCACTAGGTTTCCAATGGCAGATTGCTACTGCCAGGCCCATGTTTCAAAATCCCCACGAGCTTTGTGATGCACATCTGGTGAACCCACACTTTGCCAGCTGTACCTTTCTCTCCTGAACCCAGACAAGCTGCTTTGTGAAGGAAAACACAACACAAACTTAGTTCAGAAACAGCAGTAACTCAATCGCTGGGTGCAACAACTAAAGTCCTAATCTTGTAAACCTTATTAAATCTAAATCCTCCAGTGGCAAATCCTGATGGATTCACCATTGAAATCAGGAGACACTAGTAATGGCATCTTGTCCTCACACTATCCTTGTCCAAAAGGACCTAACTCTCTCCTGCTTTCCTCTCTTCCTTCATCCAACCCAGAAGTCCCTCCTACTCACCCAGTGATTGGCTCCTTTATTCATTAGGGGATTGGTTCACAAGAAGTCACCTAAGTATGACTAAATATTACCATTTTGTAATTTATAAAATATAAGATAGACCTAACACCCAGTCCATCATTTATGTCATTAAAATAGAACATTATCATCTATTCTAAATTAAAAGATTTATGATTTTACTTTGATATATGTCCTGGCTTTAAATTGTATGCCATCTGGAAACCATCCTCTCAAATCTGTTCTCTCAATGTTAAATAGCCTGGGTTGGCTATGAGACTGACTATAAGTAATTTTTCAACCCCATCAGAAATCTGAGAATGACCAACTTTAACTGAAAATATATAGGAAGCTTAACACAGCTTCCAGAATTGAGACAAATTGTAGAGACAGCTGCCTACCTATACAGCCCTAGTAAGTCAGTAAGTTGGAGCATCCATCTCTCTTCAGCATTATGGCCCAGAATCATCTGACAGACCTAGAGAAACAGGAAATTAAAGACTAGCCAGCCTATTCTGTCTCGGCAGAACTAAACTGTCCTAACCTGTAAATTGTATTCTTTTTCTGGACAGTACTATGTCTGTAGATGAAATGAGGCAATTCTTGCCTAGTGACTGTCTCACCACAACTGGAGCAACTCCACTGATGCCCAATTTCTTCTTTGAATCCAAAAAAGGGAATGCTGTCAGGAGCAGACTTGTCTCAATAAGTGAATAAAAAACATTAAATGTCACATTCTGTGGATTTCTGATGTTTTTTGAAACCAACTATCTATGCAAAGTAATCTGGACTGTTTTCCATTATCTACCCTCAGCTATTTCTGACTAAATATCTGAAAACACCTTAACAATAAACTCAGGGCCATGAATTTGCTATTTGGCCCTTAACTCACAGGCTTAATCATCTGGGATCAGTTTATAATCACAACAACAGAAGAACTGGGTCTGCGCCCTGTACTTTTAAATTTTTAGTATCCATAGAACAAATTTATACCAATGAAAACCTTGATTTTGCATTAAAATAAATTCTGTACCAAAATAAGGAATTATGACTTACTTAGTAACAATTAATTACAACATGTCACCAAGGCTGTATATTCTGTAGTATACAAATCTCAAAACAAAATTTTAGTATCATCAAGGTAACTTTTTTGTTTGATTCTCTGGAATCTAGGTCTCTGGGGGTCTCCCTCTATCAAATCTGATCCATATTACTCTGAAAGGTATAAATACCTTTATCACCTTTTCTAAAAACACAAAGAAAAAAACCTTTCTCCCAAATCAGCATATCCTTAAGCCAGTAACCATAAAAACCTTTATATTGACCTCTCTCCCAGAGGAATAATATTACTACAAAACTCACAGTCACACCATTTTGAAAGTTAAAACGATCCAAAACAAATGAAGTAAACTAAAATACTGTATGTGTCTATTCTTAGGCCTTTTCTATGTTGCCAACAAGGATAATATCCCAAAATTCCCATGGAGCCCACGTTAGACAGAATTTGAGTATCCTGTAAAGTGTACTAGAGCAATATATCTTTATACCATCTTTAAAACAATTAATTCAAATTTCACTAACATCTGCCTATAGGAAGCAGGCAGTTTTTGCTTGTTAAGTTCTCTGCCTAAAACAGCCATCTTGTTATATCATCTATCTGTTTGGCTCTCTACCTGGAGCCACAGACATTTATTTTATTAATACCTGTTCACTGCCCTCTCTACTTGAAGTCAGTGACTAATTTTCCCTATCCTAGTTCCAAACCACAGGCAAAATTCCCCACGTGATTCAGACAAAATCTGCATATAAATCTATCCTAAAAGCAAATAATCCCAATCTTATAAATTCACAGTTCAATCAATCTCTGCCTCAAGAAATAGGCAACTTCCGTTCTACAACTCTCTGCCTCAGAGCAGCCTGCATTCCCCAGCAGGGGATCTCAGAGCCTGCTTTGTAAGTTTCAATTCCAGCACTTGTGTCATGTGACTCATCTCAGCGCTACCCTGCTACCCACCTAAAAAAAAAAAAAAAGAAAGAAAGAAAGAAAGAAAGAAAGAAAGAAAGAAAGAAAGAAAGAAAGAAAGAAAGAAAGAAAGAAAGAAAGAAAATAAAATAAAATTCTACCTCTCAGGTTAATAATCTTACATTTCTGGTGGATTCTTGCCAGCGCGTGGGTTTGCCACTTGTTGTGGGAAGTATTAAAAAATGGAACCTGCATTTGTGCTGGCAACTCCCTGGCTCGGCAGCCTGACCAGTCATACACTGGCTGGCAAGGGCCGACCTGTTTTTATCTTGTGGAAACTCTGACCCAGAACTCCACCAGCTTGCTAGGTTCCTATTGGCGGAACCTACTATGCCAGCCCCCATGCTTCAAAACCCCCACGGCCTTTGTGGTGCACATCTGGCAAACCCACACTTTGCCAGCCATACCGTTCTCTCTTGAACCCAGACCAGCTGTCTTGTGAAGGAAACGACAACACAAACTTAGTTCAGAAACAACAGTAACTCAATCGCTGGGTGCAACAACTAAAATCCTAATCTTGTAAGCCTTATTAAATCTAAATCCTTCAGTGGTGAATCCTGATGGATCCACTGTTGAAACTGGGAGACACTAGTAATTGCATCTTTTCCTCACACTATCCCTGTCCAAAAGGACCTAACTCTCTCCTGCTTTCTCTTTTCCTCCATCCAACCCGGAAGTCCCTCCTACTCGCTCAGTGATTGGCTCTTTTATTCACTCCTTGTCCTCAGCCCCTCCCAGGATTGCAGAATTAGCATCAACATACAAACATCTCCAGGCCCATCCACAACACACACACACACACACACACAGAGAGAGAGAGAGAAAGAGAGAGAGAGCAGGCAGTTTCATCCTCATCCTCTTGATTGGCACAAAAAGGCACAGTTTCTCAAACAATTGAAAGCAGAGATTAGAGTTTAATAAACTAGTTCTCACAGAGGTTGGGGCACATAGCGAAAGTTCTACAGCTACTATGCAAATAAGATTGTATTCAAACTCTGTTGTGTACTCATTGTCTCTTCCCATTACCACCCAGAATGTTCAGCCCCAGGGCATGCCTCACCCACACATTCACTCTCATCCTGACCTTAGTCTTGGCCTAAACTCTTCTTCTCAATGCTTCTATTTGAAGTCCCTTTTCCTAAATTTATGCTTCATTCCAAATATCTTTACTTCATTTTGCTGAAAGAAAAACCTAAACAAACTTTAACCTTGTTGGCTAGGCTGACTATATTCACTGATTTCGAGGACCACACAGCTGGGCATTACATTGTTAGCTTCCCACTGACTTTGTAGTACGTGACATCTCTGCCATGTGAGTTAGGGATAACACAACCAGCTCCTCTAGTTTTTTGAGGGTTTTTTTTGTCTTTGTTTTTTTGTTTTTGTTTTTGTTTTGTTTTTGTTTTTGTTTTTACCACTTTTCTCCTGTCTTTGAGATTTGATGCCAGGCCATATCAACCAGTCTTTCTATATGGTCCCTATCAGCTATCTCTCATTGTCCCAGCATCTCTCTTTAAACCGATTTCCTTACTGCTTTCCGTAACACATCCAGCAAATGTCTCCTGTCACTGTCTTCAGTGACATCTAATTGGACAGAATCAGTATTATCTTTATTGAAGTCTTCACTGCTTTTTTGAGTACCATTGACTAATAGATATTTGATAATTCTGATTAAACACAGAAATATGACACTGTCTCACTGAGGCATTTTTTGGAAGAACTTGCCATGTCTTTGAGTTGATGCTTCGAGATTTCAAAAGCCACAGCTGATGGGGCAGAAAATGTCTGGGGTGCTAGTATGGATTGTGGGATACAAAGGATTAATAAATGCTGGGAACACCTTTGCCTCCTGCCTCCTGCCTCCTGCCTCCTGCCTCCTCCTGCCTCCTGCTTCCTGCTTCCTGCCTCCAGCTGGTGGGAAGAGTAGGTAAAGTATCCTGAAAGCCCTCTGCAAATCCAGCCTGTCTCCCTGAGTGGGACTTAGGACTCTATAGAGCACACTTGCCTATGCCTTCCTTAAGGTACTAGGGACCACATGGAGCCTTAAGCTGGGCTTTTGTACTGCTAAAAACCATCCAGATATCTCTCTACCCCAGCCTCCTCAGTGCTGGGATTACAGACATACTCAACCAGGCCTGCTGCCTCAGCAACTTCTAAAATTAAATATTGTAATAACATGACTGCTACTCAGTTCAGATTTGAGCAAAGGTTTATTAAAAGCTGCATCACATGGGGTATTAATGAAGAAACCTTTAAGCAATTCTGGCTGATTGTCTTTAGCATGTCTTCAGGCAACATCTTGAGGGACTGAGTTGATGAGTTTCTAACTAAATCCACAGCAGCCTGAAATACAAACAAATGCTAAACATGCCTTTGAGTATCCCTTTCTTTTTTAAAGGTTTAATTTATTTATTCTTTACTTAATTATTTATTGGTTTGTTTATTTGTTTATTTAATATATTTGAAGAGCACACTGTAACTGTCTTAGTACATACATCAGAAGAGGGAATCAGATCCTTTTTTTAATGTATGAGTGCTCTGCTGCATATACACCTTCAGACAAGGAGAGGGCACCAGATCCCCTTATAGGAGGTTGAGAACCACCATGTGGTTGCTGGGAATTGAACTCAGAACCTCTGGAGGAGCCGTTGCTGCTCTTAACCACTGAGCCATCTCTCCAGCCCTGAGTATTCCTTTCTTATGGGCAGAATGGCTGCTCTCCCTGGACTGAAATAGCCTCGAATGTTGCTTGACAACTGAGAAGTTAGAAACAGACTAGAACAGTGATGTTTATATAGAGATTCAATACACCAAGCATCTTTTAGGGACCTTTACCTATTTTAACTTCTTGCAACAATTCCACAAGGTGGTTTGCTATAATTATTACTATCACCCCAATTTTACACACAAAGAATCAGCCTACAAAGTATGAGCTTGTAATCATGATATCATTGAGATGATGTGTCATCTGTGACCTGAGAAACACCACAGCAGGGCATCTGCTGAAGGATCTAGTGAATCATATATCATGAGGCCCCAGACAGTGATGCATTGACAATCCATATATATTATGCCTCTCTCTCTTTCTCTCTCTCTCTCTCTCTCTCTCTCTCTCTCTCTCTCTCTGTGTGTGTGTGTGTGTGTGTGTGTGTGTGTGTGTGTTTAACATTGTCAACTTCATGGAATCTAGAATCACCCAGGAGACAGCCTCTGAGCATGCCTAGGAGGGCTTATCTAGATTGGAAGGGGAAGATGCATTTTAGGTAGCACCATTCTGTAGACCAAGGTCCACAGAAAAATCAGGCTGGGTCTGAGCATTTATTTTCCTCTTGCTTCCTGACTGTACCTACAATGTGAGCAGCTGCCTCAGGCTCCTACCACCATCATTTATTTCCCCACCATGACAGGTAATATCCTTGAACTAAAAGCCAATATAACTTGCCTTCATTTGGTTATTTCTGTCAGGGGATTTTGCCCCCATGAAAGGAGAAGTGAGGTCACTTTCCCTTTCTCAGAAAACTGTTCTTGATCCTGATGGCAATAAAATAGTTATTGATTCCAAGTCCTCTGGGTTATCTTGTCTTAGCATTTTGAGTAGATTTACTATGCCCAATAATCACTCAATAGCAGATGTTAATGACACTTTATTTGTGTCTGAGCCTCTACTGGCACAGGAAACAGAAATGAATCAGACACTTAATGCTCTGTCTCTTGATGGATCCCTTAATGCTTGAGAATAGCCCAGCTTCTAAAACATCAGCCAGTCATAGCGGAAATCTGCCTTTGCATGTCATCTCCTTTAACTCTCAGTGAACGGTTCTTGCCCATCCTCTGTGTGATGAGGATCAATAAAGGAGGAGAGCTAGACTGTTCTTTCAGGTACTGTTGCAGCCTTCTATGTCTGAAGGGCCTCACTCAGAGGCTCCTCCCCAGCCCGTTACTTTGAGGAAAGCCCGCTTCACGTCTTTGTTTCTGAGGCTGTAGATTATAGGGTTAAGGAAGGCAGAGATTACATTGTAGAATAGAGCCAGTTTCTTGTCCCTCTCTGGGGAGGCATTGGCCCCAGGGTTCATGTACATAAACATGGCAGGTCCACAGAACATGGTGACCACGGTGATGTGAGAGGCACAGGTGGAAAAGGCCTTCAGTCGACCTTGGGCTGAGCGGATTCTCAGAATGGTGGCAAAGATGCAGATGTAAGAAGCCAGGATGAAGGAAAGAGGTACCAGGAGAAGGATAAAACCTAGGATAAAGTCTATCCGGTCATTGAGGGATGTGTCTGCACAGGCAAGCTTCAGAACAGCAGGGACCTCACAGAAGAAGTGATTGATCTCATTGGGGCCACAGTAGGGCAGCCTCATAGTGAAGACAGTGTAGATCAGAGAACAGCTGACACCCCAGAGTGCACAAAAGACTACCATTGCCCCGCACAGCCAAGGCCTCATGATAACCTTATATCTGAGTGGGTGGCAGATGGCTACATATCTATCATAGGCCATGACAGAGAACAACCAGCCCTCAGTGATGCCTAACACCAGAAAGATGTACATCTGGGCTACACACCCAGAATAGGAGATAGTTTTCTTCTGGCAGACGAGATGCACCAACATCTGGGGCACTGTGGTGGTGACATAGCTCATATCCAGCATGGAAAGGACACTGAGGAAGAAGTACATGGGTGTGTGGAGACGGGAGTCCAGGTAGATCAAGGTGACTATGAGCCCATTGCCCACAAGCGTAGAGAGGTAGAGGAAGAAGAAGACATGGAAGAGGATTATATTAAGTTGGAAATTCCTGGAGAAACCCAGAAGGATGAACTCTGACACGGAGCTGTGGCTCTCATTGGAGAAGCCTTGCATTCTTCTCCTGCAGAAAGAGAAACAGACCTAGTGGCACAGCTTAGCACGCAGTTAGGCACTTTGCCCATCCCCAAGACCTTAATCTTCCTTGGAATTAATGTCAGTTCAGAGACTGAGGTCTACATTCAGGATGTTCAGTGTCTCAGGCCAGAGCCTCCAGGACATCCTTTCCTTTCATTGTCTCCCCAATGTCCTCTTCTTTCCCCTTTGTTGGGACCTGTCTTTGCACTCCACTCCGCACTGTTTCTCATCCCCCTAGTGCAGGCTGCAGAGAAGGAAGAAGAGAATGAGACACTCCTCCTCTCCTATCTGAAGGCTTTCTATGAACATCTGAGAGAGTTGGAGGTGTGAGGAGAATATACAACTTCATAAACAGGGCAAGTTCTTAGTAAATTTTACTTGCATCTGTGTTTGTTGATCCTCTGGAAGCTTTTGACATTTTCTTTTAGATGGAGTCACTCAACAGTCCTGCCTCTTCCTGCCCTTACTCACCCCCAAGCAAGAGCCTCCTTCCTGCTTGACTCTATAAGCTGACTTCTACTTGAGACAGAATGGCAGCTACTTTCCATGCTCTGAGGCAGATGCCAGACTGTACTGGGTTCTGAGAGGTGAACTGGACTATAAGTAAGATGAGATGCTGGGACCAGGTCGGAGGAGTTTTAACTAAGGCAGGAATTATTCATAGCATGTATACACCAGAGGAAGAGACACCAGAAGGAGAGAAGTGATGTATCAAGAACGTAGAGCAAGCTCCATTAATGCCAGGTCCAGTAGGACAGGGATGAAGGGACAGAGGTGAGGAGGAGGAGGACTCAGATGCATGGGACCGTGTCCGTCAGAAAGCTCACATCCACGTTCCAACAGTCCGGCCTCAAGGACTCTTTCTTCATGGCAGCTTGTGTACAAAGTGAGGAAGATCTGACCCAGGGGTTGAAAATCAGATGCCCAGGCTCAGCTGGATTAAACAACTGTCTGGTACCAACAACACAGATACTACAGCACAAGTTTAAAATCTCTCCTCACACCTGACTAAAACATCCAACTATACCCAGTCATGGTGGCAGCCCACATCTGTGGTTCTAACGTTCAGAAGTCTGATTCAAGAGAATCTTGAGTTCAAGGCCAGGTGGGGCTCACAGAGATATCAAGAGCAGGCTGAGCTACATGGTGAATCCCTGACTCAATGAAAAGAATTATCAAACTATAGGAAGGCAGCAGGTTATTGGGAAAGAGCTAAGGACTTACACCAGGTGAATATTGAGAAAGAATCCTGGTAGATCTGGGCTGGTGGTCTGCGTCTGCAGTAGCCAGGCCATGTGTTGAGCAGCATGATCATTCCTGCACAGTACCTTAAGGGGCTATGGAAAAATCAAAACAGGCTATGAAAAAGGATCAGGAGATCATGTTGAGTGGAGAAGAGCTGAAACAAAGAGGGACATGTCTTCTATAGAACTGAGAGGGAAGAGAAGAGGACTTTGCCATATTGTCTTTTCTCTTGTCCCCCAGCTTCCCTTAACCTCATGTCTGAGCAAGGACTGCAGAAAGTCTTAGTAGACATCTCATTGACAGCCCCCACTAAAACCTGACCAGAATGTGAGACAGAATGGAGAAAGTGAGGGGGTGGTACAGACAGGTGATCAGAAGAGCCAGGAATAGGTAAAGGGGTAGGCAGGGGTCAGTCCAAATATGATTGCCTGGGCTGGAGGCGTTCCAGACAGAATGGTAGGGTGCCAGCTTCCACTCTGCTATTGCTCATCTCCAACAACAGTGCACTTCCTTCCTACTTATAATGTCTGTCTCAAGCTTTCTGACGCTCATAAAGCCTCAAATAGGATTTCTGAGCCATTACTGTAACTTGCCATCTCCATCTTTACCTTCAGCGCCAATCTCCTTGTCCTGTACCTCCAAGGAACCAAACCTGGGAAGGCAGAAGAGAGAGCCCACTGCTTCATCTCCACAGAAGCAGCCCTCCTCCTTCCAGTGTTCTCTGTCACAACTGAATAATGTAACAACAACTCTAGAGATGAAAAGAAGCAGAGCCACGCTGAGACAGCAGTGATCAGAGGAGGACAGAGAGCCAGAGCTCAGTGAGAAGAGCAGAAAACAGGGATGGAATGTTGAGGTGAGGGGAAGGGACTTGAAAGTAGGCAGTTGTGGGGCAAAGAGAAGGGGGCCAGGAATGGGGATGGAGATAGGCTGGGGTGATGGGGGCAGGTGGAGGGCATCCGGTAGGCCTGTGAGGACTATGTCTCAGCAACTACCTCTGCATCTTCCTTCCTTACCTGACCCGGGCTCTGTGTGAAGGTTGAGCTAAGAGTGGGTGAGACTTTTCTTTAGCACTCGGCTCCCAGTCCTCAGGGAGGACAAAGATGAAGCTTCTTAATGAGACATCTGTGCCTCTGGGTCCTCCGGGTCCCACTGCAGCCCTCCCAGACCCTGAGCACACATTTCAACTTTTTGGTACAGAAGACCTCCATAGCAAATGTTCCTGATCCTCTCAACCCCAAGTCCTCTCCCTGTTCTGAGTCCTTTCCTTGTCCTCCTTTGGTGTCAGAGGAAATGAATTGTGAAGATCAAATGGAGTAAATGTATGGGTTAAGAAATGCAAGGATGGGGTCTGGGGAAGTGGCTCGGCTGGTAAGAAACTTGTTGCCCAAGCACGAGGACCTGGGTTAAATGCCCAGAGCCCATCCATGTAGAAGTCAGACATGGTGACATGTACTTGTAATCACAAAGATGAAGAAGCAGAGATTGCAAGAGCTTTAGGGCTTGCTCACCAGCTAACCTTGTCTAATTGGTGGGCTCCAGGATGATTAAAGACTGTCTCCAAATAAGGTGGACATAGGTAAGGACCTAAGGTTAACATCAGGCTTCTTTACGTATGCACACATGCACCTGCATGTACATGTGAACATACACCTGCATGTTCATGTGAACATGCACACACACGGTGAAGACTTCTAAGAGTAAAGTCTGGACAGACATGTCAGGGAAGCTTTCCAAGGATCATAAATTTAAAAAAAAAAAATGTTCCTCAGGGGATGTAGGGTCAAGCTAGAGCTCTCTGCTCTCAGGCCCTCAAGTTTCTCATTCTCTGTGTTGTGCTTTTCTGGAAACTGGACTATGTTGCATACTGAAATTTTGTAGTCCTGAAATACTTTGACTTTCTGTAGGGAAAAGAATATGATTCAAGCAATGGTGGTATCCTTCATGGAGCATAGGCCAAGATGAGGTAATAATAAATACTCTACATAAGAGCAAAAGCCAGGAAGACCTGAAATCAAATTCTGGTTCTAGCACTTAATAATAGAGTAATGGTTGGCAAGAAGCCAACCATTGCTAAATCAGTAATAGAACAGGACATTTCCTAGGGCTAAATATCAGTATGTATGAAACAGATATAATAAATATGCATATATTTTAGGCTGGATCTGATGGTCTGGTTTATTTATTCGAGTGGGTGCTCATAAATCTGTCTAGACTGGATCTCAAGGTAGCATAGGGAGATGATGCCATGGGTTGCCAAGAGCCTTGGATTTGGAAAGTCGAAAGTTTGAGGCGTGGGGACCTCAGGTGCCAGGATAAGGTGAGGGAAGTTGTGTTTGGGGCTTAAGAAGGCTGTGGTGGGTCGTGGAGGACTCCAAAGCACAGAAGACATATGAAACATGGAAACAGGGTCTGGGAGATAGCTCACTGCTGAGCAAGCATGATGACCTGACTTTTGTTTCCCAGAACCCATGTAAAATCTGGGTACAGATTTGTAATACCCTAAATTCTGGGAGGTTGGAGGCAAAGACAAACAGATTCTTGGTTAAGTCTGCCAAGTCAACTGGTGTGCATCAAGTTCAGTGAGAGATACTACTCTTCCCCCGAGAAAAATAGCTATATGGGGAGCCATATCATTGTAGTATCATGGGTAAAGCTTCCCTGACAATTCTGAGACACGATCATATAGCCATTTCCTGGTCTTCTGGTTCTTACAATCATTCTGACTCCTCTTCCAAGATGGTCCCAAGTCTCAGATGTGCAGTTTGTGCTATGGATACATTAACTGGGACTGGACATGCCACAACCATGCACATTTTTGACCAGTTGTTTTCTGTAATGGTCTCCATCTGCTGCAAAAAGACACTTCTTTGATGAGGAATGGGCTTTAGAGTTATCTGTGAATAAATCACAATTGCTGTGATTTAGGTCTGACTAATGACCATCACATGTTCACTATATGATCTTGGACAGTTTTCTTGACAATATTGCAATAGTGCACTGCTTTATATAATTATTTTAAATTTTCTTGAGAGTCACTTTGATCAACATTTTAAAAAGATGTCAATTTATAGTTGTCTTTTCTTGTGACGTCTTGGTTTTGGTATGAGAAGAATGTATTGGAAAGTTCTACCTTCTTCTTTTCTGCTTTAAAATTTGGAAAGATTGGTGTTGAACTTTATAAGTTGGGCAGAGTTGTCAGTGAAGCTATCTGGTCCTTTAGCTTTTCTTCTGTGAAATGGATAAATTACTAATTAAATTATGTAATGTGCTGTGTTTTGATTTTCCGTCCCCTTTTGAAACAGTTCTAGTACTCTTATCTTTCTAAATGTGACACATTTTAAGGCCTGATTTATTGAATTACATTAGTAGTAGTACTCCCTACAATCTTTGTGTAGAGCATGTAGTGACAGTCCCTCTTTCATTACAAATTTTAGTAATTTATCTCTTCTCCCTTCTTTTTCTATAACTAATCTCATATTTATTAATTTAATTGGTCTTTAAAGAAACAAGTTCTTAAATTTTCATTCACCTCCTCAGTTGTTTTCTACTCCCCATTACATTTGTCTCTACTTTAACCTTTGTCACCATGCTAGCTGGCTTCCTGTTTTGTTCTTTGTTTGTTTGTTGGATAGATTGATCATTGATTCATTAATTAATTCATTGATTAATTGATTGATGAAATAAGATCTTGCATTGTTTCTAGGATGGACCTCAGATTCTCAGAAATTCTCCTACTGCAGGACCCTTGGTGAACCTTCAGGCATGAGCCACCACACAGTAGTGAACTGAGGCTGTCAGCATCATCTTCTTCTTCCTCTCCCTCCTCAACATAAGATTTTACAATTTAAGATTTTCCTGTAAGCATCACTTTTGCTGAAATGGGTATTATTTATGTCTTGCAACATTTTGCTAATTAAAAAAATAGTTCTAGGGGATTTTACCTTTAATTTTTACAAATTTATAAATTATATATAAATGGTTATTTTATCTACATATATATCTGAACAGCAGGAGGGGGCATCATATCCCATGAAACTATAGTGATAGATGGTAGTGTGCTGGGAACTATAGAACAAATAGTGCTCTTAACCACTAAAGTTTCTCCCCAGCCCCCATTAAAAAGTTTGACTCACTCTTTCTTTCTTTCTTTCTTTCTTTCTTTCTTTCTTTCTTACTTTCTTTCTTCCTTCCTTCCTTCCTTACTCCCTTCCATCCATCCTTCCTTTCTTTCTTCCTTCCTTCCTTTCTTTCTTTTTCTTTCTTCCTTCCTTCCTTTCTTTCTTTTTCTTTCTTCCTTCCTTCCTTCATTTCTTTTCTTCTTTCATTCTTTGTTCTGGAGGGGGTCTCTAGATAGCTCTGACTCTCCTGGAACTCACTGTGTAGACCAGACTGGCCTCAAATTCACAGAGATCCACCTGTGTCTGCCTCTGTCTCCTGAGTGCTGAAATTAAAGGCATGTGCCACCAATGCCTGGTTGGGCTGTGGGTTTTTTTAAGTAATAATTTTGCTTTGTTGTTGCTTTGTTCTGTTTTACCATGAACTAGAAAAAAAATACATCCAATCCATTTGCATTTGAGATAACTTTATGCAAATGTATTTGAATACATCTTAGCAGTTCTTTCTTTTCGAGAGATTCAAGGCCAAGATGCAGGTCATACTCTGTAAGACTTCGTTTTATCTTTTAAATTTGTATTGAAAGTAGATTCTTCTCTCATTTAAAATATCCCAACCACAGTTTTCCCTCCTTCCACTCCTCCTAACTTCCCACTCCTTCCCTCTGGATCCACTCCCCTTCTTCAGAAAAGAGCAGGCTTCCAAGAAATGAGTCAAATATGACAAAACAATATACAGTAAGACAGGCAAAAGCCCTCATATTGATACTGGACAAGGCAACGCAATAGGAGGGAAAGAGTCCCAAGAGCAGATAAAGGAGTCGGAGATACACCTGCTCCCGCTGGTAGGAGTCCCACATAAGCAGCGAGCAGACAACCATGGCATATACATAGAGGACTTGATGTAGACATGTGCGGGCACCATGCTTGCTGCTTCTGTCTCTATGAGCTCATACACATTCTGCTTAGTTGATTCAGTGGTCCAAGTTCCTCTGGTGTCCTCCATCCTCTCTGACTCCTACAATCTTTCCTCTCCCTCTTCTGTGGGGTTCCCTGATCTCTGAAAGGAGGGACCCAATGGAGACTTTCAATTTAGACTCCCTCTCCATAGTGTCTGCTTGTGTGTCTCTGCATCCACTCCCATCTGCTGCTGGAGGAAGCCTCTCTAATGATGGCTGGACAAGGTACCAATCTATAAATATAGCAGAATATCATTAGAAATTCTTTTGTTTTGTTTTGTTTTGTTTTGTTTTTGACAGTTGTGTTTGGTTCTACCCCTGGTCTCTGGGGCTATCCAGTCTTAATTTCTTTTTGCTTCTGGGGCCATAGCTGAATGCTTCATCCACAGTATTAAGAATTCTTAAACTTTCATGATCTGAAAATAACTAGAAAACTTCGTGAAGAAACTCACAGTCTGTTTTATGACTAGGTGAGAAGACAGTCAGTGAGGAAGTGGGGGTGGGTATCTGGACCAGCCTACGCAGATGTCTAACAAGTTGGTAGTACCAGAGCAGAGGTGTCGTGTTGGGAGGTGAGAAAGTTGGGTGGGCCTGCTTTGGGCTTTCAGTGCCTTGAGAACTCTAAGAAGAGAGCCCCTTTCATCTCCACAGATGTCCCACGTGCCCTTCTAATGACCCCAGAGCATTTTTCTTAACAAGTCCCCAAGAAACCCAATGAGCATGCATTGCTGGCAACTCTATTTCTATCTATAGATGCCAAGGCTCCTCTTCCTCAGGGCTTTTCTCCTTCAAGGCTGAGTCTTTCAGGCAGCAAACCCACCCTGGAGACTTCCCATCAGCAGTTCTACGTCACCCTGAGAGCCAGTGTTCTTTAATGCTTGGGGACATTAGCAGCTTGGTAAGCCATGATTGCTTTCTATGCTGGAGAAAGTTGCTAATGAGCAAAGCACACTTTTAGCATTTATTGGTCTTTGGGGGATTTTGTAACATTTCAGCCATTCTTAGTCTATAGTTAAAACTTTATTTTTAGTTTTCTTTTTTAAATTTTTTATTAGATACATTCTTTATTTTCATTTCAAATGATTTCCCCTTTCCTGGATTTAATTTTCTTTGTTAAACATTTTTATTGTTTTAAAAAGAATGTATACAATATATTTTGATCCTCTTCCAACTCCCTACCCACCCAACTTCATGTTCTTTCTCTCTCAAAAAAATCAAAACAAATTATATTAAATAAGACAGAAAAGAAACACATACACACAGCCACACAGTGTGCTCAAACACACACACACACACACACACACACACACACACACACACACATATATATATATATATATATATATATATATATATATATACCTGGGATGGGGGCTAGAGAGCTGGCTCAGTGGGTAAGATTGCTCTTCCATAGGTCATGAGTTCAAATCCTAGCATCCACATGGTGGCTCACAATCATCTGTAAAAGAGATCTGACACCCACTTCTGATGTCTGAAGACAGTGACAGTGTACTTACACATAATAAATAAATAAATAAATCTTTAAAAAAAAAAAGAATACCTGGGATGTTTTTAAATTTAATCTTGTGTTTATGTGGCAAATGCTGATTTAAAAGATTTTGCTTGTGTTTCTTTTCGCTAAGCAATTTAATAATTTTCCTGAAACTAGAATGATAGAAAAATTTAATTAAGAAAGGATTGGTTTATTTCATTTCATATGTATGGATGTTTTGCTTTCATGCATGTTTATGCAATGTATGCCTGCCTGGTTCTCTCAGAGGCCAGAAGAGGGCATCAGATCGCCTGAAATTGAGTTACAGATGGTCATGAGTCACCATGTAGGTACTGGGAATTGAATCTAGGTCCTCTACAAGAACAGCGAGTGTTCTAACCCACTGAGTCATCTGTCCAGCCCTTGATAGAAAATTGACTTGGTTTGGAACACCAGAAATGATTTGTTTCCTGATTAATGTGGCCGCTGATGTTATAAGTATGTCCCTTCCCCACCCCTGACTCTTCCTCTGCTGAAATACGGCTCTGTTTGTGCAGTCAGTTGCTACCATGATTATTCCCATAATGCCTGACCAGACAATGAATTTGACCTTCACATCTGAGGTTGAGAAACACAAGCTTCTGTTAATAGTTGAATGGCTCTTGTTTAAATTTTAAGCCCCACTCTCATTTGAGGTTTAAAACAATTTATAGTATGGCCAATAGAACATGGTTATCACCCCCATTTGAGTTTGAAGAGGACTAGATTCTGGAGAGTATAGTTGGTTTTGCTTAAGATATCAACAAATTAAGCCAAGATCAAAGCCCAGGGTCTTTCCCCTGTCTTATGTCTCTCTGGCAGCAAAAGATATCAAGGGAAAATCAGCTGTTGAAAGTGGAAGCCACAACTGAGACAGACACAGCGGAAATAGGAAAAGAGCCCATGACAGCAAAGATCTGAGAGCAGAGCTGACCAACTCAAAACAACGATAAGAATGGAACTAGGAAGGCGCTCTCCCATGAAACGTGCATTGAGACGTTGTTTTGGACCACACACAGTCTATTCACTCAGGATGCAGAATGCCACTGTGGAAGGGATGGAAGGACTGATTTCTCAACAGAGCTCCAGACTCCAGGGATCTGGCCCTGCAGTTGGGACCTTAGAATAAGAAACTTTTTCTATTTTGACACAGGGTCTCACCATATAACTCTGGCTGTCCCTGAACTCTGTAGACCAGGCTTGCCCTCAAATTCATGGAGCTCGGCCTTTCTCTGCCTCCTGAGTGCTGGGATCAAAGGTGTGCACTGCCGCCACCCCAGCTAGAGTTCTTCTTAGCCTTCCTCAGTTGTAGCTTTTCATTGTCTCAGCTGAGCCTAGGAATTCTCTCTGGGATATTTCAGAGTAATGCGGAGTAATATATCAGTGCCTGGGCCTTGGAACTAGGCCCTGGGTTCCAACCTCTGCCATGTTACTCTCAGCTTGATGACATTTAGAAAATTAATTTCTTGTGTTTCAGTGTCTTTATTTTTATGAAGGAGATATTGCACAGCTCTAAAGTTAATATGTGAATTAAAATAATAAATACATATCAGTCAGGCAGCAGGGAGAAGGGATACATCTGTATTTTCAGATATCCAGGAGGCTGATTATTTAAGTTCAAAACTAGTCAAGGAATATAGTGAGACCTACACACACACACACACACACACACATACACATGCACACACACACACACCTACCTCAAAGTGAGGAGGAGGAAGAAGAGGAAAGAAAAATGAAAAAGAAAAATGAAAACCACCACAAAAAAGGAAGGAAAAAAAAGGCCACGTATGTCATTGAGTGACTTATACAAAAGCAACCTTAGTTATTATCATTTGGGCATAATGAATACTACAGTCCACATTTGACAACTGGAAATTAGACCCCCAAGAAGTGAGATGGATGCTCTAAATGTATGTGGCTTTTCCAAAGCCATAGAAGGTGAATGTCATGATTAATTCTTGGGCACAATTATTTGAGTCCTTTCCTAATGTATCCATTAGTAAATTCATGTGAAACGTTCTCCTTGTGTCTACCTCATCCTGAGAATCCTCTTTAATTCCCTCCAATAGCCTCAGTGAAATTGTGGGTGGCACAGCCAAGAGGCTAGAAGCACTGCAGACAGCCTCACTCCTCCTACTGGGTGTCCTCACCCCTTCCAATTAATTTGAAAAAAGCCCTCTTCACATCCTTGTTCCGGAGACTATAAATAATGGGGTTAAGGAAGGCAGAAATGACATTATAGAACAAGGCCAACTTCTTGTCATCTTCTGGGGAGGCTTCAGAGCCAGGTCTCATGTACATGACCATGCATGGAACACAGAACATGGTGACCACAGTGATGTGTGAAGCGCAGGTGGAGAAGGCCTTCATCCGTCCTTGGGTAGAGCGAATCCTTAGAATAGCTATGAAGATCCGAACATATGAGGCCAAGATGAGGGATAACGGGATGAGAAGCAAGATGAAACCCAGGATGAAGTCCACTTGGTCATTGAGGGATGTGTCTGCACAAGCCAACTTCAAGACAGCAGGGATTTCACAAAAGAAGTGGTTGATCTCATTGGGGCCACAGTAGGGAAGATTCATTGCAAAGACTGTGTAGACAAGGGCACAGATGAGGCCACAAAGGGCAGAGCTGACCACCAGAGCTATACATAGGGTTTGGTTCATCTTGACTCCATAGTGGAGTGGATAACATATAGCAACATATCTGTCATAGGCCATTGCTGCAAAAATCCAGGTCTCAGTGATGCCTAGTGTCAAGAAAATATACATCTGAATCACACACCCAGTATAAGAGATAGTCTTATTCTTGCTTACCAGATGAGCCAACATCTGGGGCACTGTTGTGGTGGCGTAACTCAGATCCAGGAGGGAGAGGATGCTGAGGAAGAAGTACATGGGTGTGTGGAGACGAGCATCTATTCTAATCAGGGTAACAATGAGCCCATTACCCAGGACTGTAAATAAGTAGAGGAAGAGAAAGAGGAAGAAAAGGATCCAATTGGTTCTGGAGTTTCTGGAGAAGCCTAAGAGGATGAACTCAGTTACAGAGCTGTGATTTCTCCAGCCTCGACTGTGCATGGCCTTCCTTCTGGGGAGAGAAGAGGACATATATGATTGTTCTCCATGCTAGAATTTGTAAAATCCATCATAGAATTCTTTGTAAAACCCACAGATGGGGAACTGAAAATAAAATACTTACCTCCACCCTGGGAGTAATCTATCCAAATTGGCCTGGCCAAGCTCTAAGTACTTAGCAGAAATTCCACTAAGTACTTTTTAGGTTGTCCAACTAGCTACCCCTAATGAACACCAAGGTTCCTGTGAGAAACTGTAAAGGACAGAAGTCTTATGTCAAAGAAACACACACACACACACACAACCCTTAAACAAATCAAAATGAGGAAGCAAAGTATGCCTGCTATTTCCAAATGCCATTATTTCAAGACAAGTAGATACAAGAGGCAATGTAAAACAAGTAAGTTTAAAAAACAAACACATAGAAAAGTAAGAAAAAGTACCATGGCACACAGTTGATGCCTCTCTCTTTTTCCTCTGATTCTGCACAGAACCTACATTTTCAAGAAGAAGAAAAACACTTTGTGACCTTGACAACCCTCAGTGTAGCCCTCTATCAAAAGTGACAGTATATTTATTTCTGATCTGTATATTCATCAAGTTGCTTTTGAATAAAGTTTTCCTGACACTCTAAAAATTAAACAAAACAAGCAAGCCCCCACTTTGTTGATTTAGAAGCTCTGTCACCTCATACTACCCTCCTGACCTTCCTATAGTGCTACAGCAAAACATATTAGCATACAATGGATAATCACCAGGACTCTAATTTTGAGAGCCAGAGAAGAGTTCTGTCTTCTAACATTTCTCAAAACGATGAGAGACATGGACTTGGGAAGGGAACTGCTGTGAGTCTGGACCCTGTTCTCAGGCAGCAGGGGGAAGTCCTTCACAGCTCTGCCTCTCACAGAAGAGGTGGGCGTGGTCCTGGGTGGATCTTCAATTTAATGTGGATTCAGTCCTCAATGAGAGACTGGCAGCCTATCAACAGAGGACGCTCCTGACCAGACTCTTAATCTCTATTTCCTTGATGGCTTTTAAATGCCTGCTACAGAATGTTACCACAGGGTTGTTCCATCTTTTCTAGGCCCTGAAAAAAGAAAAGGTCATTTATCAAGAATCACCATAAAGAATGCTTCACTAAGTGCAACCATAACCCACTGAGGTCAGAAACACATTTTTTTCCTTTATAGAGAATTGGAGATCCAAAGTTGAAACTTAGCATGTGGTAGAGCCAAGACCCAAACTCCAAGTCTTATGATCTTACCATGTAAAATTGTCATTTGTCTCCCACACCATCAAGTTTTACCAACAGTTTATCAAAGGTCCCAAATAGAATGTCACTGTGGGGGAAACCTCACCTGCCTAGTCAGATTAGAAGACAGAAAACAAATATTTCACATTAGAAAATGAAGGATCCTCTTTTGCATATAAAACTATCAAGATCCTGCTGAATTTTTTGACATCTACCTTCTCTGGGATGTGCAATGAGCAGATTGTATATAACATTTTGTAATCCAAACTTTCAGTGCCCTCTGCAGAAAAGTTCTTCTTATCTTCTTTCTCAAAGTGGTTAATGGTGATTTCATCCTGGAAGGGGATTAATGTGAAACACAAGCCCCAGGATCGATGAAGTGTCCTCTTTCTCACACACCTCACATGTGACACATAAGAAAATAGTGTTGGCTAGCTTTCAAATACAAGAAAGATCACATCTCACCATATCCACCAGTACCAATAAAGTGTTATGTTTTCCTGCCAGGAGCTCTGCAGTATTCCTAGGTGCTCCCAGGTTTCCTCTCTTTCCCCACAGTCTTCTCTCCATTTAGCAACTTAGAACAAGTATATTTAAAAAGTAATCATGTAAGTCATCTTATCAAAATTCTCCAGTGTGGTTGGTTGAGGTGACACACACCTATAATTCCAGCACTCAAGACGCAGGGGATGGGGACAGGAATGAGTTCAAGACCAACTTGGGTTATAGAACAAGATGCTGGCTTAATGCAGCAGTCACCACTACTGTGGTGATATTCTCTCTCTCTCTCTCTCTCTCTCTCTCTCTCTCTCTCTCTCTCTGTGTGTGTGTGCGCGCGCGCGCGCGCGCGCGCGCACGCACACGCACGTGCGTACGTGCACATTCATGTTAGCTCTCTCTTTCCTCCAAGTAGGTCCCAGGGATCAAACTTAGGTAGGCAGCTTAGCAGCAAGCCCTTTTACTGATGAACCATCTTGCTGGCCCTATAGTGGTTTCTTTAGTCACAAAGAAAAGCTAAAGTTCTTTGAGAGCTTTGAGATCACTCAACACTACCTCTCACTTCTCCATATGCTCACTTCTCTTTCTCCACACACTCCTTCGCTGCTCCTCACTCAAAGAATACTGCTGTTTCCACACATTTTTTAGAATTCTGTTTCCACTACCGGAAATTATCTTTCTGAGTCATACTCTTACCTCCTACAAATGTTTGTTCAAATGTTGTCTTCTCAGAGAATGTCTAAGTCCTTCCTAACACCCTGTTCAAAATGGGTGCCTCTCATACTCTCTCTTCCTATCTCCTATTTTACATCTCTTCACAGCACTTTCTAAAAAATGCATAAAGTATGATTTAAATTTCCCTTGCAAAAATATGAGAGTTTTGCTTTACTTGCTTCATTGTAAACCATCGTAGTAGCAGATTCTAGGACAGTGCCTAGCACATTGTAGGAATTTGTGTGTTAAATAAATGAGCGGAAGTCTGAGCTGGCCACTAGCCTTATTATGCATGTTGACGCTGTCCTTGGTACTGAATCTTCCGCGGCCAGATAGAAAGATGACTCCCTGATGCTTTCTCTTGCAGTTCTACAACTCCCGGTGGATCTCCAGATAGAAACTAGCTCTGACCATTGAGTCCATTCTCCATAATCATTCCACTCTATCATCAACTCTACCTACCATTACCCATATCTTAAAATTGAGGAAACGAGTCATCAATTAAGGAGCACCCATTGATAGCCCAGAGCAGTCTTCAATTAATGCACCTGCAATTTAAACACAGGGAAGGTTTTCTGGCTGCCACTCAAGACAAACTGCCTCACTTGTTGATCTTCCATTTGGGCCTGCTTCACAAAGCTGTGGAACAGTATGTATCAGGAAGGTAGGAGAGCCTCTGAGGTCAAAGAAATTTATGTTTAAGTTAGAGTCTACCATTTATCAGCAGCACAAACTAGGAAAAGTCAGCAGCCTCTGACCCAGCACCCATAAAACTAGTACACCATGTACTTTGATGTCTCATAAATATTGACTGAGTTTTTAAGTGTATATAACGCTATAGCATTAAACATCAATTACTATTACTGCTTTTGTTTAGTTACTTATCCTGATGAAAATATTTTTCTTGCTTCTTCCACTTAGTAAAATTCTAATCATGGAAGTCCTTCATTATTCCCACCCTTCCTCTTCCTCAGGCCTCTGGTTGGACCTTTGAAGATGTTTCCACTAATGTTTGTAAACATGTTAACACACACACACACACTTATTTGTAGAATTTCTTAAATAAGAAAAATCTCAACACTCTCATCTTTCTCTGATTCTTAACACATATCAAGGGCAGGACTAATAGATCTTAGATAGATGACTATTAAATTATGCCCATGGTATAAATATCTAGTCCAGTGTTTGTCCCAACAACTGGAGGATCTCTACAAGGTTATCAACATTCACCACAACTAGATTTCCCCCTTCTTGGCTATTTGTTAATGAATATGAACAAATTTTGTGGAAATTGGAAGAAATTTATTAAGAATGTGTTGATAGATATTTTTCTTTCTCAAATAAGTTTCTCCAATATTAGCGAGATGAAATTAAGGCAAGAGATGGAGAAGGGCAGAGGCAACTTTTCTCTGAGTATGACCTATTGCTTTACATCAAAAGCAGGATACCGTCAAGAGCATGGACACTAGAATAAGAGCTAGGTGTTGTCCTGATTTCATTGATAATGAGCAGAGTAGCAACTTATCTAAATTTCTTGGGTTTCCATTTTCATCTAGAAATTAAAACCATCTCAAAGGGTGTTGGTAATAATTAACTAAAGCATTACGTAGAAATTTGTTTAACATAGTGTCTGTAGCTGAGTGTTCGAATTAGTATTTATTGCTTTTGAATTAGTTTATCATTACAAATTCTTTTTACTCTGAAGGTTTGAAAAAGAGAATTGAAACAGAGAGTAACTTGCCTGGTGGTGCACAGCTACTGAGAGACACAATCTACTTCTGTCATCATCAAAGCCCTTCCTTTCACGGACTCTGTTATTCCATCCTGATACAGCATAGCTTTGGACTGATGGCTCACAATAAACTGATGGGAATTGCCTTCTCAAGGACTCATCCTTCAAGCTCCTTACCTAGCTTCCCTTCCTGATTCCAAGTATGATGTGCAATCCTGCTTCATATTCATGTCTTGCAACTGTCTTTGGCAGTTCCAGAATATAGGTACTGGGCTATAAGAGGGCCCTACTTCAGCCACTCTCCAGAGCTACTGAGTCTCAGCAGCTTCCTTGAAGATACCTTAACTGGTATATTAATGAGGCTTATGGGTACCAGGGATGAAAGAGTCCCTTGTGGCTGCAGCCATGCTAGATCCACTGTTACCTCAAGGGTCTTCAGTCCTGTGGGATCCTATTACTTAGAAAAAGGTTCTACAGAGGTACAATCATCACATAGAGAAGGGATAAATGTATCCCAAAGGAAGCCCAAGGTTGGAGGGGAGACCAGAACACCTGGAGGATGTAGAAACTGATTTTTG
Source organism: Apodemus sylvaticus (assembly GCF_947179515.1). NCBI lineage: Eukaryota > Metazoa > Chordata > Mammalia > Rodentia > Muridae > Apodemus > Apodemus sylvaticus. The sequence continues at coordinate 133,486,330 of NC_067474.1, read as the reverse complement.
AACTCAAATCTCCATTTTGGCACTTGGATAGCAAGGGAGAAAACACCAGGACCCAGTTTTCATTTACTCTTACAGTCCTGTTTCAGTCCTCCGCATGGGGAAAAAATGTTGGAACTAGATAATGCTTCCCATAATCAGTCTTAGAGGTGGGAAAACTGAGGATCAGTTTCCAGAAGTAATTGCAGAAACATAATGCAAACAGAATGAGAACAAGAGTCAGGCAACATGACAATCAGGATATAACTTTTCCTCACCTCTCCCAACATTGGTGTGCCCTACTATGAGTTCAGATGATCTCTAGCCTTCCCCTGCCTCTTCCCATTTATATATGTTAATTTTGAGGTTTGTTTGTTTTTTATTTTCTGAGACTTTGAGATGTATAATTAGGTTGTTTATTTGAAATCTGTTCACTTGAAGTAGGTGCCCAGTGCCATGATCCTTCTTAACACTGTCTTTGTTGTAACAGAAAAGTTTCTGTATTCTGTGTTTCCATTTTCATTTATAACAAGGAGTTTCTTAAAGTTCCATTCTGACTTCCACAATGCTCACTGTTCATTCAAAATATGGTGTGCAATCTCCATGAAATTGCATATTCTATAGAGTTCTGTTGTAGAAATTTTTAGTCCCAATCCAGAGTTTCTACCCTACCTTAATCATTCAGTTTACAGATAAAGGAAACACACAACCTTTATATTTACAATAAGCCTTAAACAGCACAAGGGCTGGGCAGATATCTATCTCTTCATTATTAGACTCTACATTCCTAGCAATCACCCAGGTTACTACTTACTATGTTTCATCTGGGATGCTTTTAACTCCAACTGGCCAACTCTCAGGGCCATGTTTTCATGACACACCTAATCCATGGAGACTTTTTGTTCCTCCTCCATCTTCTTCCCTTCATGGTTCTCCTCCAATCGTAAACCCAGGAATCCTAATCCCCATCTATGTCTCTTCTGCCCAGACATTGGCTGTCAGCATCTTTATTTACCAATCAAAAATACTTGGGAGGAAGGTCACATAAAGTCACTTTTGTCTACATTCAGACTTTCTTATCTTGGGCCCCCATGCACTTAGAGTTACAATACACAGCAAAAGACAAAACCTCAACATACTTCCTCTTACAACAGTTAACTTCTAATTTCATTCCATTGTTATTATAAAATATACAGAAGAGAGTTTCAATTTTTAGTGTTAAGACTTGCTTTGTGGTCTAGGATTTTATCTATTCTGGAGAAAGTTCAGTGTGGGTTTTCTGACCTTTGAACAAAAGAGTTTGTCAATGATTGTTAAGTCTATTTGATCTACAGTATAGTCAGCCTGTTTTCTTGTTAATTTTTCATTCTGGTGATGTATCCATTAATAAGAATAGACAGCTGGATATATGTCCTACTGTTAAAATGCTATAGCCTATTTCTAGTTCTAACTGTGATTGTATTTGTTTTCTAAAATTGGGTGTTCAAAACTCAGTTTTATTCTTCTAGACGAATTCATTCGTGGTCATTACATAGTAACTATTATAGCTTAAAATAGCAAATGCCTCCCATAGACTCATGTGCTGAATGCTTGCCTCCGAGACTGTGGTACTGTTTTAGGAGGTTAGATGAACTTTAGAAGGTGAGCCTAGATGGAGGCAGTAAATGATAAGGAAAAGCTACACCTGTTCTTTATTCCTTCTTCTTTCTCTGCTTTGTGTCTTCTACAAAGTGAAGAACCTTTCCTGTTACACACTCCCACTGCTATGATGTGCCCTGGCTCATGGGACCAAACAAATGACTACACTCTTCAAAAACATGGGGCAAAATAAATCTTTTTTTAAAAGTTGTTGTTTCAGGCGTTTGGCCATAACTTTTCAAAAATTTGTGTAAAACAAATGAGGTCAAGGTTAGTGATATATGCCTTTAATCCCAGGCAAGTGGATCTTTGTAAGTCAAGGCCAGCCTGGTCTACATAATGAGTTCCAGGATGGCCTGGGCTACAGAGAGACCCTACCTCAAAAAAGGGGGGGTGGGAAGAAGAAGAAAAGGAAGGAGTAGAAGCGGGGTGGGGGGGGAGGAAAGAGTTCATTACTATGGCCAAATTTGATTCACAGTTTACATGTCCTCAAAACTGGTTTATGGAAGAATTGTGAAGTTTGGAGATATGGACTAAAGAAACATCACAATGGTGAAGGCAACATGGTGGTGTTTTGGAGGAACAGAATTCCAACAGAAATTGAAGTCAGTGAAGTCCAGAACTACAAAACTTCAAGTGGGAAGAACTGTGTTGAAAGCTGAATGAATGGCCATGAATACTGCATTCTAGCAATGCATTTGTCTATGTTTTGTCTGTTCCTTCAGTTTTTGTATAAAGTTGAACTTAAAAGTGGGAGACAATCTGGCAGAGATGATACATAAGGACGCCTAGCATCCGTCTGTGGCATGGCTGCTGCTAGCTCCTTTTAACTATGTTTACAACGAGAATTTGGAGCAAAGAGCAGAACAGAAAGACTAGAAAGCCTGGAATAGGGTTTTAAAAAAAGTGCTGCTGTCCAGGCATCACCAGAGAGGCTTCCTCTGGCAGCAGATGGGAGCAGATGCAGAGACCTGCAGCCAGACATTATGTGGAGAGGGAATCTAAATTGGAGATCTTCCTCAGGTCACTCACCTCAGAGATTGGGGAGCTCCTCAGAATAGAGGGAAGAAAGACTATAGGAGTCAGAGGGGATGGAGGACACTAGAACATGACGCACTGACTTAACTAAGCAGGGCTCACATGGGCTCACGGAGACTGAAATAGAGAGCATAGCGCCTACAAGGGTCTGCATCAGAGCCTCTGTCTGTTATAGTGGCTAACTTGGTAGGATCTCTCTCTCTCTCTCTCTCTCTCTCTCTCTCTCTCTCTCTCTCTCTGTGTGTGTGTGTGTGTGTGTGTGTGTGTGTGTGTGTGTGTATGTGTGTGTGTGTCTGTCTGTCTGTCTATCTGTCTGTCTCCTCTCCCTCTCCCTTCCCCTCTCCCCTCTCTCTCTCCCTCTGTGTGTATGTGAGAGAGAGAGAGAGAGAGGGAGAGGGAGAGGGAGAGGAGAGAGAGAGAGAGAGAGAGAGAGAGAGAGAGAGAGAGAGAGAGAGAGAGAGAGAGAGGGAGAGAGGGAGGGAGGGAGAGGGAGAGAGAGAGAGAGACTTAACAGTAAGAGTGGATGTCTCTTACTCTTTTGCCTGCTCTTGAGACTCTTTTCCCCCTGTCAGTTTGCCTTGTCCAGCTTGATAACAGGGCTTTTTGCCTTGTGTTATTGTATCTTGTTTTGTCCTTTTTGGCTGTCCTCTCTTGGATGCCTAAAGAGGAAACAGATGGGAAGTGGATTTGGTGGCTAGGAAAGGTAAAGGGATCTAGGGGATTGGAAGCAGGGGAAACTGTGATTCAGATGTATTGTATGAAAGAAGAATCTATTTTCAAAACTTTTTTACAAAAGAAAGGAAAATTGCAGTGATTCAGACAGCCTGTGTGGTCAGGAAAGACTTCTAGGAAGTTAATTAAACATGATAAAGTCAGTTGAGAATAAATATTCAGATAAAGAGTAGAGAGAATAAACGTCATGTAAATGACAGACTAAGAGCATGCCAAAGACCTACCAACATAGTCTTCATCTCAAGAGCAGCAAAAGCTCAAGAAGACAGAAGATGATGGGACCAGGGAAGACTCTGCCACAAGATGAGTGGAAGATTGCTCATAGGAAGAGATTTTCATAGACACGGGCATGCAGCATTTCACAGGCATGGGGTCAGGCAGCGTTTCAGAAAGTGTGTTGAGTTTTACTGAGAGAGACACCAAAGATTTATTCTGCAGGAATTCCAAAAGTAAGTAGAGCTGAAGGAAATAAGTGTAGCTGGGGCCAGGCATGACGACCAGGATGAGGTCCTGAGTGTTAGAGTGGGCAAGAAGGGATGTAGAAATAAGTTACAAGCGCAGCGTCCAGGATTTCATGATCACTGAGGAAAGGCATGGGAATCTTTGAATTCTCTATACCAGAGTTGATCTACTTGGAGTCTGCTTACTCTGAGGTGTAGTCAGAAAGTCTTGCAGATACTTTGAGGTATACTACTTCCCTCTAGCTTGTTATAGCTACCAAAAGTAAAGCTCCGATTCTACATTCACAAAGTCAACAAAATCATTAACTGTTTCATGGAACCAAAAAGCTCCTCTGTGACAGTTATTGATTATAACAGCTTTGTAAATTGTTTAAACAGCTGAGTAGACTGCAAAACTACCAAACAGATGAAATAATTTTCATGTGCTGTTTGTAGCAGGGATTCATGGCAGGTATTGTTGACAGGGCAACACAAAAGGCAGATATAGATTTTGATCTGTTTTATTACCTATATATGTAGAAAATATTTCTATAAGTATACAGAGGAATATATTTTGTTCTTCTCCTCTCAGGGTACAAGATAAAATTAAGGGAAATGTATTGTTCAAATGATAAATGATTGATTCAATTGGCATTCTTTATTGATTTATCTGTTATTATATAAAATGTAAATTTGAAAACTCATATTCTGTTATAAAATGAGTATTTCTTCTTATTGTTGTGGTTTTTAAAAATAAATTTACACTGAAGTCTTTGAAATGCAAAAGAAAAACATTTGGGCTAAGGTACAGTTTCTGCCATTAAAAAATTATCCAAATAATTAGCATCAGAACAAAAAGGGAAAATACTTTAAAGAGTATTTTAGGAATTGGTCAAATGCCATTCATACAGGCTCAAGACCAGAAAGACAGATTCATTCAAAAGACTTTGCCTTGAGAAGCGAAGAGTACTCAGTTTTCACAAGATCATCTCAGGAAGGATTTCCCTGTGTTTAGCCACTCATGCACAAAAGGGTTGCTGCAACTGTTGTCCAAGGGGGACTGGCTACTATGAGTGTCAGACATCATCTTACCTCGTTGATTTTGCTTACAAGCACAAGGCAAGAATTATGGCCATGGACAGTAAGTTGTTAGAGTTGTAAGCTGTTCCATTCCATGTTCAGAAAACATACATGTTGGAAGGACTTCTGCAGCTTACCTGCCATCCTTGCCAATTCATCCACAAAGCCATACTTTATTTTTAAATAATCTAAAAAATATATACCAACTTTGTTATAAACAGAAAAAAATAGTTTCATGTGTCATCATGATCCTAGCAGCATTGCTATATATATATACTAAGGCTAATTCTGGATCATGTGGAATGGAGTTTCTGAGAAAAGAGGACTTGTTAAACATAGGGGGGACTGGGAAAGGGGAAGGCTTCTAGAATGTAAACAAAAAATATAGAAAATAAATTAAAAAATTAAAAAAATAAATAAATAATGAATCTAGGTTTTGTAAACTGGTTTCAGGTGATAACTTTTCATACAACGCTCATCACAGGGGTCACCTTTTTTCAGAACAAGGTTTTTGTTTCTGACATCACTGTTAAACCACGTGGCTCCAGCACTGCCTCCAGAAAAATCCAGCCAAAGAAAGCAGCTACCACTGTACTCTCTTTCATGTCTGAGGACACCACACCTGAGAGAAAAGTCCAGAGATAGTTCTGTGCTGTTTCCACTACAGTCTTCTTTAGACCTTCCATCTCTGGAGGTATTTGTCCCTTCCTCATCCCGAACAACCAGGAAAACACGCTGCCTTGGCTCTGCTCCCACAGGAAAGTTCCCATTCTCTATGGGATTTTGAGAAACAAAAATATGAGATTTTAGAAGGTCTGGTAGAAGGTAAAATTGGCCCGAATCATAGGAAGAAGGATGGCATTCTGCCAGAGAGCTCAGAAAGGACCAGCAGCCGAGGGTCACAGTAAGAGGCCCTGGTGAAGGTTAAAATAACTGTGCCTGGTCTCAGCAAGCACACCTGTTTTCTGGTTTGACAGACTGTAGCCTGAACTCTGCCTGCTGTGCCTCTTCACATGACCTGGCCTTCTCTCTTCCAGTGGTGTTGGATAGAGCTGAAACCATAAGGAGCACGGCTGCTTCCTTTAAAGGAACAGACCTACCAGAGCTTGGGAACCACTTTCAGAGCCAAGAAATGGATCGAAACTAACCAGGATGTCTGTATCTGTCTGAATCAGCTGGAGCTTGGGGACTCTTATGGAAGAGTTGAGGGAAGGATTGAGGGCCCTGAAGGGAATCAGAACTCTACACAAGGACCAACAGAGTCAATTAACCTGGACCCATGGGGCTCTCAAAAACTGAACCACCAACCAAAGAACATACATGAACTGGACCTAGACCTTACCACATGTACAGCTTGGTCTTCATATGGGTTCTGAATGGGAGTGGGGGTTACCCGTAAAGCTGTTGCCTGTCCATGGGATAGGTTTTAGCTGGGCCGCCTTGTCTGGCCTCAGTGGCGAGAGGATGCCCAAAATCCCACAGAGACTTGTTATGCCAGGGTTGGGGGGATACCCAGAGGGGCCTTTACCTTCTCAGAGGAGAAAGGGAGGGGAGATGTTGGGAGGGATTGTGAGAGGGAGAACAAGGAGGGGAGGCAGCAATCGAGATAAGTGAATAAAGAAAAGAAAGAAAAAGAAAAAGGTTACATAAAACTGACTTGTCATAAGACTGGAACTGGTGTCTCTCTAGCAAACCCAGATGATGAGGAAAGAGCTGCCCACACGTTTCCAACTGTAGGAGGAGATTATTTCAGAATTCTGCTGGTGTCAATCAAGGAAAAAGCAAATTTTAATTAAAGTGTCATTATAAAGTTAAAAGAAGAAAGAAACTGACCAGGGGCTAACTCTAGTGTGCAGTTGATACTACATCAGTCAATTGCATTCACTTTTACACACCACCTTGGCCACTTTTTAAACTTTCCTCAAGGGGTTGTGATGTCAGAGCTTTTCTTATTCAGAGTTTCTTTGTGCAGAGGCATTTCTGCGGGCCCAGGTCACTCTACTCCATCTTTTTGATTAAGGTCCCCTCCCATACCGCCCGAAGACCCGGATGACGTCACTAGCAGGCATCATTTGCATTCTCCTCCCTCAGGCTGTGTATGTGCTTTAGTGATGCTCCATTGGGGTATCGACTAACCAGGGAAAGCAAAGAGAGGAGAGAGGATTCACAGTTTCAAAGTTGTTGACTCACATTTTCAAAGGTTTTAGTCCATGGTCACTTGGTCCTCAGGTGAGGCTGAACATCATGACAGACAGTGTGTGTTGAAGCAAAACTTCTCACCTTGGGGTAGCCAGGAAGCAGAGAGGGGGAGACAGGAATGGTCCAGGCAAGATACATCTTCAAAGGCATGCCCTGGAACCCACATCCTCCAAGCAGGCCCCACTTCCCACAGTATCCACCACCATATAGATGAGTTTTGTCTATGTGCATGTAAGTGCACTGCATATGTGTCTGATAGAAACTAGAAGAGGGTTCAGATCCCTTGGAACTGGACTCTTGTGAGCCACCATGTGAGTGCTGGGAACTGAACACAAATCCTCTACAAGTGCAGCAACTGAAATGCTGAACCATCTCTTCAGACCCACATTCCAGTGATGTTTAATCCCACCTCGGACATAATATACAATACTGTTTGCACAGTATTTAATTAGGTTGGGATGTCATTTTGGTGGTTATTTATAATAATTATGCAATAAATACCTTGTATATAAAACTTGGTATACATTTATTATTTTTCCTGTAGAATAGAGTCCTACAGCTGAAATTGCAAAACCCAAGTTTATGAACATTATAAAGGTTCACTATAAATATTTTTACATTTTCCATTGATCTATATTTTATTAAATTGATATATATATATAACAGTCTTTTAAAGTGATTCACAAAGTTTGTTACTTCTAATTCATCAACTTTCCACTGTGGGATATTTATTCTTGGACCCACAACATCTTCATTGAAGGTAATAAGCATGAAGCATGATGCTAGACCCTAAGGATGCAGAATAACCCAGACTACCATTGTCCTTGCTTCATGGAACTTGATACACAGTTGAGAGCTAAAATGTTGGGCTACTTGCTTTTGTTGTTGTTGCTGCTGATGATGTTTATTTTTTAAGACATGGTTTTTCTGTATAGCCTTGGATGTCTGCAGAGATGCATCCATACAATCTGGTGTATTGTATGGATGCATCACCTGTCATTTGAAAAGCCTATGGCCTATGGCTTAGGCAGGAAATACAGGAGGCACATCTGGGAGGCAGAAAGGATTCTGGGAGAGAGTCAAATGGGAAATCAGCCTGAGAATATGTAAGGAGATAGAGTCATGGCACCTGAGCATAGGCAAGCAGCCATGTGGCAGAATGTGTGTTAAAATAAATAGGATATCTTAAGTTATTATTCTAGTCAGAGTAGAGCCTAGATATAATGGCCTAGGTATTTGTAAAAAATTTTTGAGACTGAGTCTTATTTCTGGAAGCATGGAACTTAATGGAAGAACTAATACATAACTTAAACATTTTTCTGGGTGCCGGTATTAAAGGCATGCACCACCAAGCCTGTGTTTCTCGTGGGAGGAAAGTACAGTATGGTGGTACGGCTCATGATCAGCTCTTTGGGGGCTTGTGAAAAGTCTGCTCAACTCATTAGAGGCAGGGAGCAGAAAAAAAAGAATAGAGAAAGAGCCCATGGCATGATTTAGATTCCAAAGACATGTCCCTGTGGTCTACTTTCACCTCCTACAACCTACATCTACATTTTCTCACCTCCCAGCAATACCAGCATATCATGAATCCATCAAGTGGTTAATCCATTAATTATATCAGAGTCCCAAAGTCTATCTGTTAGTTGTACATGAACCTGTGGTGAGCATTTTATATTCGAGATATAACAAAGTCAAGTTTATTTAACATGAAGGAGGGTGAGATGGCGGCCTGAAATGAGTTTGTGTAGGTCGCAGGATCAGATTGCACTGGGTTGTCACCAGCTTGCAGCGAATGAGTTTCAGCTCATTCCTCCTCTTTGGCCAGGAATTCTTCAAAGTCCATGTCCCTGCCCTGAATCCAGCTCACACGGTCTATGAATATGGTTTCCACATGGCAGTGAGCCTTTCTCAGTATACTGTCATAGGGCAGCATCCTTCCAAGAACATTTCCTTTATTTTAGTAAAAGATTTAAATGGTTTAGACATCTCCTGTTGTATAAAGCACCTAGGCCCTATAGAACAAAGGATAGAAGAGGACTGATGTACAGGAGAGACAATTCACAATGCCCTGTTCCACCAGCCAAGGACATGTAAAGAGCTAAAATTAGAGGTAGATAGATGGGGGAGTGTGCATGGGTGCTGCTATCATGTGAATCAGCTCTTAGACAAAGATAATCTAGGATGAGTTGCTTCCATGTCCTAGGGACTCATTCTGGGTGTCTACCCCAGCCTGTTACCTTGAGGAAAGCCCTCTTCACATCCTTGTTCCGAAGACTATAGATGACAGGGTTGAGGAAAGCAGAGATGACATTGTAGAATAGGGCAAGCTTCTTGTCCTCTTCTGGGGAGGCTTTAGAACCAGGCTTCATGTACATCACCATGGCTGGCACACAGAACATAGTGACCACAGTGATGTGGGAGGCACAGGTAGAGAAGGCTTTCAGTCGCCCCTGTGCTGAACGGATCTTCAAAATGGAAGTAAAGATGTTTACATAGATGACAAGGATAAGGGACAGGGGGATAAGTATGACACTAAACCCAAGGATGAAGTCTACATGGTCATTGACTGAGGTATCTGCACAAGCCAGCTTTAAAACTGCAGGGACTTCACAGAAGAAATGGTTGATCTTGTTGGGGCCACAGTAGGGGAGGCGCATGGCAAAGATGGTATAGATAAGAGCAGCAGTGACACCACAGAGTCCACAGAAAATGGCCATTACCCCACATAGACATGGGCTCATGATGACCTTGTACCTGAGTGGGTGGCAGATGGCTACATACCTGTCTATAGACATAATGGCAAAAAGCCAAGACTCTGTGACACCCAGCACCAAGAAAATGAACATTTGAGCCACACAATTGGAATAAGAGATTGTCTTCTTCTGGCTGGCCAGATGTGCCAACATCTGGGGCACAGTTGTGGTGGTATAGCCTAAGTCCAACATGGAAAGGACACCAATGAAGAAATACATGGGAGTATGGAGGCGTGAGTCCAAGCAGATGAGGATGAAGATCAAACCATTACCCAGAATTATCAACAGGTAAATCATCAGAAAGGCTGAGAAGAGAAGAGGTGTGGTCTTGGGGCTCAGGGAGAAGCCCAGAAGGATGAATTCTGTCACAAAGGTCTGGTTGGGACCTTGCATTACACTCTACTCTTAATGAAAAAGGACAGGCACCAATTCACACAGGGGATTGGCTAAGGCATGTCCAAAGTTGGGGTTAGGTAGTGGTCATTGTACAAATTTTATGAAACTCCATTATATCCCTCTCAACAGGACTGTCTGCTTTGCCTGATGCTGTCCTCTGGAACCACTCCCAGGAAGTTTATAGAGAACAGAGATTCAAGTGCAATGCTGGTTTACCCCTAAACCAACAGAAGATGACTTCGCAGAGCAGTTTCCTCTACTATGAAATGAACATGATACCTAACTTTCCTTACCAGAGTCTTTCCCCTATTAAGGCATTTAAGTTTCCTTCAGACAGCCAGGTAAAGGTAAATGTTGATATAAAAACTCCACGCAGGATCTGGGAGATGGTTCAACAGTTAGGAGTAGTCAATGCTCTTTCAGAGAGATGGATCTCCAGCGCACACACAGTAGCTTATAACCATCTGCAACTCCACTTCCAGAAGATCTCTGGCCTCTGTGGGTACCAGGCACACACATGATATACATACACACATTCAGGCAAAACACAAATACATAAAAAGTAGAAATAAAATATTTTAAACTCCATGAAAATTTACAATTCAAATGATCAAGACAGAGAGAGACTCCATTTAGACATTTCAATGGCATTAATTTCTTTTTCCACTTCAATTTTAACCTCAGTGGGTACATAGACCAGGATGGCTCTAACTGTTTATATCACAAGCCACATTGGAAGAACACTTACTTCCCAGTCCTGAGTGGATGCTTGAGTGAACTGTTTGCTCTTTCCCCAGACCTTTAAGACAGCTTCTAGAAATATAAAATTGGAATAAACACATCCTTGTGACACATAAGAAGAAAATTGAGGTGTTTAACATGAAAATCACCCTGAAGGAAGTCTAACCTATGTCATATGCTCAGTATATGCTAGCTGCATTTCTGAAGGGTTTTGGTACACAAAGTTTGGCTCATTTAAGCTATGCAAAGTAACCTGTGAAATCACTCTGCCACCAGGATACCTCTCTTCTAGACGTCTAGCCTTGTGTCTTCTCCTTCCAAAAGCTAACTTGCTAACTCAGCTGCTTCTGAGTCTAACACCCTTGAGCCTCAGTTTCCCTATGTGAGCAGGGAAAGAACACTTGTACAAAGGAGTGTCATCTGCATTGTTGATGCTTGAGAACAGAGCAGTGTTGATTCTGTCTGTGTCACTTCTGCCACCGATGTATCTGGCTTCAGCCTGCTTGCTTAGGGCATCTTAGCTGAGTCTTCATCGTGTGTCCATACACAGTCCCCTAGAGAAGTACTCAGTGTCAGCACTCAGCATCTCACACAGTTTGGCCTCCCTAAATGCTGGGCACCTTTCCAAGACTTTTATAGACTTTATCCAACACTGTCAGGTAGCTTCAAGTCAGACATTTGATTAATTAAATCCCCACTTTTCATTAAAGAGGCTCTGTAGGCCACACTGCCTCCCAAGTGTGTATCACAGCTTCCTGCTCTTCTCAAAGGATAATGGTGCTTGCTTCAGCCATGAAAGCCTTAAAGGGAAAAGCCATGTGAGGGGTAGGAGGAGTGTGTCTCAGACAGCTTTTTGGTTTGCTTGAATCCTGTCTCTGACTTTACTGCTACATGACTTTGACTCTTAGTTAATCTCTCCAGGACTCAGTTTTCCTGGTTGTAAAATAGGGATAAAATTATCTCGTTTGCAACCCATATTCTTCCCATTGAGAAGTGGCCAACAGATGTTAGAATATCCTACCTTGGGGCCCAGAGCTGGAAAATATACTTCTATTTCCCACTTGTCAATTTTTTACACAAAAGCCAGAGAATGAGATTTGCCTCAAGGACCTGGTGTCTGGGAGTGCTACACCTGGCTGATCTGTGGGCATAGGCTGTGAGTGGAGTGAGCTGTCTACACACCCACAACACAAGAAAAGTCCTGTTGTAGAGTCAAGACTTAGGGCCAGAGACTCTGGCTTCTGAGACTGTGGGTCCTACTCATCCGCAACTCTCTTGAAAAGAGCAAAGTTCTTAGGAAAAGCTCCCTGACTCTTAAGCCTTGGGAAGTGGGCATCCCATGTGAAAAGTGACAAGGAAAAGCATAGGTGTCCATCACAATATGGACAGATAGGACACAATATTCCTATCTACAGCAACACTATGGCTGATGGGAACTCAGCTACTGTGAGTCCTCAGGTGCCTGAAATGCATTCTGCCCTTGATTTTTAGGGAGGAAAAGGCAAATCACAAAGGCAAAGAAACTTCTATTGGTTTTAGTTTACTTATCTGTACATATGCACATGCGCACACACACATACACACATGTAAGTACTTACACACATCATATACAGATAGAAACTGATGGAATCTGTGAGAATAATCCACTGAGGGCATTCAGAAACTCAGAGAAACCCCTCGGCTGTAGCTTCATCTCCTACATCTCACTGGTCCCCAGGTTTCATTGCTGCTGCCACCAGACACATCTTCCATCCATCTGTCCCCTCACCCTTTAACACCCCGCCCATGTCTACCTCAGACATGCAGCACATTTCTGCCCTCTCTCTCTCTCTCTCTCTCTCTCTCTCTCTCTCTCTCTCTCTCTCTCTCTCTCTCTCTCTCTCTCTCTCTCTCTCTCTCTCTCTCTTCTTCTTCTTCTTCTTCTTCTTCTTCTTCTTCTTCTTCTTCTTCTTCCTCTTCCTCTTCCTCTTCTTCTTCCTCCTCCTCCTCTTCCTTCTCTTAACCCAGTGAGCTATTACCCAAGTCATTCACTACACTAGCCTTCAGCACACTCCTTCTAAAATAAAAAATCTGACTAGGCCACTTCCAGTTTCCTGCCTACAGGGGAAAGACTAAAAGACTTGCAGGAATTTCTGATTGGTTTTGGGCCCATTTCCCAGGCTGGTTTGTGGGCTCTTTCTCTTAGAGAGACGATGAGCAGCTACAACGGCATGTGCAGCAGACCTCCTTGCAAGCCTAGGAAGCCATGAGAGAGAAACCATGGACCAGCTTGTGGTTGGAGACATCCTTGAGCATGATGGAGTCGGAGCAGAGCTGAGACAAGGACCCAGAGATCGAGCGGCCAGAAGGTCCACTCTTGGGACCTGTCTTAGCTCAAAGTAAGCTCAATCAGCTTGGGAAGTCTGCAGCTCTGAGTCCACCCCCACTGAGAAGCATGGCTCCACTGAGCATGACTTGGTTTTCCTCTGTGTCTCCTCACTGAATAGGGAGCCTGGTATGTCAAAGAGCAGGAAAAGCTAATGGTGTGGATAGAGGACAGAGGAATGTTTACACCCACTTCCACTTTATACTTTCCCCTTCTATTCCCCAGCAGTCAAGAAAATACAATCAAACACCTCCCCCTCCAAAACAACCCCCCCTACCTGAACCTCTGAGAAGAAACCAGGACACAAACCCATGGACAAAAGGTCAGGGTAGTTGATGCTAATGCTGTGGCCCTTTCTATCATTGCTCTCAACTCCTATCCAAGCCAAAGAATAATAATCCTAAGAATGGCAGCTGTCCATGTGCTGAGTACCACAACTCCTGTTTTTTATTCATAACTTTACTTAAAATAATTTAAAACAATAATAGTTGGCAAAAATCTAAAGATTTACACAGGCATCTCCAATCGGAACCATCACCTACTACACTAAGCAGACAAAGACATCCTAGCATGCCTGCAAGCATGTGAGCCTGTCCTTGTGAGGGTGTCTACTTGATAGTCGGGGGAAGGAGATGGCGCAGCTTCCCTACCATCACAGGTATAGCCTCGGCAAAGCCTTTGCTCACAACCACAAAGCAGCATTCATGGAAAGACTACATGACTGGCCTGCTTGAAAACAGGTCCTCTCTCCCCACTTCTCTTTCTCACTCACTTGCTGGGCCATCCTTGCCTCTCCAGAGTGGAGGCTGAGTGGCAGTGGGCAGGAGGGGACGAAGCTGTGTCCCCAAAGCAGAACTAGTGAGACTGGAGTAGTAACAGGTCAGGCTGAGCAGATAGATGGAGGGAATAGTGCAAGGCTTGTTCCTAGGCTACTGGGACTGTCAGGGCACAGAGGGGGCTGGCCACATGACCCTGTGTCCACTTCTGTACCATGCCGAGTATGCTTCTTCCTTCCAGTCAGCTCATGAGGAGGAGGCATTTTGATAAGAGTCCAGAGGCTACTGGCAGAATCAGTCCCTCCCTATATGCTCTCTACCTCTGCTTCCAGGTATGAGTCCACAGCACCATCTGAAAGAAGGAAAATGATCTGGACTCAAGGGTGACCTTCAAGGAACATGGATAGATGGGACAGAAGTCGAGTTTTATCTGGTTGGAGAATCCAGCGGGATGATAAATTAAAAGGAACTCAGGGATACAGAAAAGCCCTGACTTGAAGAAAGCAAAAATCAGCCAAGGTACAGGTCAAAGATTCAGCCTGGACAGATCGAAGACATGGAGGCAAAGTCCAGCAAGTACCATTGTCCACAGAGGGACAGAAATCAAGAAATGAGGCACTACAGAGAGGAAGAGAGGTGTCATAGACTAAAAAGGGCTGGAAACTAGAAGTCAGAAGCTGGGGTCAGAGAGGAGCCAGGGCTCATAGTTGACCCAGTGGGAGCCAAGTGACTGGGCTGTAGCAGCTGCCACCAACTCATGTCTCTTCCATAGGAGCACTCCTTGTCTGGCTGCTCAAAAACCATAGCCTGTTTGAACACCACAAGTAGGCATTGCCTTCAGAGTAAACTCCAGCCCAGCCCCAAGCTCTAGTCTTACCTGAAAGGAAATCCTAGCCCTTCACACATCCTGTATGGGAATGAATCGGATCTGAGGTGTCCATGGTGAGTTCAGATCCTGCAAGCTCTCAGTGTTCCTCTCAGACAGTGACTACCTCTCCACTGATACCCATACCAATCTGCTCTGAGCAGCTTCAGAGACTCACCAGACCTCCAGAGCCGAAAGTCATCTTCTACACCTAACCATTATAAGAGCATCTATGTCCTCTGAAGCCTCACTACCAAAAGATGCTCCCATACTCCCAGAGACAGGAGTCTCACTCTTTTTCGAGGTAGTTTAGATGGCTATGATCATAAAACGTGTACTGGGCTGAGAGCAGGCACAGGCTCCTATCACATCAATAATGAGCTTCCTAAAGCATCCCATCCTCTATATTTTCCCTTTCCACACTCCAACTATGCCCTTTTCTCTCCTCCAGGATCCCCATCTGCACTGCAATGTGGTAACTCTTACCTGCCCTTACCTTTCTTTAGGATGCTGTGTGCTGCCATCTCAGTCTCCCTTTGATAAGCTCTTCTTGTCCTGTTCCAGCCTATAATTCCCAAACTGAATCTTGGCTTCCTTCCAACAACTCTAATGCCAGTCAACAACCCCAACAGACTCTTCTCCTGGCAGCCACAGGGATCACCCCTCCCTTCTGCTCCATGGCTAAGAGCTCCCTGGAACAACCTCTGGGGGAATGGCTGCTATAACCAAGGAGCCTGTGGTTTGTAGTCACAGACTTGGTCACTGTGACCTGTGTAAGCCACATAGTTTTCCAGAGACCCAGTTTCCTACATAAATTAAAATAATGTTCCCCATCTCATGGTCATACTTGTGCTTTCTGAGTAGTTACTGTGGCCCAATATTTGACACATTCTGAATCTCTGCAGTATCACCACCACCATTTTTACAGGCATGGAAATGGAACCATGGAGCCTGAAGTGGTTTGGTCCATGGTGAGCCAGGAACTTTGTCAACAGTCTGGTGGGACCACACAGGCTGTGTTCCTAAAGGGTGCTCAACCCTGGATCATGATTCAGCAAAAGTCAGACTAGAGACTCTTAGTTCACTTAGAACAGAATCACATGTGGAAGTGTGTAGGACTGGAAGCAGTTGACTAGTGGACTCTAGAGTCAAAAGTAGCAGCTGGGGTGTCCAGGAACTTCTGGGGCTTCTGCTAACGACATCCTTTCCTAGGGACCAAAAGGAAAAAGATAAATAACACTCAGTGTTCTATAGAGGTGGGACACCAATGAGCAGAGAGGTAAAAAGACCCATCCAAGGTCCAGGGTCTGAGGTTGATGGAATGCCATCCAGACTTGATTGTCAGGTGCTTCTGCAGAGATCCATGACCTGGGGAGATAAGCTAAGACCACCAGAGTGTATAGATTGGTCAGGTAGTCTGCTCACAGCCTTTCTGATGCCAAGCTCACCTGCAGGATGACTTGCCCAAGCCAGAACCCTCCCACCCTTCTGAGGAATCGTAATATGCTTTCAAGGTCTCAACCCCAGTCATAAGTGTTAGAGACCAGTTAGGAAGCTGAGATCCCTCACTTGGAGGCCCTCTCCATCTACTGGAGGTTAGTTCTTAAGGTTCCATCTCCCTACTGTCAATGCCATCCCCATTGAAACTGGGGATCCTCTCACATCCCAGATCTCTGGGTCTTTCTAGACATTCTCCCCATCCCACTCCAACCTCTGCAGCTGCATGTTTCCATTCATTCTCCTGGCCCTCTGGGCTTCTCTCCTGTCTCCCCCATACCTGATCCTGTCCCCCTTTTGCCCTCCCCTTCTACTCTTCCACCCAGGTCCCTCTCTCCCTCTGCCTCCCATGATTATTTTGTTCCCCCTTCTAAGTGAGATTGAAGCATCCTCACTTCAGCCTTCCTTCTTGTTAAACTTCATACATCTATGAGTTGTCATAAATATTCTGTATTTTTTGTCTAATATCCACTTATCAGTAAGTACATACCATGCATGTTCTTTTGGGTCTGGGTTACCTCACTCAGGATAATATTTTTTAGTTTCATCCATTTGCCTGAAAAATTCTTGATATCCTCTTTTTTAATAGCTGAATAGTATTCCATTGTGTAAATGAACCACATTTTCTATATCCATTCTTCAGTTGAAAGTTGGGTTGTTTCCAGCTTCTGCCTATTACAAATAAGGCTGCTATGAACATACTGGAGTATATTCCCCTGTGATATGGTAGGGCCTCTTTTGGATATATGCTCAAGAGTGGTATAGTTCGGTCTTCAGGTAGATCTATTTCCAGTTTTCTAAGGAACCACCAGCCTGATTTTCAGAGTGGTTGTACCAATGTGCAATCCCACCAGCAATGGAAGAATGTTCCTCTTTCTCCACATCCTTGCCAGCATGCGCTGTCACTTGAATTTTTTTTATCTTAGTCATTCTGATTGGTGTAAGGTGGTATCTCAGAGTGGTTTTGATGTGCATTTCCCTGATCACTAAGGAACATTTCTTTAAGTGCTTCTCGGCCATTTGAGATTCCTCTGTTAAGAATTCTCTGTTTAGCTCTGAACCCCATGTTTTTAATTAGGTTATTTGGAATTTTTGGAGTTTAACTTCTTGAATTCTTTATGGATTTTGGATATTAGCCCTCTATCAGATGTATGGTTAGTGAAGATCTTTTCCCAATCTGTAGGCTGTTGTTTTGTCCTATTGACAGTGTCCTTTGCCTTACAGAACCTTTTCAGTTCCATGAGGTCCCATTTGTCAATCATTGTTGTTTCTTCTTTGAGCATGACTACTAACAAACCATAAACAACAACATCCAAAACAACCAACAACAACCAACACCCAGCCCCGCCTCTAGGGGCCCCAGTACTTACATACCCTCTGAAAAGCTCCCAGAATTCTAAATATCACACAATTGCAGAAACTATCTGCTGCTGGAAAAATCATGCCTCTGTCAGATCATGAGGCAAATCACAGTCAGCTACTGTGGGCAATCTAAAACACCTCCATATCCTGCACCTGGGATTAAGACAAAAACACATTTATATATAGTTTTGTCTTTTTAAAGAAATGAAAATTCCAAAATTGTCTCCACACTTCAATGTCTTAAGGTTTTCATTGCCTAAGTCTTTCATTTCTTTGGTTGTATTTATGTGTAACGTGCTCCAGTGGATGGCCACACAGCTAAGAGAACAGAGGCAGCAGTGACAGGACTCAGTGGGTTTCAAACACTGATGCAAAGTTGGGAGGATAGGAAACAGGAGAGCATAACTTGGAGGAGACAGAGAAGGGGATTGTTTTCTTCAACTTTCAATTGTATTGCTTTATACATCTTTTTATTAATTTATTCTCATGTATTATATACTGACCACAGTTTCCTCTCCCTCCATTCCCAACCTCCTCCATCTCCCCACCTTCTCCCTCTCTATCCACTCCTCCTCCATTTCCCTTCAGGAAAGGGCAGGCAGGCCTCTCTGATATACTAACCAAACATGGCATATCAAATTGCAATAGGATCAGGCACCTCCCCTCATATGAAGGCTGGACAAGGCAACCCAATAGGAGGACAAAGCCCCTAAGCATACAAAAGCCCCTACTTTCTCTGTTAGGAATCTCAAAAGAGCACCAGGCTACACAACTATAACATATACACAGAGGACCTAGATTAGACCAATTAAGCCTCCCTGGTTGTCATTTTAGTCTCAGTGAGTCCATATGTGTCCAGGTTTGTTGATTCTGTGGTTTTTCTTGTCGTATCCTTGACCCTTGATTTTTGACACTTGACCCCTTGGCTTCTATAATCCTCCCTCCCCTTCAGTGGGATTCCCTGATCTCCACCTAACACTTAGCTATAGGTTTCTGCATCTTTTATCTGGTCCACTGGGTACTGGATGCATCCTCTCTGACCCACCATAGAGCCAAACACAACTGGCAAAAAATGTCAACGAAATGACACCTAATGGTGACATTCTGCTATACTCATAGATTGGTGCCTAACCCAATTGTAATCAGAGGAAGGGTTGAGCAAAATACAGATGAATGAAATTCTCAAAGAATTAATAAAAACATAAAAAGGAGAAAATAAACATGGAGAAATCATAAAAATATCTACCACAGGCAAATTGCTAAAAAAACAAACAACAGTGATCATCTTAAAACAAGTATGAGAGAGAGAGAGAGAGAGAGGGAGGGAGGGAGGGAGAGAGAGGGAGGGAGAGAGAGGGAAAGAGAGAGAGAGAGAGAGAGAGAGAGAGAGAGAGAGAGAGAGAGTCCTTTTTTCCATGTTCTTTATGTAGGTTGGCTGCAGAAAGTGTGGCCCAGATTAAAGGTAGATTTTCCCACCTCAAAAGATCCAGATTAAAAATGGGTCTTTCCACATCAAATGATTTAATTAAGAAAAGAAATTCCTTATAGGTTTCCCTAGCCATTTGGGTTTTAATTCATTCCAGATGTAATCCAGTTGATAACCAAGAATAGCTACTACACTGAGGTTTCAAAAGCCAATGCCAAGGCCAGTGTCTTGCTGCGCTTGCTGCCTACAAATCAGATGAGCCTGCTGTATGCTACATGCTCTAAGCCATGATAATCATGGACTAAGCCTCTCCAGTGCCATGCCTGTCTACTTCCACCATGATGGTCATGGACTCACCACTGAGACTGCAAGCAAGCCCCCAAATAGATGCTTTCTTCTATAAACGTTTGACCATGGTGTCTCCTCACAGCAATAGAATAGTAACTAAGACATACCTAAACAGTAACTAAGACACATACTTTGCTCCAAGTATCTAGAATCAAAAAACACATAACTGAAAAAAGTTATAAAGCTCTATGGATCAAAGAAAATTAGCATTTGTAACAAGTGAAAATATATCAAAAATTGAGTGCTGCGGTGAAAGCAGTCTTTAGGAAGATTCCTAGCACTAAGAGCCTTACTTTAAGAAAGAAAAAAAAAATCTCCTATCTATCAATGACCCTGCTCTTGCCTGGAGAACTAAGATGAACAAGTTAAATACAAAGAAAAGGAAAAAATATCAAAGATAAGAAAAATCACTGAGGTAAAACAGGAATTAAAAATGGAAGTAAAAGCATTATAAAGTTATTTTTAACTGCTTTTACGTTTTATTTTATGTCTTCGGGTATTTTGCCTGCACAGATGTGCACATCTGTACACTATTTGCATTCCTAGTGCCCTTGGAGGCCAGAAGACAGTATCAGATCCCCTGAAACTGGAATTATAGATGTTTGTGAACTGATGAATGGGTGCTGGGGATTGAACCCAAGCCTTCTGGGAGAACAGCCAGTGCTCCTGACCATTGGGCTGTCATCTCTCCAGCCCCTGGTGGTCTTAATTTGAGGAGCCAGACAAATAAGAAATAAAGGCAGGAGATACTAACATCCAGTGTCAGGAACGAGGAGGAAAGCATCGCTGTAGATTCCACAGACAACAAAAAAAGGAGAATGTTATAAGCAAGATTATTCTAATAAAACTAAAGCTTAGGTGAAGTGGACAGACTCATTGAAAGACATTAAATACTGAGGTTCATTTTTAAACGTTAGGTCACCTGACTAATCTCAAATAAGTTTTCTTTCTTTCTTTGTTTTGAGACAGGGCCTCTCTCTACAGTGCTGGCTGGCCAGAACTCTATGTAAACCTTGCTGGTTTCCCCCTCACAGGGGTCCACCTGCCTCTTCCTCCTGAGTCCTGTATTTAATAGCCTGTGCCAGCACACCCAACACAAATTTTTAAATTTTAAATACATAGTTAAAACACTTCCACAGTGTGAACCCTACCAGCCAAATAAGGAAGAAATACAATTATGCAAAGTAATTGTACAAGCTCTCCTAGGAGATTTAAGAACACACAGTTCTCAATTCATTCTGCCAGCCTAGCACTGTAAAATGAATTAATTTTAATATACATATGTATGGTAAATTAGTCAGGCATCTGTATTTCTTTAACCTTTGCTAATTCCCAATAGCCACATGGAAAATCCATTTATTATTTCAAGCTGCACCTCTATAGCAGTTAAATGATCTATAAAAACCCCTGTGCTAATCTGGCCCCTCCCAGGCCCAGCCCATGATTCTTGCGTATTATTATTGATCTGGCTCTTTGGGCTTCAGATGTTGTTTTCTCATGGTGTCTTCTCAGACTCTTTCCTCCTCACACCGATCTGAATCCCCTCTCCCCAATACACACCACACACATACCACACACACACACTCACACACTCACACACACACACACACACACACACACACTCACACACATACACACACACTCACACACACACACAGTCACACACACACACTCACACACACACACACACTCACACACACACACACACACACACTCACACACACACACACACACACCTCCTCTCCCTGGCTGGTGGAAGCTTCTGCCCTATTCTTTCTTCTGCCTGGCCATTGGGTGATGATGAGCATTTATTGACAAGGCAAAGAATAAATGGTAAGAATTGTTCACACAAACTTGAAACAGGAAATTCTTGACCATAGCATTACAATGACATGTCTGGGTTGAAATAAGGTATGAGGACAGACAGCCTTTGAATAATAAGTACAAAAGTAAACTTTTCACAGTGCACAAAAACCTTATGCCTACATAGCACCAGTGTACTACAAAAAATCGAGAAACTATATTATAAATAAAGAGAGTTATGTGCTCATATTCCTTATAAACACTGAGAAATTCTTAGCAGAATTTTCACAAATTGAATCATAGTGCATATAGGGAGAAGTTAACCCACCACGACTAAGTGTTAGACGAAAGAAATTGTTGAGAGACAGACAAGTGTGCCAGAATAGATGGAATCGGGCTGCAAGGAGATACGATTCGAGGCTCCAGCCTCATCTGGTCCATTTGCTGGCTGGGGACCTCAGAAGGACAGGGCAGGAGGAGGAAGAGCAGGAGGAGGGAAAGAGGGAAGAGGAGAGGGAAAATGAGGATGAGGAGGGGGAGTAGAGGCAGAGGAGGGGAGATGAAAAGAAGGGGGAGGGGAGGAGAGGGAAAGGAAGAGGGGAAAAAGAGGGAAGAGGAGAGTTTCTTCCATTTCTTAAACATATGCTATTTTCAGGGTGTAATTGTTCCCATCTCCTTTCTCTGATGGTGTAAAGTTCATATTTTATGATTTTAACTGAGCCTTAGGAAGCCATAACAGGTTACTAGCAGAGACCAGCCTGTTAGATGACTGTTACAGTAACAGCCTGGTACTGTAGCTCACAGTTGACCCATGCCTCTCATCCACAAGGCATGTGGTAATCATTATTCTGCAACAGTAAATGAGGCCAGAAGACGGGTATTCTCTCCTCAGAACTCCAGTAGGACTCAAGGAGGCGCTTGGGAGTCATCAAGGTGGGTCAGCGCAGGGCTATCATTCTGTCCAGCCTTTTGACCACCTGATTTCCATGCTCATCCCGGTAGATACTCTAAAGTCTCAGAGGGGAGAAAGTTCAGTCCCTAATGGAAACTTTCCAAAGAGTGCCCAGCTCCCTAGTTCCAGCCTGAAAATGTCTTAGGGGCATTAGACTTTCTGGTGGCAACTTTAATCCAGCCCAGAGGCTCTGTGCCTTGTTCACCGGCACGAGCAAGTAATCCCCAGGGCTTCGTGGGCTGAAACTCCAGTCTCCAACCTCACCTGACACGAGAGGATCCCTGGGTCTGCCCACTGGAGGCCTAGCCTGCACACAGGAGAACGGTGGACCTCTCCTGTAGACAGACCCACAGCGGACTGCTTCCTCTTGTGATCCACAAAACCAGGAGAAAACAGGCAGGTGCTGCCACAGGGGTGGAGGAAGCTGCTCTGGCAGAACAGGCTGGCCTTGTGAAGGTGATTGAAGGCTGGGGGTGGGGGTAGTGCAGTGCTGGGCAGACCCAGAAATGAACAACGGGTTCTGGACCACTCACTGGGGTGGAGGGAAAGAAACGTGTCCTTCTGGGACAGGAGTTGCTCTGCAGCTCTGTTCAGGCCGGTTCCAGACTTGTGCTGATGAACTTCTTTCCTCTCTCTGAGAAACCTAGAACCTGGGAAGGAGGAGGGAATACGAGCAGGTGGAGGTAGGAGAGTGGATGTGAACAGGGAGCTTTCCTAGTGAGAGGGCTTAAGGGAGGGCTTAAGGGCTTAATTGCTCCCTTATCCCTTTGCAAGAGGCAGGAAAGTGCAGTGGTTAGGCCACCTATGCCCATCAAGACCCAGGTATTAGTCCCAGCCCTGGTACTGACATACTGGCACTTATGACTTTGGTAGAAGACAGAGCAGAACTCGATTTACACAGAGAAACCTAATGCTGAGACAGGGCTGTCTAACCATCCCTACCACTGCCCAGCAGGGGACTAGCTTCTGCATATCTTTCCTCAAGTGAACTCAGTCTTGAACCCATGGTTTCTCCAAATCTTTAACAGGTGTCTCCTTTTTTGCTAGATGTTGTGGGGCAATCAAGAAGAGACGGTGTCAACCCACAGCCTGGTCGGAAAGACAATACACACATGAAATAAACAAGGCTCGACCAGCCAGGTAAGGATCAGGAGACCCCAGTGGGGCTGTGAAGGGTGCAGGGCCTGCGGAAACACAAAGGACCTGGGGCAGTGCCAATCAAGCTGCAGCTGGGAAAGGAGGTCTGAGGAAAATACCAGAGAGCCAGCTGTGAGATGGTCCCGAATCTCCAAGATGAGGGGCCTCTGGCTGTCCCGACAGGATCCCAGTGCTGGTCACCTTGTTAAGATGAGTCGGTTAAGTTAGCGTTAAGATGACAGTTAAGGGAGCCTCGGGAGTCTCCCCAGCTACCAGAGAATTACACCAACTTGAAAAGTCGGAGCCACTGAGCAAGGCCTTGAGTTCCTTCAGGGAGACCCAGATGGGGTATGCAAATTGGGGTTGGCTCACACCTTTAATCCCAGCACTAGGGAGGCAGGCGGATCTGAGTTCAAGGCCAGCTTGGTCTACACAGAGAGTTCCAGGACAGCCAGGACTATCCAGAAAAATCCTGTCTTGAAACACAAAACAACAAAAAATAACCAACCCCCCCCCCCAAAAAAAATAAAACAAAGGAGCGGGCCTACTGTGTGAGAGTGAACAAGGAGGCCAGTGGAGGCCTCTGTGAGGCCTGGGTCTATGGGCATCTTCTCATTCTCTGACCTCCTTTGGATGTCAGGGGTGGTTATTTACCCTGCTGGCCAGTTCCTGCTTCCTGAACGTTTCCCTCTCAGTGACCAAGCTCTGAGCTGGACTAGGCCCCTCTTGTCCTCACACACTTTGACCTGGGACATTTTACTCCTTTATCCAACTCTTCACTCTTTGAATCTCAGGACACACATCTCGTGGGTATTCTCTTGCCTGCTCAGTTGCTTACACCTGCCTCATCTCCTGGCCGCCAGTCCTTCCCACTGTGCATCCAGCCCTGCCCCTCAGAGTCAGATAGTCAGGACTTTGTCTTCTATGTCTTCTATCTCTCCTCTTTGTCTTCTATCTCTCCTCTCCCTGATCCTCAATCTACCCAGTGCTGTGCTAAGTTGTCAAAATGTATCGAGCACTCTCTGAGAAACAGACATATCCTGTGCTGTCTCCACTATGGAAGGGATATCATTTTATAGAGGAAAAAAACAAAGGCCTCTGATAGCTCTGTGGTGTCAGGACTGCAGAGGTCTTGCTGGTGCAGTAGACTAGCCTTCCCAGAGGCTACCAGATTCAAGTCTGTTGACTCCAAGTTCACTTTCGAGGTACCCACAAATGCTCTGGGGACTCACTTACCAGACTTCCACAACAAACCCCCGCCCACACAGTCCTGCCCACCTCAGCCCTTCTCTGATGCTCAGGGCACTGGTATATTTAAAGTTCTCTAGCTTGATACCAAAGACAATCAAGCTGAAGGGTGCTATAAGAGCATCAGATCCTATAGATTCAGTTTTAAAAAGTGGGTCTGTGAAGCCCAGAGAGGGCTGTGGACTCTTTCAAGATCACACAGCGCATGAGGGCAAAGCCAGAGGCAGTGAAGCTCTTCTGACTTCTGGGAGTGTCTCGCTCACACTAGCTCCTGTTATTTGTCTCTTGTTTCACATTCTACAAAATGTCTTGACAGTGTCTCGCATACACCTGGCTATAACTGAACCACAAAGGCTTCATGTCCGTTTCCCAGCTGGGGAGACCAAGGCAGAGTTTTTGCTCAGGGTCACACAGCTGGGTAAGTGACTGCCACAGGCCACTCAGGAGAGTCTGATTAAGTTCATAGCCACAGGAAGGCAACAGAAAGCTTCACTTCCTAAGTTCAGGAAACAAAGCCTGCATAAACCCCCGGGAGCTGGAACAGCAAGCCAGAACCGGGGTCTCCTCCTCAGTGCCACACTAAGAGGCCCTGTCCTGTGCTACTTGGTAGGTTTTTCTTTTCCATTTTCAGTCATAATATTTGTTAGACAAATACAACATTACCATGCCAAAATCATAGTATAATATCTTTATATTTTTGAGACAGGCTCCTATGTAGCCCAGGCTGGCCTTTGATCTCTTTGAAGCTGAGGGTAACTTTAAACTTCTGGTCCTTCTGCCTCCATCTCCTGATTCTGGAATTACAGGTACGTGCCACATGCCAGGTTTATGGGTTCTGTTGAGCCTAGTGCATGTTATAGAGGCACTCTCCCAAAAGAACTGCATACCCAGGCCCTAAATGTATTTCTAATGTGCTGTAAAACATACATCATCAAACACAAAATGTAGTAATTTTGTCTTGAGATAATTTACCTAGGATTTTTTTCTATTTTTTTTTCTTTTTTTTTATTCGATAAATTTTTTATTTACATTTGAAATGATTTCCCCTTCTCTAGACCCCCACTCCCCGAAAGTCCCATCAGCCCCCTTCCCTCCCCCTGTTTTCCCACCCAACCCTTCCCACTTCCCTGTTCGGGTTTTGCCCCACACTGCTTCACTGAGTCTTTCCAGAACAATGGGCCACTCCTCCGCTCTTCTTGTACCTCATTTGATGTGTAGATTATGTTTTTGGTATTCCAGTTTTCTAGGTTAATATCCACTTATTAGTGAGTGCATACCATGATTCATCTTTTGAGTCTGGGTTACCTCACTTAGTATGATGTTCTCCAGCTCCATCCATTTGCCTAAGAATTTCATGAATTCATTATTTCTAATGGCTGAATAGTACTCCATTGTGTATATATACTACATTTTTTGCATCCACTCTTCTGTTGAGGGATACCTGGGTTCTTTCCAGCTTCTGGCAATTATAAATAGGGCTGCTATGAACATAGTGGAACATGTATCCTTATTACATGGTGGGGAATCTTCTGGGTATATGCCCAGGAGTGGTATAACAGGATCTTCTGGAAGTGAGGTGCCCAGTTTTCTGAGGAACCGCCAGACTGATTTCCAAAGTGGTTGTACCAATTTGCAACCCCACCAGCAGTGGAGGAGTGTTCCTCTTTCTCCACATCCTCGCCAACATCTGCTGTCTCCTGAATTTTTAATCTTAGCCATTCTGACTGGTGTAAGGTGAAATCTCAGGGTTGTTTTGATTTGCATTTCCCTAATGACTAATGAAGTTGAGCATTTTTTAAGATGCTTCTCCGCCATC
The DNA here is from genome assembly GCF_947179515.1 of Apodemus sylvaticus. NCBI lineage: Eukaryota > Metazoa > Chordata > Mammalia > Rodentia > Muridae > Apodemus > Apodemus sylvaticus. Next base: position 133,459,742 of record NC_067474.1, on the reverse strand, counting down.
CGAAGTTCTTCAGGTGAAAATTCTTTGTTTAACTCTGTACCCCATTTTTTAATAGGATTATTTGGTTTTCTGTAGTCTAACTTCTTGAGTTCTTTATATATATTGGTTATTAGCCCTCTATCTGATGTAGGGTTGGTGAAGATCTTTTCCCAATTTGTTGGTTGCCAATTTGCCCTTTTGATGGTGTCCTTTGCCTTACAGAAACTTTGTAATTTTATGAGGTCCCACTTGTCAATTCTTGATCTTAGAGCATAAGCTATTGATGATCTGTTCAGGAACTTTCTCCCTGTACCGATGTCCTCAAGGGTCTTCCCCAGCTTCTTTTCTATTAGCTTCAGAGTTTCTGGCTTTATGTGGAGGTCCTTGATCCATTTGGAGTTGAGCTTAGTTCAAGGAGACAAGGATGGATCAATTCTCATTCTTCTGCATGCTGACCTCCAGTTGAACCAGCACCATTTGTTGAAAAGGCTATCTTTTTTCCATTGGATGTTTTCCACCTCCTTGTCGAGGATCAAGTGGCCAAAGGTGTGTGGGTTCGTTTCTGGATCTTCAATCCTGTTCCATTGATCCGCCTGCCTGTCACTGTACCAATACCATGCAGTTTTTAACACTATTGCTCTGTAGTATTGCTTGAGGTAAGGGATACTGATACCCCCAGAGTTTCTTTTATTGTTGAGAATAGTTTTAGCTATCCTGGGTTTTTTGTATATTGGAGATGAATTTGAGGATTGCTCTTTCTAACTCTGTGAAGAATTGAATTGGGATTTTGATGGGTATTGCATTGAATCTGTATATTGCTTTTGGCAAAATGGCCATTTTAACTATATTAATCCTGCTGATCCATGAGCATGGGAGGTTTTTCCATTTTTTGAGGTCTTCTTCCATTTCCTTCTTCATAGTCTTGAAGTTCTTGTCATACAGATCTTTCACATGTTTGGTAAGAGTCACCCCAAGGTACGTTATGCTGTTTGTGGCTATTGTGAAGGGGGTCATTTCCCTAATTTCTTTCTAAGCCTGCTTATCCTTTGAGTATAGGAAGGCTACTGATTTGCTTGAGTTGATTTTATAACCTGCCACTTTGCTGAAGTTGTTTATCAGCTGTAGGAGTTCTCCAGTGGATTTTTTTTTAATTTATTGATAAGGTCACCTACAACCTAGTTTCTAAATTAATATTCTTTACCTGGATTTAGCTATAACTTAGAGCCAGTAGTAAACTTTCCTTTGCTCTCCCATCTGTTTTGGGGGTTGTTTGTTTGTTTGTGTTTTAAATCAGCTTTGTAAGGTCTCCGCTTATCTCCTCCAGGGCTGCAGCTCGGCTTTAACTTCAGTGGCTACTGCACAGCTCTGACTTGGTAGTGCCCTAAGCCCACACAGCCTGCTAACCCAGACTTTCAGATTTATCATTTTCATCTTCAGCAGAAGGATCTGCTTGCCTACCGGGACAAGTGTGCATCCCTGGTCGCATGAACTGGCAGTGGCCATGGGTTGGCTGAATTCCCTACTGCAAAAATAGCCACTTAATTGCCTGTCTTCTGTGGATGTAAGGTGGCTTCCAGGGATGATCCTGTGAGCAGTCAGATCCCTCCAGCCCTTGCCCAGTGTCACAGCTACCCTGGCTTTGATTTTCTTTTCATTCAACTCAATACAGGTTTGAGGGCATTATTAGAAGCCACATTGTACATGTGGCTCTGCTTCTCTTCCTCCCCTACAGCCACAGACACAACAGCCAAGTACTCATCTCTCTGTAACAGGCAGATCGCCATGCAGACCCTTAGAAAGGACAACTACAGCTCAGTGTCCGAGTTCATCCTCCTGGGCTTCTCCAGTGAACCCCAGGTCAGAGTGGCCCTGTTTATCTTTTTCCTTCTTCTCTACATGATCACCCTCCTGGGCAACGGTCTCATCGTCACCCTGATTTACCTAGACTCTCGCCTCCACACGCCCATGTACTTCTTTCTCAGCATCCTCTCTTTGGTAGACATGAGTTATGTCACTACCACTGTGCCCCAGATGCTGGTTAACATGTTGTGTCCAAGGAGGACCATCTCCTGGGGTGCTTGTGTAGCCCAGATGTTCATCTTCCTGGTCCTGGGTATTGCTGAATGTGTTCTCTATGCCATCATGGCCTACGACAGGTATGTCGCCATCTGCTTCCCCCTTCACTACTCTGTACTCATGAGCCGTCTCATGTGTACCAAGATGGTCACAGTCTGCTGGTCCATCAGCATCACTGGTGCTCTGATCTACACTGTCTTCACCATGCGTCTGCCCTACTGCGGTCCCTACAAGATCAACCACTTCTTCTGTGAGGTCCCCGCAGTCCTGAAGTTGGCCTGTGCAGACACATCCTTCAATGACCGCTTGGACTTCATCCTGGGTTTCGTCTTACTTTTGGTCCCTCTCTCCCTCATCCTTGCCTCCTATGCCTGCATCTTTGCCTCCATCTTAAGAATCCGCTCATCCCAGGGGAGGCTCAAGTCCTTCTCCACGTGTGCATCCCACATCACTGTGGTCACCATGTTCTATGGGCCAGCCATGATCATGTACATGAGGCCTGGTTCTTGGTATGACCCAGAGCGGGACAAGAAGCTGGCTCTGTTCTACAATGTCGTCTCTGCCTTTCTCAACCCCATCATCTACAGCCTCCGGAATAAGGATGTGAAGAGTGCTTTTGTGAAAGTACTAGGAGACAGAGGGGCAGCCCAGTGAGTCATGACTGGAGCTCCAGGATGGAGCTCTTTTGGCCTCCTAAAGACATCAGTCCTGAATAACGCCGAGTTTTCCTGGAGCTCTAAGCAGCCAGAAGAGGTTGTAGGCGCTCCTAAACTGAAAGCCCCACCATTGCTTCCTAAATTTTCAGTTTCTAATGAAGGCTCCGTCAAGTACTGGAGGCAAAGGATTATTTTTAAAAGGCTTTCCTTAGAGTTTGTAGACATTGTTTGATTGCTTTCCATGGGCTTTTTCCCTACGTCTAGGAGTTGATGTCAGTTCAACATGAGTGCGGCTGAACATTTAACATGTTTTTTCACAGTATCTAGGAATCTGGATTTGAAAATGATATGAGGTAGACTGGGAGACCACACAGCCTTGGGCTGCTGTTTGATGAACACTTTGCTACTAATATTTGGCATTGCTCTTTGTACCAGATGCTATAAAAGTCTAGGCAAGGGTAGCTTTAGATCCATCTGTCAAACTGTGGCTGGTGATTGATCTAATCAGAGTTCAGTCTTGGAAAATGACTTTTATTTGGGTCAGGTTAGATTTTAAGATTTATTTTTATTATTTCTAAAGCATGTATATATGTGTGTGTGTGCATGTGTGTGTGTGTGTGTGTGTGTGTGTGTGTGTGAGACTGCAGGTGACTATAGAGACCAGACTTACAAGTGTTTGTGAACCACCTAATATGGCTTCTGGGAACAAAACCCAGGTCCTTTACAAGAGCAACACATGCTCTTAACCCTGAGCCATCTTTCTCGTATCTTACTTGGCCCATTTAAAATTTATATTTTAAATCCCAATTTTGAGAAAATAAATATATATTTCATAAAATAAAAAATAAATATATACTGTATCTATACATCTGTATTTATAATCTATATATCTTTGTATATAACTAATCTATAGGCATGCGACTGAGAGACACAGAGGTAGACACATTAATCTTTTGTCATGCTTTGTCCAATCTACTTTTTCTTTCTTTAAAAAAAAATCAGACCAGGCAGTGGTAGCACACACCTTTAATCCCAGCACTTGGGAGGCAGAGGCAGGCGGATTTCTGAGTTCGAGGTCAGCCTGGTCTACAGAGTGAGTTCCAGAACAGCCAGGGCTATACTGAGAAACTCTGTCTCAAAAAACCAAAAAAATAAAAAATAAATTAATAATAATAATATAAAAATAAAAATAATCAGACAGGGCTGGAGAGATGGCTCTTGGAGATTTGGGTTCAGTTCCCAGCATCCCCCTGGCAGTTCACAACTGTCTGAAACTCCTGGTCCAGGGCATCTGAAGCCCTCTTCTGGCCTCAGCATGCACTGTATGCATGTGATACAGACATGCATATAGGCAAAATACACATCCACATAAAATTAAATAAATAAATTCTGTTAGACAATAACAAATAAAGTTAAACTGGCTTTAAACTATTTTCTTTAAGTTATCTTTAAACTGGTCTATTCAATCTTCTCTTAAACTTTTGCTTGGACACAATTAAATTTAAGAGAGTGGTTCATTCTTATACGTAGTAAAATGTATTTAGTTAAAAGTAGGCAATTTACCCATGGCTACACCACTGAAGAAAATGTCATGCCCTTACCAGCCCAGGGACCCTCAGGGGTGAGTGAGACTTTCATCCCCCTCCAGGATGAAATGGATAAGCAAGCAAGCTGCTCAAATATTCCTTTAGTCTTAAATTCCTCCCACCCCATTGGAGTCGTAAAATAGTAAAAAAAAAAAAAAAAAAAAAAAAAAAAAAATGAAACTTTTAAATGTATTAAAATATTGGCAAAATTTAATCAGTTTTGCTTGGCAAATATTCAATGTATGTATTTTTAAAGATTTATTTATTTGTTTTATTTATATGAGTACACTGTAGCTGTCTTCAGACATACCAGAAAAGCATTGGATCCCATTACAGATGGTTGTGAGCCACCATATGGTTTCTGGGAATTGAACTCAGGACCTCTGGAAGAACAGTCAGTGCCTTTAACCGCTACACCATCTCTCCAGTCCTCAATGAATGTATTTTATTCTATTGAGTCTTTGTTTTGTTTTGTTTTTTTGTTTTTGAGGCAAGGTCTCACTATGTAGCCCTGGCTGACCTAAAATGCACTGTGTAAATCAGGCTGGCCCAGAACTCACGGAGATCCACCTGCCTCTCCTTCCAAGTGCCTAGGATTAAAGGTGTGTGCCATTGCATCTGGCTATTTCATTTTTTTAAAAAAAAAAAAAAAAGGAAGTTATGAACTCCACAGTGCAGTGTGGTTCTCTCCGCCATTGTGGATCAGCTAACAAGGTCCGTTCTGGCAAAGGGAGCAGACACAACAAACGGGGGTGGGCGGTGAGCATTGGGTTTGGAAGCCCTGTGAGTGACCACATTGGGACCGGCTACAAGGAGGCAGGTCATCTTTATTCCCAGTGATTCAAGGCTTATAAAGTTTTGGGGGACTGAGGTTAGGGACAGCCAGGATGGGCCAAGGTCGCTGACTGAGGGCTTAGGATACTAGAATGCCTCATTAACATGGGGGCATGTCATAGCTGAATGGGTTCGTATCAGGAGACACGAAATCAATCCTGTAATCTAACTGAGGCTGAGAGACATTCCTCAAGTAGAGGCATGGGGGGGAGGGTGAACTCCCCAGACAAGAACAGAGAAGGAGAAGCTCTGCGAATGAAGAGAGTCTCCCTTTATACTCTGAGCCCAGACAGAGGCTGTCTGGTCAATGGTGGACTTCCACCTTAATTAGCAGAGTTTTCCTACCATATAGTAATATAGAAAACATAAATAAGTTCAGCCTTATTTCTAGATGACTAGAACTATACAGTGTTCACAAACTTCATTTTACATTAAATGTGCTCTGTTAGTCTTATCCCTGGTCAGTAAATTTCCAGTGTCTGTCTTGTTTAACACGGAATGCCTATAAACTTATTATAGTGCCTGTCACATAGCTGGCTCAGAAAGGGTCACACAAATGAATGCTCCAGAGACACCAAGCAATGAACTACTATTACATCTCTGTATTTAAAAATTACTCTGAAGTATGGTCGCTTGAAGCAACAGACAAGATCTCACAGTTCTCAGAGTCTGTAAGTCTGGTCAACTGAGGTGGAACGTTTGACCCAGGCTCTTCTCAGAGACTGAAGTCAAAACAGTGTCTCAAGAGGCAACTGGAAAAGGATCTGCTCACTTGGTGATGGCCAGCTCACCTCTAAAGTGGGAGTGAGCTGGTGATCATCAGAACAGCCCCTCCCCTTTATTTGAAGTTTTCATTCCACAGTCACTTCTGTTTGTTAAATGGATATTTTAAGGAATAAGGAACTCTGAGGTTTTAAACTGCCAATGTGATAAACTCTGACCTGTGCTGCCTTTGCATCAGTGCGTATAAAGCTGTGCTGCCCTGTTATCTCAGACACTCAGTGGGAGACTTGCAATGCAGCTCCTCTGGACAAGGCAGAGCTAGCACGTTTGAAGCTGAGCACACGTGAACTTGATGAGCACACATCCATTCCTCATCGCTTTCACACAATAGCCCTTTCTGATTGGCTAAATTGCCTTCATCATATAAATGTCACAGGCAAGAAGACAAACTTTCCTACCCCACTGCCACCCACCAGGCCAAAGATTCCCAAAGTGTGTGTTCAACCATCTGTAGTCTGTGTTTCTCCTGTCACTGCCAGCTTTGGACTCCAATTCTTCCAAGGGTTGACATTTGTCAGAACGACTAGAAACACTAAACTCAGTCTTCAGCTGTATGTATACATAACCAACCACTCCTCTTCAGGGCAATGGGTGTTTAGTGAGAAGATTCACATCAAGGGCACACTGCAGACATGGAATTGAAGTAGGTTCCATGTTGCCTTATGACCAGAAATCAAGTCTTCATGTTTCAGGTTGTCTTTAATGAAGAACAAAGTAGTTTAGTTACACACACAGTAGACTGAACTCAACTCTTTTGTAAACCATTTACTATCTTTGGGGATTTTTTGGTTTTTGTTTGTTTGTTTGTTTGTTTTGTTTTTGTTTTATACTCCAGAGAAGAATTGGGATTTTTCTCTGTAACCAAATTTTCTGATCAGGAAAAAAAATCTATCTATTTATCTGTTCCTTTGGCTAGAAATTTACTCTTGCCACCTTTACAGGCATTGGGAGGATTCAGGCCCTGGGGATCAAGCTGTGAGGTTGAGAATGGACCTGAGCCAGCAGCCACCACCCCAAGAAGGACGACAGGGCTCTAGGGAGCTTTGGGGACTGGCCGCTTGCCCAAGAGTCCCTGACATAGCCAAAATTCTATTCTTGTTCTCTTTGAATCCTTTCCTTCCCACAATGGTTTGCACCAGAGATACTTTCCATCATGTTCTGTTTGCACTGAGCTCCCTCCTGCCCTCCTAATGCACCCTAAGTTCATTTATAGGATCTGACTGACTGAGACTAGCAGCACAGGTGTCAACGATTCAAACACTGTCCTTAATGGTCACGAGGAGGGAATGCGTGGCCATTTCTCCTTCCTCTGAATCTTTACACACCCTGTTCCCTGGACTCAGGCTGCCCTTCTCCTCCTTCTCCACAGATCAAATTCCTGTTCATTTTCCCAGACTCAGCTCAGATACTGCTCCTTCCATGAACTATTTTTTTCTGTCTTGGGGGGGGGGTGTCAATGTGACCCTCTGTTGTCATCACAGGAACCTGTATGTGTGCTTCCCCAAGCCCTCTGGGGACCTGGATCCCACTCCACTCTCCAGTCAGTCCTCAATTCATCATGAGCAGAGACACGGCCCAAGTTTTGATCCTCTTTGGTCTCTAATGCTGGTCTACCATTGGTGCATATGAATGTTTCTAGATTCAGCCAAGTGGTCAGTGAAACCACAGCACAGAGGAACGTAAGTGGTGCTGCAAGGTCCTCAGGAGGAGAGGGGTGGCTGGTAAGCATGGAGCTGATACCAGGGAGGAGCTGCACAGGGCATGAGACTAGATGCAAGAAAAGAAAGGCCATCTGCTTGCAAGGGAAGGCTTCAAAGACCAGAGCACACTTGAGCTGGGGTCAGAGGTATACACAGATGTTTTACAGGCTACATGCTATGACAGGGTAACCAGGCACGGGGATGGAGGCCAAGAGAGGTTGGGACAAATACAGGTGATTCTAGCTGCCCATAGTGAAGTGTCAATCAAAGAACTATGCCAAGTGGTAATGCTGGGGTGCTAGACAGGAATATGCCCAGGAAGGGCTCCACCAATCACAGAGCAGCTGATAGTGGTTTTTGCACCAGGGAAGGTTTCTCATCAGGGGAGGAGCAAATGAGGGGGTGTGATAGAAAGATGGCCGAGGCACCTGTGTGGACAGTGATGGCCCGTGAAGCTTTATGTGGACTTTAGGCCCTGCTGCTGAGAAGGAAGGGGACCTAGAGTCTCCTGCCTGCTTGGGGGATGCTTGGACAAGGAGAAAGGAGTCCATACTGGACCAGTAAAGTGCTGGGAAATAAACAGTTCTCTTGAAGCATGGGAAGACGCCTGGAGTGAGAGATTTCACAGTGGTGGTGGGGCTGCCGAAAGGTTTCCTACCCTAAGGACATCACAGGAAGCCCCAGTTATACAGAGCCAGAGTTAGACACCACCAAATTTCTAAGCTCCCTTCAGTAAAGGAGAGAGAAAAAGATGGAGAGAGACAGAAACAGAGAGAGAGAGAGAGAGAGAGAGAGAGAGAGAAACAGAGAGAGAAACAGAGAGAGAAACAGAGAGAGAAACAGAGAGAGGGAGAAGAGAGAGAGAGGAGAGAGAAACAGAGAGAGAGGAGAGAGAGAGAGAAACAGAGAGAGGAGAGAGAGAGAAACAGAGAGAGGGAGGAGAGAGAGGAGAGAGAGAGAGACCGGAGAGAGAGAAACAGAGAGAGAGAGAGAGAGAGAGAGAGAGAGAGAGAGAGAGAGAGGTACAGCAGGACTTGTGGTTCCCAGCACTGGGTTCCCACCACTCCGTCTCTCCCAGGACACAGGCAGACAGACCAGCTTAAGGAGGTCCTGCCCTAGATCTTAGGCCTCTGGGCTCAGCTCAATTCAGCAGCTCCCCAGAGCCTATATATGCTTTTAGATGTCTAGCTGAATCCCCAGCCTTGCTCTTGGAATGACTTATTAGGCCATGTTCCAGCTGTAACCCTGGTCCTTACAGAGGGTCCCTGGGCTTCTGGGAGCCAATGAGTCTGTCATGGTCAGAAGGATGGAGTCTGCCATTTCTTTTTCCCCCATTAAAAACTTAATTTTAGTAAAGTTTTTTTTCCACAACATAATATTTCTATTACTTCTTTGGGAATTTTATACAATGTCCCAATCACACTCTTTTCCCAGGTCCACCCTCCCACCCCTGTGTCACATCACCACCACCAAAAAAAAAAAAAAAAAAAAAAAAAAAAAAAAAAACCCACTAAGTTCAATTTGTGTTACCATACACTCAACTGAAGCATGATCAAATTCCCAGTGTCCAGCCCCATAAAGAAAACAGAGTTCTTTCCTACCTGCAACCCTGACAGAAACCATGAACGGTGAAGGAGTTTACACTTTAGTATATTTATCACAATTTTAAGGTATCTTCTTTTTTTTTATGTTATTCTTTATTTACATTTCAAATGAGTTTCCCTTTCCTGGATCCTCCCTGAAAGTCCCATAAACCCTCTTCCACACCCACACCCCCCCACACACCCCACCCCCCACACACACCCCATCCCCACCCCCGTTCCCCAATCAATCTCCTTCCGCTTCACGGTCCTGGTATTCCCCATTCCCCTGATGCATTGAGCCTTTCTATGACCAGGGGCCTCTCCTTCCTTCTTCTTGGACATCATTTGATATGTGAATTGTTTCTTGGGTATTCTGAGCTTCTGGGCTAATATCCACTTATCAGTGAGTGCATACCATGTGTGTTCTTTTGTGATTGGGCTACCTCACTCAGGATGATATTTTCCAGTTCCAACCATTTGCCTAAGAATTTCATGAATTCGTTGTTTTTAATAGCTGAGTAGTATTCCATAGTGTAAATATACCACATTTTCTGTATCCTTTCCTATGTTGAGTGACATCTGGGTTCTTTCCAGCTTCTGGCTATTATAAATAGGGCTGCTATGAACATAGTGGAGTATGTGTCCTTATTACATGCTGGGGAATCCTCTGGGTATATGCCCAGGAGTGGTATAACGGTGTCCTCCAGTAGTATCATGACCAGTTTTCTGAGGAACCGCCAGACTGATTTCCAAAGTACCAGCTTGCAATCCCACCAGCAGTGGAGGAGTGTTCCTCTTTCTCCACATCCTCACCAGCACCTGCTGGCTCCTGAGTTTTTGATCTTAGTCATTCTGACTGGTGTGAGGTGAAATCTCGGGGTTGTTTTGATTTGCATTTCCCTGATGACTAAGGATGTTGAACATTTCTTTAGGTACTTCTCAGCCATTCGATATTCCTCAGGTGAAAGTTCTTTGTTTAGCTCTGTACCCCATTTTAATAGGGTTATTTGGCTCTCTGGAGTCTAACTTCTTGAGTTCTTTGTATATCTTGGATATTAGCCCTCTGTTGGATGTAGGTTTGGTAAAGATCTTTTTTCCAATTTGTTGGTTGCTGTTTTGTCCTATTGACAGTGTCCTTTGCCTTACAGAAACTGTAATTTTATGAGGTCCCATTTGTCAATTCTTGATCTTAGAGCATAAACTATTAAGGTGTCTTCTTAATAGCTTCCTATCCGAACTATTTCTTTTGGGGGGACATGGTATGCCACAAGCCTTCAATGTCTCTGATTCTCAGCTGTGAGTTTGCCAATTTTATTGCTACCAAGCAAGAACAGGCTTGTTCCCCTGCTTTGTCAGAAGACCTTAGGTGAGCATTCCTAGGCCTTCCCTACTGGTTCACTCTGACCCAGGTCCAAGATGAAAAGTCTTCCTAGTATCTGACTTCAATCTGCGCCTTAGTTTCTAGCCCCATCTTCTCCTTTGTGCTTCCACAGAGAAGATAAAGGTTTTTCACCAAGTGGCCTGAAATGCCAGGATACAAAGAGCTGAGAGCTGAGAGGCCACTGGGTGCTTTAAGACCCTCACTGACTTCCTGCTTTATGAGATAAAGGTTACCATATACCACATCCAAGGTTCCACCCTAAGTCCAATCTAAATGTAATCACTTTCTAGGTAACTATGTGTTTGATGAACTGTAGCTGATCATGGATGATAATAATTAACCATTTGTATACTAGTAATGTTTGCTTTGCATGGTCCCTACTTTTGAACCCATAACCTTGACTGTTTAATCTACAATATGTCTGTAGACCAGGATAGCTCCAGGACTCTAGACACTTTGCCTACTATCATAATGGGTTGAAAATATCCTGGAGACATATCCTGTCAAGGAGAGAGAGCAATTCTATGGCCTCTTGTGTAGCCAGAGCTCCCAGAATACCTCATGTTTTTTTTTTCCTGAAGGAGGAGCCACTGAGTAAGCCCTGGCATAGGGTCTTGTCTGAGCCTAGCATCAATGCACCCAGCCTGCCCCAGCTGAGTCTCAACCCATTTTAGAACCAAGAAGAAGGAGCAGCCTGGGTATCCCTGGGGAGTGAGATACATCATAGCCCAGTGCCTCTCCAGAGATGGCTGCTGGAACTGTCCTGTCTGGATCCCTGGGGTCAGGTGCCACTCAGGAGTAGCCTCCAGAGTCTGAGGCAGCACTACCCACACCCCCTTTTCTGCAGGACTATACGCTCAGTACGGGTGTGTTCTCAGTCCTGGAGAGTTGGCAACTGCTCCATCTCCACCTCCCTAGCCGAGAGCCCCAGGTAGGAGCCCAGAATGACAGTTTCTGTTGGCCAGCTGGCCGTGTGCATCTAACTCTGACCCTTTTCCTATCTGTGAGTGTATGTGGCCAGCTGTCTTTACCTCCTCTTCCCTGAGTCTGCCTGTTGCCCTCTCTGTCCCTGGGCTGTGTCCTCCTGCTTACTAGTGTTCACTCATGATCATTGTTCCCTGCCACCTGCTTCTGTTTGCTATGCCTGTGCACCCATCTCTCCCTCCTGCCCACTGAGGCTCTCTGCCTGGGTCTTGAGTCTACTCTTTCTGCCTTTCTTTCTCTCTTAACGTCTATCCTGGGCTCTTGCTGTCTCTAGCTTTGCTGTAGTTCTCTCCCTCTTAACCCCCAGCCATCTCTCTTCTTCCAGCATCCTCTCTGATTGACAAGGCTTCACCTTGTGAGTCTCCTCCTGGTCTCCTGCATCCTCCTCTGTGTTTATGTCTCGGCCCAGCCCTCCCATGCCCATAGTCCCCAGCCTGTCTGCTCCTATATTCTTCCGCCTACCCTCATTTTTTCCTCCTCTTCGCCCTCTTTCTACATTCCAAGAGACATCTCTTTCCCTGGTCTCTGCCTTGACTTTCATCTTATAAATATCCATCCATAATTCTCAGCTCATTGTCTCTGAGTCTCCCTTCCCGACACTGTGTGGTCTCACTGTCCTCATACCCTGCCTACTCAGAACTTTGGCATTCTTTCCTCCTTCTCCATCCTTCTCCCTCTCTCCTTTGGTTTGTGTGTCCTTTGGTCCATCCTGTTGGTCTCTTGTAAAGTTTCAGTGTCGCTATGCCTCCTTTAGCATTTGTCCCTCTTTTTAAAAATGCCTGTTTTTTTTCTTTTTTGAAGTGTGTGTGTGTGTGTGTATGTGTGTGTGTGTGTGTATGTGTGTGTGTGTGTGTGTGTGTGTGTGTGTGTGTGTGTGTGTGTGTGTGTGTGTGCGTGCATCATCTGTCATCTGTGCTGGGTACCCATGGAAGCCAGAAGAGGGTATCAGATCCCCTGGAGCTGGAATTAGAGGAAGAAGTTGTGCGATGCCTAAAATGAGTTCTGGGAACTGAACTTAGGTCCTCTGGAAGCACAGCAAGATCTCTTAACCCCTGGCATAACCACTTAGCTCTCAACTCTCCAGCCTCTGCCCCTTTGGAAACAGAGGAAGAGCCTCCTCCCTCCTTCTGAGGCCCCAGCCTCCCTCCCCACTTCTGTGCACAGTGTTTTCTTCACTCGCACTCACGCCATAGCACACAGCCTCTGGCTCTGTGTCCTTCTCTACCTGGGTATCTGTCTGCCTTTTGGTACCTTGCCAGTTTGGTTTTTTGTCTTCTCTCTGCTTTTCCAGCCTCTAGATTATTCTTACCCTTAAAGGTCTGTGCTGATATGGAAGAAGCGTGTGTGTGTGTGTGTGTGTGTGTGTGTGTGTGAGAGAGAGAGAGAGAGAGAGAGAGAGAGAGAGAGAGAGACAGACAGACAGACAGACAGACCGAGAGACAGAGAGAGACAGAGAACAGAGAAACAGACGGGAAAGGGCTGATGACAGAGAAAAGGAGAGAAAACAGATATTATGAAAGTCAGCATTCTCTCTGTAGATAAGAGTCAATGACTGACTGAGAATAAGAGCTAGAAATGGCAAAGTCAGCAGCCTTAAGTGTCTCACCCCAGCCTACACTACAGTAGAGGAGCTAGAAAAAATACGGAGGTTCACAGTAAGAATACAAACAATCCTCTGATTTCCATTCATCCTGACAAGGGACCAAAGCTAATAGCCTAGACCTGAGCACTAGTCAGCTCTGGCCTAGAGTGTCGCCCTCCACCAAGACTTTGCAGCCTAGAGTGTCGCCCTCCACCAAGACTTATAGCCTAGAGAGTCACCCTCCACCAAGACTTTGCAGCCACACAATTCACCTGATTTTTCATTGACAGCCAATCATCAACAAACCTAGATGTGAAGTTCAGAGAGGCCAACCAACTGACTGTAAGACACAGGGCAAACCAGCAAAGAAAGCAATAATAGAGGCCAATCCACCACATGGTGGGAGCAAGGTGCCCTAGACCTGCCACTTGCATCCTTCCTTTCTGGGCTGGAGGACAGTCCTTTAGTGCTCACCATACTCCCTGGCTTCATGCATAGCCAATTACTCCTCCCCTCTGCGCTTTGGTAAAATGAAGAACTTGCATTAGTGGCTATCAAATCCAGCTTCAATGAGTGTAAATGACAGTAAGTAGTAGAGGGGATACATGGGCCATGCTTATCTGGGGGAGGGGAGGTGGGATGGCTTCAGAGCTCATAAGTTTGCCCTGGACAAAAATGTTCAAGAGCTTTACAAGAATTGGCAATGTATAACTCGGAAATTGAAAGACTTCAATCAAGCCTCACAGCAAATCCCGCCCCCGCCCCACCAGTGGGAATTCCCAGTTGTGTTGTCGGGATGGAGCCAGTCTAAGAGTGAGAGTCCCCTCCTTCCCATACCTCTGTGCCTGTTTCACCCTTTGTTTGTTTGTTTGTTTGTTTGTTTGTTTGTTTGTTTGTTTCGAGACAGGGTCTTCTGTGTAGCCCTGGCTGTCCTGGAACTCACTCTGTAGACCAGGCTTGCCTCAAACTCAGAAATCCACCTGCCTCTGCCTCCCAAGTGCTGGGATTAAAGGCGTGCGCCACCACCACCCAGCTCTGTTTCACCCTTAAGTGGCATCTTAAAGAGCACTTCACCAGTTCACACAGGGCACCTAGTGCGAGCTGACACTTGGTCTCCTGTGGCTCTTGGCCCCACTCCCCAGCTCCAACCTGAGGTATAAACAGAGTGTTAGATGTTCATACAGCTCTGCAGATGGTCACCAAAGAGCCAACGGAACCCAGCTGGCACCAGTCTTCTCCAGGCTGATAGTCCCTAGCCATCTGATTATCCCCCCACTTGCCCACCTTTGAGGGGGCACAAATTTTCTGAAGATAGGCTGGGTATGGTGGCACAACCATTCATCCCAGCACAGCAAGCAGATCTCTGAGTTCAAAGCCAGCCTAGTCTACAGAGTGAGTTCCTGGACAGCCAGGGAGACACAGAGACTCTGTTTCAAACCAACAAAAGTAAACAAAATAAAAATTTCTGAAGATCATTTAACAGTGGTCACAGCAGCACATAATTCGAGCACATCACTAGGACAAGGACCATAAATCCATATGCTATAGGGGCTAAGCAGGTGATGTAAATATATAAACCCAGTCTATTAAAAAAAGGGGGGGGGGGGGTAGTCAAGAGTAAGAAGTTCCCGCTCTATTCAGGAGCAGAGCAAGAGCCAGGGAGCTGCTCTCATCTCTAGGCCACTTCTAAATATAGAAACAAGGGCTGAACAGGCTCAGGTTGAATCTGTGATCCTAAAGGTCCAGTTCTGTGTGCATGAGCGGAACTGTTTTAAAATGATAAAGGCTAATTTAAAAGCAAAAACACAAAAGAAAAAGAAAAAAAGGACATTACAGATAAACTGTAGCTTATATTTGTCCTGCAGGCTCCCACTAAATGGCCTTTGTTATGCAATCTCACCATGAGGCACAATGCTTCTTGGTTTAAAATTTTAAAATAAAGTCCAGATGTTTTCTGGAGAAACTGCTAAATGTCTCTGTGATGGTTCACAAAGCAAGAAGTTGAAAAGAATCTAGGAAGCCAGGGCGTCACATGGTGCCAGGTGAAACGGGGTATGGAGGAGTTATGGGAGGGCTCTGCTGGTTATATGCTTACAGGTGGGATGACCCCCAAGCTCCACACCTTACATTAAAAAGCCAGGCATAGCTTTTGCAGAGGACACAAGTTTGGTTCCCAGCACCCATATGGGCTGACTCCCAGCTCCCTGCAATGTTAGCGCCAAGGAATATGCTGCCTTCCTCTGGTTTCTGTGGGTACCTCCATGTGCCACACACACACACCCCTTTTAAATCCTAACAGTGACTTTTAATAACAAAACTGAACACCTTTAACTCGAATCACGGGAAGTCCCAATCCTGATCCTACTCTTCATCCATGTAAGACCTAGCAACTTCCATAGTTCCGAGATGAAATAAAAAGTGGGGAGAGTAGCAGAGGGACACGGGGCTGTGTTGGGAGGAGAAGTGACTAGATCCTGGGTACAGGCCAGAATGGAAAGCACATTATGTGGCTACCCTGGACTGCCCCTGACACTTGTACCAGTAAAGACCTGGCCAAATCTCGGTACCAAATGAGAACTACTTCTCAGTAGCCCACTTGCCAATCTGACGCCTCGTGAGGCTCTCAGTGTAAATGCACAATGGGCTGCCAAACACCCTGCACACTCCTGAAACACTTTGAGAATCATGTGCCTGAAATCTCTTCAAACAGGAAAGATCTCAATGCAGGAACTCAACCAGACCGCCGTGACAGAATTCATTTTACTGGGCTTCGCCCCCAGCCCCGGGACCAACCCCCTGCTCTTCACTTTCTTTTTGGTCTTCTACCTGCTGATCCTCCTGAGCAACAGCCTCCTCCTCACGCTCATCCAGCAGGACTCGCGCCTCCACACGCCCATGTACTTTTTCATTGGTGTTCTCTCCATGCTGGACGTGTGCTATACCACCACCACTGTGCCCCAGATGCTGGTACACATCCTCAGCAGGAAGAGAGCCATCTCTTTTACAAGGTGCGTGGCCCAGATGTACATCTTCCTCCTCTTTGGGGTCACTGAGTCCTGGCTTTTCTCCATCATGTCTGTGGACAGGTATGTGGCTATCTGCCACCCACTAAGGTACAAGGTCATCATGAGCCGTGGCACATGTCTCCTAATGGTGGGTGTCTGTGCCACCTATGGTGTGGTGGGTGGCCTGTGCTATACTTTCTTTGCTATGCGGCTGCCCTATTGTGGTCCTAATGAAATTGATCACTACTTCTGCGAGGTCCCTGCTGTTCTGAAGTTGGCCTGTGCAGATACATCCCTCAATGACATGGTGGACTTCATCACGGGCTTCAATGTCATCGTAGTCCCTCTCTCCCTTGTTGCCATTGTCTATGTCAACATCTTCACTGCCATCATGAAGATCCGCTCGACCCAGGGGAGAGTCAAGGCCTTCTCCACCTGCACCTCCCACATCACTGTGGTCACCATGTTTGCCATCCCTTGCATCATCATGTACATGAGTCCTGGCTCTGGCTCCTTATCAAACAGTGGCAAGAAAATGGCTCTCTTCTATAACATTGCCACGGCCTTCCTTAACCCTGTCATCTATAGTCTACGGAACAAGGACGTCAAAAATGCCTTCCTTAAATTGGTGGGAAGGAGTGGGGCTCCAAAGTGAAGCTGTAAAGCTGAATGCCTGGGGAGCTGTAAAGTGAACTTACAGTCACCATCTTCCCAGGGACTCTTCCATGAGACGTGTGAGATCCAGACTCCATAAAGACAGCGCTTTACACTTTCCCAGGTTGGAGAAAAGGGTGCTCAAACATTGAGGCGGTTGTGAAGGAAAGGTTCGAGGTGGTCAAGAACTGCCAGACAGAGCAGGGCTCAAGAATAAGTGCTGGGGTTTATAGGCTTATGTCTTTAAACACTTTGCCCCCTGCTGGAAACAATGTTTAGGAAGGTTGTGGAACCTTTAGGAGACAAAGGCTGGGTAGAGAAACTGAGTCACTGGTTCTTATATCATGGCCCCACATCCTGCCACACCAAGATGGCAGAAGATTAGGGAGTCCCTGCTATGCACTCGTGCCTGAATGGGCCTACCTGACAACTGAAACCGGAGTTACAGATGGTTGAGAGTCACCATGTAGGTGTTGGGAATCAAGCCCAAGTCCTCTACAAGAACAGACAGTGCTCTTAGCTACTGAGCCATCTCTGCAGCCCCTTAGATTTACTTTTTTATGTTCATTGTTGAGCAATGACCCATCATGCATCAGTGAGCTGTGACACTCTAGGGCTCTGAGAGTGGCTGGAAAGAATAAAGGGAAAACGGGGAACACCTGAGCGGACACTCAGAGGCCTGGACTCTAGCCCTAGAGCCCACTTGGTGCAACAAAGAATTGACCAATACACGTGTGTGTGTGTGTGTGTGTGTGTGTGTGTGTGTGTGTGTGAGTGATAAGTGAAATAAAATAAACTTTTAAAAAAAATGAACACTTCAGAAAATCAGCATCATATAATATTTATTGACTGATATTTTTGAGGGTCTCATTCTTTTTTAAAATTTGTTTTTATTTAACTTTATGTATATGAGTATTTCTTGGGCTTTGAATGTTTGTATACCACTTGTGTGCCTGGTACCCTTAGGGGCCAGACGAGGGCATTACATCCCCTGGAAGTGGAGTTATGGATGGCTGTGAACTACCAAGCTCAGGTCCTCTCCAAGAGCAGCCAGTACTCTTAACCGAGGAGCACTGCGCTCTTCAGGCAGCCCCGGGTCTCACTCATTAGAATGAAGTAAAACATGGGCTTGCAGAGTTCTGCTGTGAGCATAAATTGATCTTTCGTAAGATAATTGCTGCCATCATGTATCAGGAACAGTAAAGGTGTCTTATCCATGACCTTCAGGCCCGTTATTCCATTCTTAGGACACCTCATAAAGTGGGTATTAGGAGTACAGGGAAAGCAACAGCAACCTTTCCATAATGGGAATCACAACAGGGAAGAATTGGAAGGAGTTGAAACCACCTCTATAATATGTAACCACAGCAACACCCTGTGGTACAGGCATATATCAGTATCCTGTGGGGCCATCTTGGGGACAAGCTGGAAACCCAGGGCAATGGTTACTCCCTGGAATCTCTAAGGACGACCTTAATTAGCTAAGACTTCTAGCAATGGGGGATATGAAAACTGAACCAGTCATTTCCTGTAAATGGGAAAGACTTCCCATGGAGGGACTGAGATACCAACCTACACACAAAATCTTTGGCCTATAATTTGTCCTGCCTACAAGATGGGCAGGGGTAAAGATGGAGTGGAAATTGAGGGAGGAGCCAACCAATGACTGACCCGGCTTGAGATCTATGCTATGAAAGGAAGCTCACCCCTGACACTGTTAATGCTATTCGCTTGCAGACAGGAGCCTAGCAACTGCCATCAGAAATGCTTCACTCAGCAACTGATGGAAACAGATGCAGAGACCCACAGCCGAACATTATGAGGAGCTTGGAGACACCTGTAGAAGATGGGTAGGGAAGGATTGTAGGAGACAAAGGGGTCAAGGTTACCACAAGTAAACCTACAGAATCAACTAACCTAGGCCCACAGAGGCCCCCAAGAGACTGAATCACTGTAGTGGTTTGAATAGGTTTGGCCCCCATAGACTCATGTGTTTGAATGCTTGGCCCATAAGGAGGATACTATTAGGAGATGTGACCTTGTTTTGTCAGACATCAATGAGAGAAGAGGCCCTTGGTCCTGTAAAGGCTCAATTCCCCAGAGTAGTGAAATGTAAGAGTGGGGATGTGGGAGTGGGTGGGTTGGTGGAGGAACACCCTCATAGAAGCAGGGGGAGAGTGGATGGGATGGGAAGTGGATTTCCGGGGAGAAACTGGGTAAGAGGATAACATTTAAAATGTAAATAAAGAAAATATCCAATAAAAAAATAGGTGTGCCCTTGTTGGAAGAAGTGTATCACTGTTGGGGGGAGGGGGAGGAGTGCTTTGCCAGTCTTCTCCTATCTGCCTTCGGAACAAGATGTAGAACTCTCAGATCCTCCGGCGCCATGCCTGCCTGGATGCTGCTGTGCTTCCTGCCATGATGATAATGGACTGAACCTCAGAACCTGTAAGCCAGCCCCAATTAAATATTGTCCTTTATAAAAGTTGCCTTGGTCATGGCGTCTCTTCATAGCAATGGAAACCTAAACTAAGACAACCACCAGTCAGGGAGCCTCATGGGACTGACCTGGGCCCTCTGCACATGGGTAACACTTCTGCAGCTTGGTCTTCATGTGGGACTCCTAACAGCAGGAGCAAAGGCTATCTCAGACTCTTGCCTATCTTTAGATCTCTTTCTCCTAGCCTGAATGCTTTGTCCAGCTCAAGAGGAGAAGATGCACCTAGTCTTAACTGCAACTTGATATGCCAAGGTGGGTTGACATCCATGGGAGGCCTTCCCTTTTCTGAAGAGAAAGGGAGGAGTGGTTGGGGAGGGACGGTAGATAAGAAAGACTAGGAGGAGAGGAGGGAGGGTAAACTGAGGCTGGGGCTTAAAGTTGATTAATTAATTATTAAAAAGAAAAATATAAATTACCCTCTTAACACAATTGAAGGTCTGAAGATGTCTCTGTAGTTCAGATTGCTTGCTGCTCTTCCAGAGGACCCACACTAAGTGGCTTGCAACCATCTGCAACTCTAGTTTCAGGGGATCCACTGCCCTCTTCTGATCTCTGATCTGTCTCAAGTATCTTCACATCCTGCCACATACATTACACCTCTCTTCCCGACTTCCTCTCCCTCTCCCATCATACGTATATACATAACGAAATAAATTTTTTTAAAGAAATAGTCTAAAATTTTATTTCAGGTACCAAGTAGAACTTTGAGCAAAGATTTAGAAAATGAGTAGAATGAGAGGAAAATGGGCATATAAAATAAATTCACCATCATGGGCTGTTAATTGAGTACAGATGCACACAATGGCACCGCCATGCTGCTTAGCCTATGAGACTGACTAAAGTAAGAAAATACTGACTACACTTACCTCAGGGTAACCTGCAGAACAATGGGAGCTCATATATCCAAACTGAGTGCCAGATTGCACAGTCTTTCCAGAAAGCACACTGGCACATTCTGTTTGAAAACAACTTCATCTAGGTATAATTCACATGTTCTGAAGTTCATGTATACAGCTCAGTTTCCTATCTATTAGCATGATATAGTCTTAGAGCATTTTCATTGCCCCAA